>NC_137668.1:5653090-5768090 GCF_963422515.1 Blennius ocellaris
TGAACACAGAACCACACAAACACACAATATAAATAGCATTGAACCACATAAACACACAATATATACAACACAAACAAACAATATAAACAACATAGAACCAGCCAAATCAAACAACGAGCATAAAATAGACAAGGAGTAAGTCATGTCTTCAAAGTGAACATCCATCCATCTTCTCTCCCACTTCACCTGCTAGAGCCAATCCCAGCTCAACATGGCTGAGGGACGCTTCACCTGAGGCTGTACTATGTTGCTGGATTTAATCTTATCCAGGTAACTTCAGGATTAACTCTGGTTTTCTCTTATCTAAGTCATTTCCAGATTAACTCTGGTTTTCTCTACATGTTCTAGTCTTTATCTCCTCTTCTCTCCTCTTCTCTACATGTTCTAGTCTTTATCTCCTCTTCTCTACATGTTCTAGTCTTTATCTCCTCTTCTCTCTTTGTCTCTACATGTTCTAGTCTTTATCTCCTCTTCTCTACATGTTCTAGTCTTTATCTCCTCTTCTCTACATGTTCTAGTCTTTATCTCCTCTTCTCTCTTTGTCTCTACATGTTCTAGTCTTTATCTCCTCTTCTCTACATGTTCTAGTCTTTATCTCCTCTTCTCTACATGTTCTAGTCTTTATCTCCTCTTCTCTCCTCTTCTCTACATGTTGTAGTCTTTATCTCCTCTTCTCTCTTCTTCTCTACATGTTCTAGTCTTTATCTCCTCTTCTCTCCTCTTCTCTACATGTTCTAGTCTTTATCTCCTCTTCTCTACATGTTGTAGTCTTTATCTCCTCTTCTCTCTTCTTCTCTACATGTTCTAGTCTTTATCTCCTCTTCTCTCCTCTTCTCTACATGTTGTAGTCTTTATCTCCTCTTCTCTCTTCTTCTCTACATGTTCTAGTCTTTATCTCCTCTTCTCTCCTCTTCTCTACATGTTCTAGTCTTTATCTCCTCTTCTCTCTTCTTCTCTACATGTTCTAGTCTTTATCTCCTCTTCTCTCTTCTTCTCTACATGTTCTAGTCTTTATCTCCTCTTCTCTACATGTTCTAGTCTTTATCTCCTCTTCTCTCCTCTTCTCTCCATGATCTCGTCTTTAGCTCTTCTCTCTTCTTCTCTCCATGCTCTCGTCTTTATCTCCTCTGCTCGTTTCTTCTCCCCATGCTATAGTATTTTAAGATATTAACAGAGATTAAAGCAACACCATATTTGTGAGCCCAAAAAGTTCTGCAGGATATGATATTAACACGTGAACATTATCAAATATTACCTCAGATCATCCAGCAAATTGTCTTTCTTTCTTGTTCTCTGTGCAGTCTCTGAACTCTGTACATTACTTTAGTTTAGTTGTCTCTTGTGTGCATTTCTTTATGCTGCATTGGTGTTCTTAATAATAGTTAACAGTTTTACTTTGGTGGTCCTTTCTTGTCACCATGCACTATTATTTGCCTCTTCTTTGGCTTCTAAGCCCCATCTCTTTAAAAGAAATCTGACTGCTTACATTCTCTGAACTATATAGTAGGCCTGCAACGATAAACAAATTATTGCCGATAAACAATATTATTGTCCCCAAAAATGTTTGTAGACCAAATTAGCCACCAATGTAATGATGTCATAATAATGCTATAATAATAAAGTATACTCTTTCATATGCAATATTTTTTTTTATTTCTCATTCTTTAGCATTGTAATTGGAACAAGAACAATGTTTAAATAATTTAAATAAATACAACAAATAAAAACTGCACTTGAATAAAAATCACATCAACAAACAATAAAAGACCAGACTCTCAACACTCAACCAAAATATCAATCAATCTTTATTTATATTTATACTTTTTATACATGAAAGTAACACAAAGTGCTTCAACAAGAATTATATAAAACCACACACACACCCATGACAATAATTAATATTAAATTACAGAAACTCCCAGCTGTAAACACTGGGTGGAGTGTTATGTTTGGGTGAGCACGAAAGTTTGTTGTGTTGCCGGTACTTTTGCACAAATTGTGCGCACTGGCTGGTGTGTGTTGATAGCTGGTCCGTGCTGATGGGTTCACCTTGCTCCTTTGGTTTGAAACCGAAATATTCCCACACCAGAGCCCTCCTCAGACAGACCTCCTCAGACAGACCTCCTCAGACAGACCTCCCCAGCGCTCCTCAGACAGACCTCCTCAACGCTGTAAAGACAGACCTCCCCAGCCCTCCTCAGACAGACCTCCTCAACGCTGTAAAGACAGACCTCCCCGGCCCTCCTCAGACAGACCTCCTCAACGCTGTAAAGACAGACCTCCTCAGACAGACCTCCTCAACGCTGTTAAGACAGACCTCCTCAGACAGACCTCCTCAACGCTGTTAAGACAGACCTCCTCAGACAGACCTCCTCAACTCTGTTAAGACAGACATTCTCAGACAGACCTCCTCAACGCTGTTAAGACAGACCTCCTCAGACAGACCTCCTCAACGCTGTTAAGACAGACATTCTCAGACAGACCTCCTCAGACAGACCTCCCCAGCCCTCCTCAGACAGACCTCCTCAACGCTGTTAAGACAGACCTCCTCAGACAGACCTCCTCAACGCTGTTAAGACAGACCTCCTCAGACAGACCTCCTCAACGCTGTTAAGACAGACCTCCTCAGACAGACCTCCTCAACGTTGTTAAGACAGACCTCCTCAGACAGACCTCCTCAACGCTGTTAAGACAGACATTCTCAGACAGACCTCCCCAGCCCTCCTCAGACAGACCTCCTCAACGCTGTTAAGACAGACATTCTCAGACAGACCTGCTCAGCCCTCCTGAGACAGACCTCCTCAGACAGACCTCCTCAGACAGACCTCCTCAACGCTGTTAAGACAGACCTCCTCAGACAGACCTCCTCAGACGGACCTCCTCAACGCTGTTAAGACAGACATTCTCAGACAGACCTCCTCAACGCTGTTAAGACAGACCTCCTCAGACAGACCTCCTCAACGCTGTTAAGACAGACATTCTCAGACAGACCTCCTCAGACAGACCTCCTCAACGCTGTTAAGACAGACATTCTCAGACAGACCTGCTCAGCCCTCCTGAGACAGACCTCCTCAGACAGACCTCCTCAGCCCTGCCAAGACAGACCTCCTCAGATAGACCTCCTCAACCCTGCCAAGACACACCTCCTCAGACAGACCTCCCCGGCCCTCCTCAGCCAGACCTCCTCAACGCTGTTAAGACAGACCTCCTCAGACAGACCGCCTCAACGCTGTTAAGACAGACCTCCTCAGACAGACCTCCTCAACGCTGTTAAGACAGACATTCTCAGACAGACCTGCTCAGCCCTCCTGAGACAGACCTCCTCAGCCCTGCCAAGACAGACCTCCTCAGACAGACCTCCTCGGCCCTGCCAAGACAGACCTCCTCAACCCTGCCAAGACACACCTCCTCAGACAGACCTCCCCGGCCCTCCTCAGCCAGACCTCCTCAACGCTGTTAAGACAGACCTGCTCAGCCCTCCTCCGACAGACCTCTTTAGACAGATGTCAGTGTTAATCTTAGATATGTAAAGCTAGTAATTCCAACAGATTAAACAATATCACCTACTACTAATATCTTCAGATTACATTGAAGATTATACATATAAAGACTCCCCCACCACAGAGAGAGAGTCAGGGAGCCAAAGACAGAGAGGGAAGGGGCGAGTGAGCGGAACGTGGAGAGAGGGAGAACAAGACAGAGGAGGAGAGATGGAGAGTGAGTGAGAAAGAGAGAGAGAGAGCGAGAGAAAGAAAGGTCATCTGTAACTTCCAGCAGAGAGCCTGAAAAGGTCGACTCACTATGGACTACAGGCTACAACACACTAATACACAACAACAAAATACACATTTTGCACAGAAACACAATCACAAACAGTCAGAGTGACATAGGAAAGAACAAGGAGTACTTTTACTAACGTGCAATAGAGATGGTGAAAGACTTCCGAAGGAAGGCGCTGACACACACTCCCGACGAACATCCCGGGTTTGGACTTGGAGACAGTGGACACCTCCAAGCACCTGGGTGTTTTCCTCAACAATAAACTCACCTGGACCACCAACAAAGATGTCCTGTACAAGATAGGCCAAAGCCAACTCTACCTGCTGAGAGACTGCAGGACTCTGTTAAAAACGTTTTATGACTGTGGTAGCTTCAGCTACCCTCTATGCATTGTCTGCTGGCATTTCTCTGCTAAAGTCAGGGGCCGGATCAGACTGAACAAACTGGTTCGGAGGTCTGGTTCTGTCATGGAGACCTGATTCAGACAGTCAGGGACAGGATCAGACTGAACAGACTGCTCAGGAGGGCTGGTTCTGTCCTGGAGACCTGATTCAGACAGTCGGGGACAGGATCAAACTGAACAAACTGGTTCGGAGGTCTGGTTCTGTCGTGGAGACCTGATTCAGACAGTCAGGGACAGGTTCAGACTGAACAAACTGGTTCGGAGGTCTGGTTCTGTCGTGGAGACCTGATTCAGACAGTCAGGGACAGGTTCAGACTGAACAGACTGCTCGGGAGGGCTGGTTCTGTCCTGGAGACCTGGATCAGACAGTCAGGGAGTTGGGTGAAAAGAGGATCCTGTCCAAGCTGAAATCCATCCTTCAAGGACAACACCTCTCATCCCCTAGCCCACACTGTGATAGAATAAACCTGCTCTACTGTAGGAGCATGAACCAGTAGCATTAACCATTAGCATGAACCAGTATCATGAACCAGAAGGAGCATTAACCGGAAGGAGCATTAACAAGCTCTTCTGTAGGCTCATGAACCAGTAGCATTAACCAGAAGGAGTGTTAACCAGCTCCTTCAATGGCAGACTGCTGCAGCCACCATCCATGAAGGAGCTACCATGGGTCATTCATACCTGCTACTGAGAGTCAGTTCAACCACAATAACTGATTAATACACTGTTTAATTATTACTGCCTTGTACTGCTGCACCACAAATATTGTAAATATTATTAATACTATTGAATACTGTCCCCCATGTATTTCCATGGCTATATATGCATATGTATACATACATATTAGGGATCCATCCATCCATCCATCCATTTTCTGCTGCTTATCCAGGCTGGGTGGTGGAGGCAGCAGTCCGAGCAGAGTTGCCCAGACTTCCCTCGCCCCAGACTCTTCCTCCAGCTCTTCAGGTGGCACCCCAAGGCGTTCCCAGGCCATCAGGACCATCAGGAGCACCTGGTGGAGGGTATAGAGCTGGTCCAGTGTTCCACCATCAGGAGAACCTGGTGGAGGGTATAGAGCTGGTCCAGTGTTCCACCATCAGGAGAACCTGGTGGAGGGTATAGAGCTGGTCCAGTGTTCCACCATCAGGAGAACCTGGTGGAGGGTATAGAGCTGGTCCAGTGTTCCACCACCAGGATAAAAACCGCATTGTTCCTCTTGGATCCGAGGTTGGACTAACGGCCGGACCCTCCTCTCCAGTACCCTGGAATAGACTTTCCTGGGGAGGCTGAGGAGTGTGATCCCTCTGTAGTTGCAACACACCCTCTGATCCCCCTTCTTAAAGAGAGGGACCACCACCCCGGTCTGCCAGTCCAGAGGTACCCCCCCCCCCCGCCCGCCACGCGATGTTGCAGAGACGAGTCAGCCATGACAGTCCCTGCACATCCAGAGACTTAAGGAACTCTGGGCGAATTAGGGATGTGGAGATTATTCGATATAAATTGGTATATCTGAAATGGAGATACATCGGTAAAATCCACGGTTGTATCGATTTTTTTTTCACGTTGTACTTTTTCCAAAAATACATCATGAAAATTCATTTTGTACATTGTATTTTTTTGCGTTGTATTCAATTCTATCCTGTGTTTCCGATGGCCCCATCAGCCAGGATGCACATTTCTCCGCCCGCTTGTCTCGCAGCATGGAAGTCCTGAGAGCAGCATAAAGCAGGTAGAGGAGATCTTTGATGCACCGAACCACTTAAAATCAGGCGTTTATAAGTACTTTAGCTTTCACAAGAAAGATGGTAAACTTGACAAGATGCAGGCGGTTTGTAAAGAATACCATGCTGCTAAACGTACACTGGTAACAAGTGTTCAGCACAACAGGTGATGTTGACAATATCACTATATTATTGTGACAGCAGAGGCAGTCTGCTTCTTCATGAACATGTGGACTAACTCATCCAACTGGGAAAAAAAAAAACTGGGGGAAAAAAGCCGTATGAAAAAAAACACTAAGTTAGGTGTTAGCTGTGAGTAGCATTTACAGACACATCTGTTTTCTAAAGTGTATTTTATTTTTCCTGTTATTTACATTGAATCTGACTCATTGAGAGTCAGACACTCAGTGAGAGTCAGTCTGTTTACAGCAGCTGCTTCTGACAAATAACAGTTGTGAAAGACCTACCATAATAGTAAAAGGTTATTATTATTCATATTATTTATATTAGGAATCTTAGTTTAGTATCAGTCTGGCAGACAGGAATATGGACATTGCACTTCTGAAAGTGTTACTTTAAGTTACTCATTGATAGTGATTTTTGTTGTTGTCTTACTGTTTACTGTTTATGTTGTGACAGTGTGATAAAACTAGCCCCACAAGAGAGGAACCGATTACTGTTCCTTATGTTGAATCTGGTTCCAAATCCTCATGCTGTGAAAAGGCCTGTTTTTTGTGTTGTGGTTTTTAAGAGGACAAAAAGAAGAAGCATGAAGTGAATCACAGTTCTCGTAGATTATAAGCAAAAGGTGAATTTTCTGTTAAATGTGCTGCTGATGAGGATTGCCTCTGGTATCATTCTTATTTTCCATTTACATTTTGGGTCAAATTTTTTTCACATCATGTTGAATCATATCGTATTGCACCTAATCTCATTGTATCGCATTGTGTAGAATTGAATCACCATCAAATTAATATGAAATCAAATGGGGAACATCGGCTCATATCGCAAGGGGATTCAATGAATCGCTAACGTATCCTATCACTGGCATTGGATCGAGATTTGTATCAAATCGTTGTCAGTGATAGATATTCACAAGCCTAATGCATATATATTTATCTAATTACCTATTTATATATACATAGTCTATTCTCTTGTGTGCAAGTATCCTGCCTGTCTTTAAGTATCTATCCAATGTGGAGCTGCTTTGATGACTGAATTCCCCTATTTGGGATTAATAAAGCCCGATCTTATCTTCTACGTTTCAGTATATTAAAATAGGGTTGGGGTCAGTGGCTGAGTCCGGGGACTTGAAGCACCAGTTTGACATGAATGAATGAAATCAACGTGTTTTCACCTCCAAATAATCCAAAAATCTCAGCCACTCTTTGACCTCTTGTAATCTCGAACAATCTCCAAGCTCATTCTTGTTTTCCCACGGTTGCACTCTGACACACATTGAGCCAATCATTAATCAGTGTCCGAGGCACATTAAGAACAATGCTGCCCAAGGACATAGACGCTGACTATGATCCAAATACCTCAAAGATGTACAGTATTAGAAGGCAGGGTTGCTGCACAGGAAAGACGGGAATCCTGACCAATCAGGGGGGTCCAGACAAATCAGAGGAGGTTTGACAAGAGGAGTCAAGACAAATCAGAGATCTGACCAATCAGAAAAGGTCTGAACAATCAGGAGTCCTGACCAAACAAAGGACTTGTGACCAATCAGAGCACTTCTGACCAAATACAGGAGTGCTGACCAATCAGAAAAGGTCTGACCGATCAGAGGAGTCCTTACCAATAAAAAAAAAGGTTGTCATTTTTCCATCATAGTGCAAAACTGTGTGGTATCAGTGTGTGTGTGTGTGTGTGTGTGTGTGTGTGTGTGTGTGTGTGTGTGTGTGTGTGTGTGTGTGTGTGTGTGTGTGTGTGTGTGTGTGTGTGTGTGTGTGTGTGTGTGTGTGTGTATACCTGTTCAATGCTGCTTTCTGTTTTCATTCTTGTTGTGGTTGATGTTGGTTGTTGTTATTGTGACTGCAGTAGAAATTGTTGTGGCTATTGGTTTTAGTTATTGTTGTGACTGTCGGTATTGTTAAGGTTGTTGTGGCTCTTACTAGGTTCTGAGCCCAAGCAGAGCTGGGTGAGACCCTGTTGGAATGCAATGAATATGAATATATATATTTTTTTTTTTTTTTATTGAAGAAACTAAAGTGTTTTTATGGAAAAAGTTATGTTGGTTGAATTCCGACATTACCCAAGCTTATACATTTACATTCTGCCGTTGATCAACCTAACCTGCTGTCTGTTTTGCCAAATGATACGGGATAGGGTTTAGTAAGGCTCATCATAAGGGTTAGGGTTAGAGTGAGGTAAGGCTCATCATAAGGGTTAGGGTTAGAGTGAGGTAAGGCTCATCATAAGGGTTAGGGTTAGAGTGAGGTAAGGCTCATCATAAGGGTTAGGGTTAGAGTGAGGTAAGGCTCATCATAAGGGTTAGGGTTAGAGTGAGGTAAGGCTCATCATAAGCCTTTACCGGTGTTCTCTTCACAGTGCTCCTGCCTGCTTCCTTCATTGCCCTGGCTGTCACACTTTCTTTAGCCGCTTTCTTCCTCTGGATATTCCCCTGAATTTCCTCATACCACCACCTGTTTTCCTCGCCTCCTTTCCTCTGACCACAAGAAACCCCAAACACCCTCTTGTCAGTTTCTCTCACTACCTTAGCTGCACTTCCCCAGTCCTCTGGTAGCTCCTCACTATCCCAAAGGGCCTGCAGCACTTCCTCCCCACATTACCTGCAAGTCCTCCTTTTTCAGCTTCCACTATTTAAACTTTGGCTCCATCTTCCCTCTCTTCCTCTTCCTTGTTTCCAACCTCTTTTTACAGCCTACCATCCTATGGTACCTTGCTACACTCTCTCCTGGCACCACTTCGTAATCTCTTTCAGGTGGCATCTCCTGCTCAGGATAGAATCCACCTGTGTGCAACTTCCTCCACTCATGTATGTATAGTATGTCACCCTAAAGCCCCATTGCCACTGCACAAAAAGGAAGGAATGGAGCAGTATAGAGCAGTATGGCAAAGCATAACCTGAGCCAAATCTGGTGTGTTTTCTCCACAGAAACTAAGGTTAAAATGTAGGCGGGGTTTAGAGCTCTCCAGATATGCGACATTGCAACAGTACTCTCAGCCAGGGCGGCTGATTTGCACCTTATGAATCCTCTGTTGTTGTTGTTTACATCCTCTGCTTAGCACTAGTTGTTTAGTTCACTTGTTTTGTTTTTGTTGCCGCCTCAGAGCTGCAGCTGCATCTTTGCATCCTTGCTAGTTCCAAGAGTCCCGACACCGGCTGGCCCCAGCTAAAGTGCACCAGAATGCGCTCCGGCTGCACAAAGCCGGTTGGCTTCAGTGCCGCGGCGTCACCGGCGACGTGACAGCTGCAATTTCCATGTTGGTTCCGAGAGAGCTGCAAGGCGAGGACCACTGCTTACAGCTTTAATTGTTGTGGTTGTTCTTATTGTAGTAGCCTGCTAGCTGAAGCTGTTTCGAACGTGACTCATTGAAGTTTCAATGGTATTTATAATTGTTCATCCAACAAGTTTTAAGTCAGAGAATGTGATTAATGTCAGAGGTTGAAGAAAATCTGAGATTTCGGAGGAGACAACCACATGTAAGCTGAAAATCTGCTGAGACAATTTAACACACACACAATGGTTAATCCTTGTCAAGATGTCAGTCTGGTTAGTCTTGTGGCCCAAATCCCCCGATCATATTCATAGGATTATTGTTTGAAGGAGTGTGTGTGTGTGTGTGTGTGTGTGTGTGTGTGTGTGTGTGTGTGTGTGTGTGTGTGTGTGTGTGTGTGTGTGTGTGTGTGTGTGTGTGTGTGTGTGTGTGTGTGTGTGTGTGTGTGTGTGTGTGTGTTGTAATCTCTTGAAGATGCGCTGACTCGCTAATCTGATGTTGCAGAATTATTTTGTTTAATGGGTGAAATCGTCCAGCCTGTCGTTGGAGCCTAGTGTGGGGTAACACCGCCCACCTCCATCCACTCTATTGGTCTTTGCACAGCGACCGCGCTTCTTGTCCCCCTGCTGGAAGAGGAAGCAATGACATTAGCAGTCTGGACTGGACCAACCCATTTTTGAAGACCACCCAAGGGTATTTCTTCATTGCTGCAGCACCTGAACACCTCTCAGGTCATTCTTTATTGCTGCAGCACCTGAACACCTCTCAGGTCATTCTTTATTGCTGCAGCACCTGAACACCTCTCAGGTCATTCTTTATTGCTGCAGCACCTGAACACCTCTCAGGCCATTAGTTTATTCCTGCAGCACCTGAACACCTCTCAGGTCATTCTTTATTGCTGCAGCACCTGAACACCTCTCAGGCCATTAGTTTATTCCTGCAGCACCTGAACACCTCTCAGGTCATTCGTTATTGCTGCAGCACCTGAACACCTCTCAGGTCATTCTTTATTCCTGCAGCACCTGAACACCTCTCAGGTCATTCTTTATTCCTGCAGCACCTGAACACCTCTCAGGTCATTCGTTATTCCTGCAGCACCTGAACACCTCTCAAGTCATTCTTTATTGCTGCAGCACCTGAACACCTCTCAAGTCATTCTTTATTGTTGCAGCACCTGAACACCTCTCGAGCCATTCTTTATTCCTGCAGCACCTGAACACCTCTCAGGTCATTCGTTATTGCTGCAGCACCTGAACACCTCTCAGGTCATTCTTTATTCCTGCAGCACCTGAACACCTCTCAGGTCATTCGTTATTCCTGCAGCACCTGAACACCTCTCAGGTCATTCGTTATTCCTGCAGCACCTGAACACCTCTCAAGTCATTCTTTATTGCTGCAGCACCTGAACACCTCTCAAGTCATTCTTTATTGTTGCAGCACCTGAACACCTCTCGAGCCATTCTTTATTCCTGCAGCACCTGAACACCTCTCAGGTCATTCGTTATTGCTGCAGCACCTGAACACCTCTCAGGTCATTCTTTATTCCTGCAGCACCTGAACACCTCTCAGGTCATTCGTTATTCCTGCAGCACCTGAACACCTCTCAGGTCATTCGTTATTCCTGCAGCACCTGAACACCTCTCAAGTCATTCTTTATTGTTGCAGCACCTGAACACCTCTCGAGCCATTCTTTATTCCTGCAGCACCTGAACACCTCTCGAGCCATTCTTTATTCCTGCAGCACCTGAACACCTCTCAGGCCGTGAGGTTAGTCCTGTAGCACCTGAACACCTCTCAGGCCATGAGGTTATTCCTGTAGCACCTGACCAACTCTCAGGTCATTAGTTTATTCATGCAGAACCTGAACACCTCTCAGGCCGTTACTTTATTCCTACAGCACCTGAACACCTCATAGGCCATTCTTTATTCTTGCACCACCTGAACACCTCTCAGTTCGTTCTTTATTCCTGCAGCACCTGAACATACCGTGCCTGTTTTGACTACTTGAAGGTTTCTTCATTTTTTGTTTTTTTTGGTGTGTTTGATTGACCCCATGGTGAGTTCGGGGACCGGAGGACATGGATCTCATCTCGTCGTTAAACAAAAGGAGCCTTAATCCTGCCTCCTCTAATCCACGCTGCGTCTTCAAGGCAATGGAACATTAATCCAGGGGGGTTCTGGGGCCCATCACAGCACTTCGGCCCCCAGGGAATCCTTTCTCCAGCAACTCTAATCCGACCCGAAGCGACAGCAAACGCAGCAGGGCTTTATGAAGCAGAAAAACGGCCACTTTGCTCCTTCTGAGGCAGCAGATGATTCAGGGCCTCGTGGATTTGTGGAAGATTAGAGAGACAAACAGCATCTAGCAACATCCCCAAAATACACACAAACACATATAGAAATATAGACACACCAATCCATCCCCTATACAACATGCTCCCAGAGCAACACCAGCACAGCTAGAAATACATCAAAGCCATAGCAATAACCAAAAAACACATAAATATACCTAAAAGCAAACACCCGATCATACATACAGAAAAACCTGAGACATGATTTCATTTCTGTTGTTTTGTGTTCCAAAGAACTGAAACGTGTACAACGGAACACAATGCAAGACAACACACACACTGTGACACACTGCTACACAATGTAACACGACACAACACATCAACACACACTGTGACACACCACTACACAATGTAACACACAACGTGACACTGCAACCCACACTGGACACACACAGCCACACGCTGTAACACTATTCAATATGACTGAGTTCTGCTAAAAGGCTAAAAGGAGCATCCTGAGAACTCGCAGTCATATGATCTTTCACACACACACACACACACACACACACACACACACACACACACACACACACACACACACACACACACACACACACACACACACACACACACACACACGGTTCATGGCTGTTTCAGCTCTTAAAGTCTGTTAAAATGTGTTGTGCTGGCCTGAAGGGGGCGCTACATGCACAGCTCCATAACACACACACACACACACACACACACACACACACACACACACACACACACACACACACACACACACACACACACACACACACACACACACACACGCACACACACACACACAGAGCCTCATTAAGACCCTGACGAGACAACAAAGAGCTGACTACACACACACACACAGGAAGAAGGGTGTTAAAGTCCTGAATCAGCGACAGAGGTGAACTTGGACACACCAGGTCATTGGGGAGTGTGTGTGTGTGTGTGTGTGTGTGTGTGTGTGTGTGTGTGTGTGTGTGTGTGTGTGTGTGTGTGTGTGTGTGTGTGTGTGTGTTGCTGAATTAACAGTGGTGCTGTAAGTACAGAGTAGACACTGTTCTCCCTCTGACACCCTGTTGTGGACTGTTCTGTTTGTCTTAAACCTACAAACTGACCACAACACACACACACACACACACACACACACACACACACACACACACACACACACACACACACACACACACACACACACACACACACACACACACACACACACACACTCATTTCCAGCAGTTTTCATTCCTATCTGATGACATCAGAGAGGTCATAGCCGAACCCCTCACCCTCAACACATCAGATCTCAAACGCAAACAGTTCATCATGTAGCCATCAAGGCCAGCTGTGACATCACTTCCTGTCAACAAGTTCTAACAAAATGTTCAGCAAGAGAAAAGTTTAAAAGAAGAGGAGGGGAAACGGGATGAGGAGAGGAGAGGAAACGGGATGAGAAGAGGAGAAACGGGATGGGAAGAGAGGAAACAGGGTGAAAGGAGAAGAGGAAACAGGATGAGAAGAGGAGAAACAGGATGAGCAGGGGAGAGAGAATGAGAAGAGGAGAAACAGGAAAAGAAGAGAAGAAACAGGATGAGAGGAGAAGAGAAAATGGGATGAGAAGAAGAGAAACAGGAAAAGAAGAGGCGAAACGGGATGAGAGGAGGGATAGGAGAAATGGGATGCGAAGATGAGAAACAGGATGAGTGGAGGAGAGGAGAGACAGGAGAGGATGAGAAACAGGATGAGAAGATGAGAAACAGGATGACAAGAAGAGAAACAGGATGAGAGGAGCGGAAACAGAATGAGATTAGGAGAAACAGGATGAGATTAGGGGAAACAGGATGAGAAACATGATGAGAAGATAAGAAACAGGATGAGATGAGAAATATAATGAGTTGAGGATATGATAAATAGGATGAGAGGATGATAAACAGGATGAGAGTAGAAGAGGAAACAGGATGAGAAGAGGAGAAACAGGATGAGAGAAGAGGAAACAGGATGAGAGAAGAGGAGAAACAGGAAGAGAACATGAGAGGAACAAGATGAGAAGAGAAGAAATGGGATGAGGAGATGAGAAACAGGATGAGTGGAAGAGACAAAAGATGACAAGATGAGAAACACGATGGGAGGAGAAACAGGGTGAGAAGAATAGAAACATAATAAGAAGAGGAGAAACCAAATGAGTGGAGATGAGAAACAGGATAAAAAGATGAGAAACAGGTTGAGAAGAAGATAAACAGGATGAGAAGAGGAGAAACAGAATGAGAGGAGAAACAGAATGAGAGGGGGAGAGGAAACAGGATGAGAAGAGGAGAAACAGGATGAGAGGAGAAATAGGATGAGGAGGATAGGAGAAACAGGATCAGAGGAGGAGAGGAGAAATGGGATGAGAAGATGAGAAACAGGATGAGTGGAGGAGATGAGAAATGGGATGATAAAATGGAAAAATAGGATGAGAAGAGGAGAAACAGGATGAGAAGTGGTGAAACAAGATGAGAAGAGGAGAGGAGAAACATGATGAGAAGAGAAGATGAGGAAAAGAGGAGGATAAACTGGAAAAAGAGAAGCGGAGGGAGAAACGGGATGCGAGGAGAGGAGACGCAAGATGTGAAGAGGATAAACAAGATGAGAAGAGAAGAGGAGAATGAGAAGAGGAGGAAAAGAGGAGAAGAAACGGTAAGAAGAGAAGAGTAGAGAAGCAGGATGGAGGCGTGGAGAAGCAAAACGTGAAGAGGATAAACAAGATGAGAAGAGAAGAGGAGGAAAAGAGGAGAAGAGTAGAGAAGAACAAGAGGAGAAGAGCAGAGGTGTAGAAGAGCAGGAAAAGGAGGAAAAGGAGGACCGGAGAATGAAAAGGAGGAGGAGAGAAGAAGAGAAAAGATGGGAGGATACGGAGGAAGAGGAGGAGATTTTCCAGTTGGAAACTTGGAAGCCGACAGAGAAACTCCCATGTTCGCCTTCCTCCCGGACCCCCCCCCGGTCCCCCCCCCCCCCCCCCTCAAACCCCCTCGCCCCCCCCCCCTCAAACCCCCTCGGACCCCCCGGACCCCCCGGTCCCCCTGACCTGGTAAAGAGTCGGCCCCTGCGCCTTGTGGTCCCGGGGACAGCAGCAGCAGCAGCAGGAAACTTCGTTCCATGATCCTCCGGAGCGCGAGGCGCACAACTCCCAGACTTTTGCACCTCCTCCTGTCTCCTCCCGTCTCCTCCTGTCTCCTCCGGCTTCACCTCCTGCTCCCCCTTCTTCTGCTGGACTTTGACTGTCACGCGAACACGCTCACATGCGCTCAGGTGAGCTGCCGGCACAGGTAGCAGTGCGCGGACAGGCGGCCGTCTGAAGACTGAGTCCGCGAGCCCGAGGAGCAACTCCGCTGACGTCACAGGGGGAGGAGGGAGAGAGAGAGCGAGAGAGAGAGAGAGAGAGAGAGAGAGAGAGAGAGAGAGAGAGAAGGGGACAACAGACAAATATACGGACAGATACAGACAGACACAGAGGAACAGACACTTTTCAATTTCTGTTTTATTTAAATGTTTTTATGTAGTTTTAGATCGCACTGCATTCATCCAGAGGAGGGTGCATATTGCATGCTTTTTGGACTGTGGAGGAAACAGAGTACCTGGAGGGAACACACACACACACACACACACACACACACACACACACACACACACACACACACACACACACACACACACACACACACACGCACTAACGGAGAAAATGCAAACTCCACACAGAAAAGCGTCGACCTTCTTACTGAGGTGAGAGTGCGAACCACTGCCCCCCGTGTGGCCTGTTATATATTTCTATATATTCTTTGTCTTTTACTTTGTTTGATACAACTTGTATGGTAACAGTTACACCGTGTGTGTGCGTGTGCGTGTGCGCGCGCTCTGGGAGCCACTTTTCATTACACCCAGACCCCTGAAGACTCCGTGATAGTGCAGTAGCTCTTATTGTGAAAATCCCCATTGGTCCAACTTTTCCTTTTGAAGTTCCTCTAAGTTCTTATCAAGATGGTATTTGATGCAAACAACTTGTTCAGACATATTTTTTTCTTGTTTGTGACATAATGAAATCGAGTACTTAGCCTAAAAAAACGTTTTTTTGTTTTGTTTATTGCATTAACTTAAATGTGCAAAATTTCTTTTTTTTTATTATTTTTTTTTAAGAAAACTAAACCAGTTGTACTGCCGAGATATAAACTGAAATAAATAAAGCTGCACTATTACCACAGTCATAGAAACTGTAGAAGAAACCTGAGCTGGACATTTAATAGTTTAATTCAGCTAATCTTTAGAGATCAATTTGTCAATTATTGCATATAAGGTACTCAGTCACTCAGGAAAGAAATTTTTGTATTAAACCCTTCCCTTACTTATGTGCAGGTGGCCAATTATTTTATTTCCGTGCAACTATTATTGTTTTTACTTTACATCTGAATGTGTCATGTCATTTTAATTACCTTTGTGTAAAAGTATTTGACTGAGCTGACCATGAACTCATCATGAGGCATGTGGCGGGGTTGTACTCCAGTTCAAAATAATAATAGCCACGATCGATATGACAAGTCAACTTTTTCTTTCTTTGTCCCAAAAATAGTGCCAGTGCCCAATTTTTACCGTGGAAATAATATATTTACACACAACCTGATCTCAACTCTACATTCAGTTGATCAGTTTGAGGAATGTCCTTTTTCAACACCTGTTGCTTCCACATACAACTCCAGAGTAGGTCTCCCTTCATGCAGCTTCCCAACCTGCTTTTAACAGGTAAACCTCTCCCGGGGGTGTGCTAAACTTAAATCAACCAATCATCAAGAAAGAAAGAAAAAATTCACCCTCAAAAAACCCTCCTTGCGACGATGTCAACTCCTGATGGGTTAATGAGGCTCTGACGTATTGCAGCACATGACCCAGACACTGTTGATACTGTTGGTCCTGTGTAGCTCGAGATCTGTTCCTCTATACTGACACCTGCTGGATCTTAACAATCATTGCAGGAATCCAAGTTGAGTATGTCAGTTGAGAGATCCAAATGACATACTGATTCAATGAGGTAGTATATTCCATATTAGCTAAGTTATAGTTTCTATATTGTGTATATATTTATTTAAGATCAATATACGTTTGATATATTTATAATATGCAATTAATAAAGTTGGAAAATCAAAGGGGAAGTGTATTGAATGTGATGTTGCTTATGTACTTGTCTTTGGGGCATGGGGGATTTTTTAATACATACATTTTATGATTTCTTTACTGATTAATATAGGATGTATGCAATGCAAAACTGAAAGCAAAATTTGATTACTTGTTTCAGATTAAATCATGTGTGGTGCTGCATTGGTCGCAAGACACTTTAATATGGCCAGTCTGAAAAATGAAACCAAGTTAAACCAAAAGCAAATCCATATATTTAAATTGAATATTAAATGAATTAAATACATCAACTACTTCTCTAAACATTTTTCGATATAAACCTTTTTGGACGGCAAAGCATATGATGGTTCGAGGACCTAAAGCATTTTCCTGAAGGCCTCACGCTCAACAATGCTGAGGGGTTCAGTCCTTGATGATGAAATGTACAACTCCCCTGGTCCAACACTTCCTGGAAGCTTGATGGTCAAAAGTGAAATAATAACAATAAAAAAGTATGTATTAGTTATTAACATAGCAACCATGAAGAAGTTGTAAAATGTATGTATACTCAGGATATGGAACTGAATCAATATGAATCGGTATCTAGGTACAAACGTGTGCGATGCGAGTGTATCGTGCCTTCACTGTGCGTCGCTGCATTTTACAGGTGAAATGGAGATACATCGGTCACTGCGTGCCTGCATCGCTAAAATCTACCATTGTATCAATTTAGGTTTGCGATATAGGTTTAATGGATCTAGTTATATTAATAATAACCGCATAGAGATAACCAGGAGTCAGTGTTCGAATCTCAAACACCAAATAAGCAATAATCATCACTCACCATGAGATGTCATAATAAAACGATACATCGGTTGTTGTTGTTCAGAGCGAAGCCATCGGTGATTTTTTTTTTTGCAAAAAGGGCTCCATGTTTGAATACTATTAGTAAGTTACACAGTCACCAGGAAAAATGCACCGTAATAACAGGAAGTTGTAAGTTCAAAGGTTAATGCATGTGCTGCAGCGATTGGTTGAATCACATCACACAGCTTTTTAATTAAAGAAAATGCATGTTTTATTGGTGTATTAATTAATTAAATTAAAAAAGAGGAGAGGAGAGGAGAGGAGAGGAGAGGAGAGGAGGGGAGAGCAGAGGAGAGGAGAGGAGAGGAGAGGAGGGGAGAGGAGAGGAGAGGAGAAGAGAGGAGAGGAGAGGAGGGGAGAGGAGGGGAGGGGAGAGGAGAGGAGAGGAGGGGAGAGGAGAGCAAAGGAGAGGAGAGGAGGGGAGAGGAGAGGAGAGGAGAGGAGAGGAGGGGAGGGGAGGGGAGGGGAGAGGAGAGGAGAGGAGGGGAGAGGAGAGGAGAGGAGGGGAGAGGAGAGGAGGGGAGAGGAGAGGAGAAGAGGGGAGGGGAGGGGAGGGGAGGGGAGGGGAGGGGAGGGGAGGGGAGAGGAGAGGAGAGGAGAGGAGAGGAGAGGAGGGGAGAGCAGAGGAGAGGAGGGGAGAGCAGAGGAGAGGAGAGGAGAGGAGAGGAGAGGAGGAGAGGAGAGGAGGGGAGAGCAGAGAAGAGGAGGGGAGAGCAGAGGAGAGGAGAGGAGAGGAGAGGAGAGGAGGAGAGGAAAGACAGAGATAGACTGGGTGGGGAGAAAGGTACAATACCCTTGTTAGTGCTACATACCTGTGTATATATTTTTTTTAATACAGTAATCACAGTGATCCAAATATTTTCCAACTGTCATGAGATTAAACCAGCCTGAGCAACAACAAAACAAAAAGCATAACAACAACAACAATGATAACAAAAGCAAAAACAAAATGACACAAAACAAGGAACAAAAAACATGATTTAATAATTGAAAGAACAAAAGTAGAAAATAAGAAAAATCAGCAGCAAATCTCATCAATGAGGAGTGGAAGTGTGTGTGTGTGTGTGTGTGTGTGTGTGTGTGTGTGTGTGTGTGTGTGTGTGTCCACTGGATGTGAATGGAACTGTTGTGGGGGGGCCCACAGCACCACCTCGGGGGCCGAGGCCACCAGGGCCGGACGCCGCCACTCCGGCACCGGGCAGCTCCCCGGACTCGGGGACGCCCCAACAAACCCCCCTGGAGAACCACGGCCCCCCTAGAAGGCACCAGACGGAGAGCGCAGAGAGGACCCCCCCCCAGGCCAGAGGGGCCCACAAGAGAAGGATAAAGGGCGCAGAGCCCCAGGCCCCGACCAGAACCGCCAAGCCTGCCAGGCCACGTGGGCAGGGAGCCCCCCCCACCGATACCAGCCGCGGAGCTCGTAGGATGCATGTAGAGGTGTGTATTTGTGTTTTGAAGAGGTTGTAGGGATTTACTACCTCATATGGATCACTATTTATGTTGTGGCTGGCTATCTATAATGATTAATAATTATCAAAGATAGTTATTAATAATGTTATTGAAATTTAATCTGATGTGTATCAGAACCTCAGAGCTCCACCTGTCTAAACAGGAAATGATAGTCAGTTCAGTTCTATCAGTCTCATAAGATATACTAAACAGTTAATCAGAAAGTTGAATTAATAGTTAAATTAATTACAATTACCAGAATTAACAGTAAAGGTTGAAGGATTTTGGAGTTCTTGACACAGAAGAGTCGACATTTCATTCTCCTTTGTGCTCATTAATAAAACAGCAAGTATGATTCCAAACATTATATTTATTAACAATGAAAACAAATAAACACAGATTCTAACTACCTATATACAGCTGGGTGTGTGTGTGTGTGTGTGTGTGTGTGTGTGTGTGTGTGTGTGTGTGTGTGTGTGTGTGTGTGTGTGTGTGTGTGTGTGTGTGTGTGTGTGTGTGTGTGTGTGTGTGTGTGTGTGTGTGTGTGGAGAGAACAGAGAGAGAGAGAGAGAGTTAGAGTGTGTGTGTGAGACGTGTGATGAACTACAAAACAAGATGGCGGATCACAAGAAACTACATTCCAATGGAGGTTATCAGAGAGCAGGAAGTCTGTCCTGGGTCTCCACCATGTGCTGGAGAACAATGGAACATGGAAGCTAGTCTTTAGCGTCTGCTTCCTGTGTGTCTCTGCTAAAGGACCATTCCTAGAACGACTTGATGTGAATGAGACTTGTTTTGTAAAACGTCAGGAGTCGTCAGATGGTGTTCAGTTACTGTGTGATGTTGTCTTTGATGTGATATGTGTAGGATTGTGAGTTAACTAGTTAGTAAAGCAAAGATTAGCATGCAGACCCTGTGTCTGTGGCAGAGCTAACGTTGGTTTACAGGTTGATCACTGCTCCTAATATCATTATCTATAGAACTCAATCACTGTAACAGAATCAACACATCTTCATAAAGTTAAACAGTTCTATCATAGCATCAGGTTTAACTAATCTCAGGTAAAGCCCAGTTGTTGTTCCCACTTCCTTGAAGGAGTTCAGTTGTTGTCCTGCTGGAGGGAAGCTGGTGTCTTCTCCTGTAGTTAGCACCTCCTGCTAACTGTGGTTGCTGGTTCTGCAGGCTGAGGAGAAGAAGATGAAGTTGATGTTTCAGGAGTCCTTCTTTGCAGCTCCTGGTTGTTCCTTTTGTCCAGACTGAGGAGCTGGTCGCTCAGGTCTGTGATGGTTTTCCTGCTGGTTGAGGAAAACACAAAGAAGTTCTGTGAGGCGTCGTTTCCCTGGTCCGTCCTGGAGGAACTGGTTGGTTTTCCTGGTTGATGGGAGATCAGACTCTGGGTGCTGGTCTCTGGATCAGGGGAAGGTCTGACCCTCGTGGTGGGTCAGCAGAGGAGTTGAGGAGTGAAGGCCCTGGGTGCAGGCCTCTGGTGTTAGCTGGATGCTAACTCTGGGTGAGTGTTTGCTGTGAGCTAACGCTGGGTGAGTGTTAGCTGTATGCTAACGCTGGGTGAGTGTTAGCTGTATGCTAACGCTGGGTGAGTTGAGCTGCTGGGAAGCAGCTCTTCAGCAACCCAACAGCGGCGACCACAAACACGCATGGCGGCGGCCAAAAACAAGTATTTCGGCAACCACAAACGAGTATGTCGGACGACACGGCCATAGTGGGTTGTAGCGGACGACACGGCCATAGTGGGTTGTATCCAGGGTGGACAGGAGGAGGAGTACAGGGAGCTGATCCAGGACTTGGTCACATGGTGCGACTCCAACCACCTGCTCCTCAACACCACCAAGACGAAGGAGATGGTGGTGGACTTTAGGAGAACCAGGCCGCACCCGGAGCCTGTTGGGATGAAGGGGGACTGGGTGGAGGTGGTTCACACCTACAAATATCTGGGAGTGCTGCTGGATGACAAACTGGACTGGACTGACAACACAGACGCTCTGTACAGGACAGGACAGAGCGTCTGTACAGGACAGGACAGAGCGTCTGTACAGGAAAGGACAGAGCGTCTGTACAGGACAGGACAGAGCGTCTGTTCAGGAAAGGACAGAGCGTCTGTACAGGACAGGACAGAGCGTCTGTACAGGACAGGACAGAGCGTCTGTACAGGACAGGACAGAGCGTCTGTTCAGGAAAGGACAGAGCGTCTGTACAGGACAGGACAGAGCGTCTGTACAGGACAGGACAGAGCGTCTGTACAGGACAGGACAGAGCGTCTGTACAGGAAAGGACAGAGCGTCTGTACTTCCTCAGAAGGCTGGCGTCCTTCAACATCTGCAAGAAGCTGCTACAGATCTTCTACCAGTCTGTGGTAGCGAGTGGTGTTCTGGGGGGGCAGCATCAAGAAGAAGGATGCTGGGGGGGCAGCCTCAAGAAGAAGGATGCTGGGGGGGCAGCATCAAGAAGAAGGATGCTGGGGGGGCAGCCTCAAGAAGAAGAGTGCTAGGGGGGCAGCCTCAAGAAGAAGGATGCTAGGGGGGCAGCCTCAAGAAGAAGGGTGCTAGGGGGGCAGCCTCAAGAAGAAGGATGCTAGGGGGGCAGCCTCAAGAAGAAGGGTGCTGGGGGGGCAGCCTCAAGAAGAAGGACGCTAGGGGGGCAGCCTCAAGAAGAAGGGTGCTAGGGGGGCAGCCTCAAGAAGAAGGGTGCTGGGGTGGCAGCCTCAAGAAGAAGGATGCTGGGGGGGCAGCCTCAAGAAGAAGGGTGCTGGGGGGGCAGCCTCAAGAAGAAGGATGCTGGGGGGGCAGGCTCAAGAAGAAGGATGCTGGGGGGGCAGCCTCAAGAAGAAGGGTGCTGGGGGCCAGCCTCAAGAAGAAGGATGCTAGGGGGGCAGCCTCAAGAAGAAGGATGCTGGGGGGGGCAGCCTCAAGAAGAAGGGTGCTGGGGGCCAGCCTCAAGAAGAAGGATGCTGGGGGGGGCAGCCTCAAGAAGAAGGGTGCTGGGGGGCAGCCTCAAGAAGAAGGATGCTGGGGGGGCAGCCTCAAGAAGAAGAGTGCTGGGGGGGCAGCATCAAGAAGAAGGATGCTGGGGGGGCAGCCTCAAGAAGAAGAGTGCTGGGGGGGCAGCATCAAGAAGAAGGATGCTGGGGGGGCAGCCTCAAGAAGAAGAGTGCTGGGGGGGCAGCATCAAGAAGAAGGATGCTGGGGGGGGCAGCATCAAGAAGAATGATGCTGGGGGGGCAGCCTCAAGAAGAAGAGCGCTGGGGGGGCAGCATCAAGAAGAAGGATGCTGGGGGGGGCAGCCTCAAGAAGAAGGATGCCGCACGCCTGGACAAACTGGTGAGGAAGGCGGGCTCTGTGGTTGGCTCAGAGCTGGACAGCCCGACGGACACTGAACAGACTCCTGTCCATAATAGACAATCCACAGCATCCACTGCACAACACCAACAACAACAACAACAACAACAACACCATCTCCAGGCAGAGGAGCAGCTTCAGTGACAGACTGAGGAGATCATTCCTCCCCCACGCCATCAGACTCTTCAACACCTCTCGGGGGAGGCCTTAGTGGACTTACTACACACACACACACACACACACACACACACACACACACACACACACACACACACACTACTTATCTTAATTATTTGTCTATTGCTTAATTATTTGCTTAATTGTTTGTTTATACTGAAATTATATTTCTTCTATTTTACCTATTGCTTGTTTTTTGTAACCCTGCCTGCCCCTGTGTTTCCATATTGCTGCTGCTGGAACTGTGAATTTCTCTTGGGGATCATTAAAGTATCTATCTATCTATCTATCTATCTATCTATCTATCTATCTATCTATCTATCTATCTATCTATCTATCTATCTATCTATCTATCTATCTATCTATCTATCTATCTATCTATCTATCTATCTATCTATCTATCTATCTATCTATCTATCTATCTATCCATATATCTATCTATCTACTATCTATCTATCTATCTATCTATCTATCTATCTATCTATCTATCTATCTATCTATCTATCTATCTATCTATCTATGTCGGTGCCCATAAGCCACCATTGTGATACCGCACTGGCGAGGTTTGCGTTTTGAGAGTAGTATGGCGCTGACCGTGAGCAATAATGGCGGCGTCCACAAACAAGTGTGTCGGTGTCCACAGACAAGCATGTCAGCGGCCGTACACCGCCATTTTTATACCGCACTGGCGAGGTTTCAAGTCTGGAGGAGCACGGTTGTATTGCGGATCATGTACTCTTTAGTGATGATCACATTTGAACGAATCGTTCAAAACCCGCGAGTCACTTTACTGAACGGTGACTCACGAGTTTTCATGTTCATTAACTCGTTCACTGAGTCATTCTTGCTACAGCCTCCTTGTAGCTGGGCCGCTAAGCACAGCAGCTTCCAGCTCCTGACATTCACATGCGGCAGTTTCAGCACACTCGAGTCAGCTTGTCGGTGAAGTTCAGCACGAATGACCGACTCCCCTCCCCTCAATCGTTCAGCTCACATGACCGACTCACCTCCCTTCAATCGTTCAGCTCACATGACCGACTCACCTCCCTTCAATCGTTCAGCTCACATGACCGACTCACATCCCTTCAATCGTTCAGCTCACATGACCCACTCCCCTCGAAACTCGAAAGAGTCGTTCACTGAATCGGTCAGTAGCACTTCCGCTGTCTCGTTCACCTCATGAGCGGTGAGCCCTCCCCCCCTCCCTCACCTGAAAATCTCCGAGTGACGGCGGAGAAAAAAATAATACATTGTTTGTTTCACAAAGCTTGTAGAGATAAATACATGAATAATACATGGTTAAATACACAATAAACAAGGTTAAAATACCACTGTAGCGTGTATTGTGTTACATTTAATATTGTCCCCTATAATTAGTTCTGCCCTATGAACATAACATTATTTATTGATACTAAGAAAAAAAGAAAATCAGAATGTTGGAAGAAAAAAAACTATAAAAACATATGTATACATTAATATATACTGTATATCTGCCATTCTGGATGCCAGGTATTTATTCAGTTTAATCATGTATCTAATTTATTTTCTGATTCAACTAAACCTCAGAAACAACACACATAATCTAGAATAAGGAGACCAGGACCACTAAAAACTAATATGTACTTATTGTTTATTTTCCTCAGAAGTGTTTCATCATTTTACTATGAATACATGATTCTCCCCCTGGTTCATGTCGCAGTTCAGCCTCCAGGTCCTGGAGCGGGTGGAAATAGTGCGCATGCGCAACTGAATCAAATGACTCAAATGACTCAAATGACTCAGACAACCGATTCACTTGGATGAACGACTCAATAACCCGTGAGTCCGTTCAAGGAGTCGGGTTTCTCATCACTAGTACTCTTGCCTCCCACCAACAGTGGCGCTGGGGTGGTGATTCGGATCAAAATGGCCAAACAAGATGGCGGCGGTGGATTCACCACCGACGGCTTCTCGGTGGGGAGGAGACGCTGCAGGCACCCTTGTTTACCGCCATCAGGTGGTGGGGAGGAGACACTGCAGGCACCCTTGTTTACCGCCATCTAGCAGCGGGGAGGAGACACTGCAGGCACCCTTGTTTACCGCCACCTAGCGGCGGGGAGGAGACACTGCAGGCACCCTTGTTTACCGCCATCTAGCAGCGGGGAGGAGACACTGCAGGCACCCTTGTTTACCGCCATCTAGCGGCGGGGAGGAGACACTGCAGGCACCCTTGTTTACCGCCATCTAGCGGCGGGGAGGAGACACTGCAGGCACCCTTGTTTACCGCCATCTAGCGGCGGGGAGGAGACACTGCAGGCACCCTTGTTTACCGCCATCAGGCGGTGGGGAGGAGACACTGCAGGCACCCTTGTTTACCGCCATCAGGCGGCGGTGAGGAACACCCACAGGGAAAAGATTGAGGGGGTTCCTCTGGACATGGAGGAGCAGGAACAGACCCTTCAGTTCTGGACATGGAGGAGCAGGAACAGGCTCTACAGTACTGGACATGAGGAGCAGGAACAGGCTCTACAGTACTGGACATGAGGAGCAGGAACAGGCCCTTCAGTACTGGACATGAGGAGCAGGAACAGGCCCTTCAGTACTGGACATGGAGGAACAGGCCCTTCAGTACTGGACATGGAGGAACAGGTCCTTCAGTACTGGACATGGAGGAACAGGTCCTTCAGTACTGGACATGGAGGAACAGGCCCTTCAGTACTGGACATGGAGGAACAGGCCCTTCAGTACTGGACATGGAGGAACAGGTCCTTCAGTACTGGACATGGAGGAACAGGCCCTGAACGATCAATTCAAGCATGAGAAACGACCAGAATTTGAACCCCAGATTTCTCCTGCTGCCGTGTCCTGCCGTGTCCTGCTGCGTTCTGCCGCGTCCTGCCGCGTTCTGCCGTGTCCTGCCGCGTTCTGCTCTGTCCTGCCGTGTCCTGCCGTGTTCTGCCGTGTCCTGCCTGTCGTCTTGTAAACACTGCCAACTCCACGCTGCGGCACGATAATGACAGCATGTAGCACTGGACACACTCTGACTTAGACAGTGTAGTCTGTAGTCAAGTCACCTCTATATGGAATATTGTGTGTCCACACTGAAGAATCCTCCAGATTGTTGCTCTTTGCTCTCCTCAGTGAAGAGGAGCTCCGTACTGAGCACACAGAAGGCAAACGGGCTATATAAACGCCTCAAAGTCGTTTTCAAACTATCAACAGAAGCAATGCATCGTTTACTCGTTGGTGTACATGATCATAGCACATTTGACGCAAAATAACCTCCTTATATGATATTTTAGATATAAGTCTTCCCAGTCCCGGTCCCGGTTGGGTTTGTTCATGTCAAAATAAAAGCCAAAGCAGGTCGCTCCGGCCGTTCCCCACAGTACTTCCACACGATTACTCTGCACACTGCTATGACAGCGGTTGAGAGTAAATGTTGTTTTAGAAAAAACGTGAAATTGGATAGTTCACACGGCACACCTGAGTGTATCTCGGTGTTCAGCGGCACAGTGGTTGAAAAAACGTTGCTTTTAATGTGTTTAAGTCACTGTGATTGGTGTCACCAAATGTCACGTGTTGAGCGGAGGCCGCTGGATTTTTTGAATGAAAAATGAATTTACAAAAGGTAGCGTTGTATCGTGGTAACCTTTATCTAGTCTTTATCTAGTTTTAGTTAAGTTTAAAAAAAACAAAAAATTACGTGGCCCGTGACGGGGATCGACCCGCGACCTTCAACTTACGAGCACCACGCGCTAACCAATGAGCTAAAAATTACGGTTTTCAGGTCTGGTAAAAAAAGTGGTTTTGTTTTTTTTGTTTCCATTTCACTGTCAACATTCTATGCTGCCATCTACTGGCGAAGAGTCTTGTAGCCATCACGGAGTTGGTCGCCGCAGGGCATGATGGGAGTTCCTGGTTAGGTGTTGTTAGGCGTTATTGAGGGTTATTGTTGGGCTTGTTCTGTCGTTGATTTGTGCTAGTGTTGTGTTTCTGTTCCTCGGTTCAGATAGTTCATTGTTTCGTCGTGTTTAGTTCTGTTTGTTGGACACTTGTGTGCGACCGTGACTGAGACACATGTCCAGTGGAGACCTCTTATATAGGTCCCGGTTGGGTTGCTCCTTCATAATAACAGCCGGAGCAGTTTGCTCCTGCTCTTCCCCATTACTTTTTGACCTTATTCCGGAAGTTTGCGTGGCCTGCGCCATGTACGTCATCACACTTCCGGTTTAGCTCCGGCCGACTTGGTGTGCGATACCAGTGTCTTTAATTGTTTTTACACAGTGTCACCCCCCCTTACGGACCTCCCTGCGCCCACGTACCTCCAGCCGACTGTCTGCATTCCTCTGGCCGACCCATACGCACGGTTTTCGGACACTTTTCACACAGTTTCGCCGCTGTGTCTCTGCTCCAGAGACAGCTCACTCCACACTAGTGATGATCAAATTTGAACGAATCGTTCAAAACCCGCGAGTCACTTTACTGAACGATGACTCACGAGTTTTCACGTTCATTAACTCGTTCACTGAGTCATTTTTGCTACAGCCTCCTTGTAGCTGGGCCGCTAAGCACAGCAGCTTCCGGCTCCTGACATTCACATGAGGCTTTCAGCACACTGGAGTCAGCTTGTCGGTGTCGTTCAGCACGAATGACCGACTCACCTTCCCTCAATCGTTCAGCACGAATGACCGACTCACATCCCCTCAATCGTTCAGCTCACATGACCGACTCCCCTCGAAACTCGAAGGAGTCGTTCACTGAATCGGTCAGTAGCACTTCCGCTGTGTCGTTCACCTCATGAGCGGTGAGCGGTGAGCCCTCCCCCCCTCCCTCACCTGAAAATCTCCGAGTGACGGCGGAGAAAAAAAAAATACATTGTTTGTTTCACAAAGCTTGTAGAGATAAATACATGAACAATACATGGCTAAATACACAATAAACAATGTTAAAATACCACTGTAGCGTGTATTGTGTTACATTTAATATTGTCCCCTATAATTAGTTCTGCCCTATGAACATAACATTATTTATTATTAGATTATTTATTAGATACTAGTAAAAAAAGAAAATCAGAATGTTAGAAGAAAAAAAACTATAAAAACATATGTATACATTAATATATACTGTATATCTGCCATTCTGGATGCCAGGTATTTGTTCAGTTTAATCATTTATCTAATTTATTTTCTGATTCAACTAAACCTCAAAAACAACACACATAATCTAGAATACGGAGACCAGGATCACTAAAAACTAAAGTGTACTTATTGTTTATTTTCCTCAGAAGTGTTTCATCATTTTACTATGAATACATGATTCTCCCCCTGGTTCATGTCGCAGTTCAGCTGAGCCTCCAGGTCCTGGAGCGGGTGGAAATAGTGCGCATGCGCAACTGAATCAAATGACTCAAATGACCGATTCACTTGGATGAACGACTCAAAAACCCGTGAGTCCGTTCGAGGAGTCGGGTTTCTCATCACTACTCCACACGGTTCTCATCCTGTCTGTGGCCGGCCCGGCGGGTCATTCTCGGACATTTTTACACCGTTTCACCCCCCTTACGGACCTCACGCGCTGTTTGGGACACAGTTTATCACATAAGCACATCGAATATACACTAACGGAGATCACAAAGCAGGCAGTTTTACGAGTTTATTTTAAATCAGCTGTGGATGAGGATGCAGAGGCAACCACTGTTTGCTGGACAGCACATGCCGACAGGCCGAGAAAAAGCACTGTTTATGACACTTTTATGCCCCTCTGCTCTGCTCCTGCGCCTCTGCTCTGCTCCTGTCAGTGACAGGTGATGATGGCTTGCGTCCTCAAGAGGGCAGCGAGGGAGCGGATGCATTTCTCCAAGCAAAGTGACATGGAATGACAGACACACAGACCTTCTCACACATGCAGGCCCACATGCACTCTGTCTTTTCGGACTCATTCATCCACAAACTCAGCCACTCAAGCAGCTCCATACTCACACCCAGGCTTCTCACTTAACTTAACCTGGTCTCGCCACACTCCCCTCGGATCACGGCCTCCAGCCACACACCCTCTCCTGCGGCTCCAGCCTTCACACCCACAGTTTGAACTTAACCTCATCCGAGTCAGCTCACTCTGCTCGGATCCAGCCCTCCAGCAGCTGCAGCTGCTCGCTTCCTCCCGGACAGGATCCGTCCTCTCATCCACCCTCCAGCTCGAGTCCTCCTCTTCCTCCTCTTCCTCCATCCAGCGGTGCGCAGCTGCGCGCAAAGCGTTTTTCTTTCGTTTTTACCCTATCTGGGGACCGGGGCAACTTCCACCTCCTCATTCCTCCTCACCTGATCAGACCATCACCACCGAGGATCATCGCTGCTTCCAGCTGCTCACCGATGAGTCGCTCTGCAGGTGTTTTCAGGTAAACTGCGTCTTTTCACCGCCATGAAGGTTCATATTTTAACAGAGTCGCACCTTGAAGGAAGGTCATTAACTGTCTGATCCATTTTGAGATGAGAGGAGGAATTACAGACATCAGATGTTTTGAGTTTTTTTTTTTTAAATAAGTTTCATTTAATTCATAGGAATTGAAGGACACAGTTGCGGTTTTTTTTCCCACAAGTCCTTTTTCATTAAAGGAGAACAAATCCAAAGTGTGTCCCAGTCAGAGTTTTGTGCCGTCTGTCAGAAACTTCAACCTTCTCCTTCAGTCGGAACAAAACCTGCAAACAAGATGCAAAAGCTAAGATGAAGAGTTGGGAAAATGTCTGAATCTGGAATCTGGAATCTGAAATTGATTTTAAAAGTATTATCAGGGAATATCTGATAATACTTTTAAAATCAATATTTACCAATATTATATTGGCGTCTGATCCATGTAAACACATACATGAGCCTCTTTTAAACATTTCCAGGACTTCCTGTTCCATTTCCCTCGAGTTAGATGAGCTTCTGTTTCAACTATATCCGTGCAGAATTAAGAAAATCAAAGTGAATTCAGCTAAAGATGTGAGCTCGTGAATGCAAATCCTGCTGCAGGAGTTTGAGTTCCACTTTTAACAAGGCTCAGGTTGAATAAAGGAAAATCAATCAGAACTTTATTTCACACACTGCTTTACATGTTAAAAACAGAGGCCCTCGCTTCAGAACGTGGATCAGAGTTGTTGCTGTTGTTTTGTTTTGTTTTTAACCATCAGGCAGGTAATGACAATGATGAAGACGGTGAAGAAGAGGATGATGGTGTTGAAACCCTCTCGGGTCGACACGTGGTCCTTGGGCTCCCCCTGCAGGACGTTTTTCTGCACACAGACACAAGCAGCAGAGTTCAGAGCGGGGGGGGGGGGGGGGGGGGAATCACACAGAAGGCCTGTGGGGCAAAACTGAGTAAAACCACCAAGTAAGTAGTGAAAATGTCAAAGAAAAACTTTAAAGTCTAAATGTAAAGTTTTTTTATTTTATTTTTTTTAATTTTCAGAGTATCACAATGCATATATACATACATACATTCGAAAATTATATTTGTTGCTGTACATCACGAATATAGAACAATCATAACATTGATGCATTTGAATACAACAAGATCTCAATACTCTTTTTTTTTTTTAACAAAAACAGGGATGTATACAAATAAAATACAAAAATACAAAGTTCTACATTTTTCTAGGGAGACATTCTGATACTTTTAAAGGTGTTACCCTTCACAGGTACTGTTCAGGTACTGTCGGCAAGCTCACTGTTTCCTATCCCTATGACGGAGACAACCTGTGTTTTTTGTCAATCAGTCCTATTTTCAATATTGCTCATCCCGTCCCTAAAAGAGACCCATCATGCCCACATCTTTGTAAATTTGTCCATTTGTAAATTAAGTGAATATGTGATTTTTTTTCCATTTGATATAATTCGTTCACTGTGTCTATCCATCCATTCACTGTGGGGGGGCTCAGGGTGTGTCCATCTTCTTGTGATGTTTTTCTTTGCTGCTGTTACCATTAATCTAAATGAATATTTATTCAGGTTTCCAAGGATGTGAACATCTCTTCCCAGGAAGAAAGTTTTAAAATGATTAGGCACCTTTGTGTTAAATATTTCTTCCATTATCTTATGTAAATCACCCCAGAATTTATTCAGCCCTGAACACCCCCAACACATGTGGCAGTGGTTTGCTTCTTGATCCCCCAAACAACGCCAGCATTTCACAGTTGTCCCTGTATGATATGTTTTTAACTTAGGTGTGATAAAGTACCTCAGCAAACATTTCCACGCAAATTCCCGCCATATTGAAATTTGGATCATGGGCAACCCATCTGACAATCCAAAATGTATCCAATAATTTATATTCGACTTTAATTGTATTCCAAATTTTTTATTGAAACTAAACCCATGGATTTGTTACTTTGCCTGACATTTGGATTGTCTCCTTGTTTCCCACACAGGCCTGAATTGGAGGGTCAACTGTTAAATTATTTTCTATGTCCTTCCACCTTGCGTTGTAATGTTGATTACATAGATTTAGTAAGAGTCTGTGCTGAGTGTGGCCTCTAGGAGAATCTCCTACTCACCTCGGTGGAGACCTCGGTGATGCCCAAGTGACCCAGGTGGCGATGGAGCACTCGGACGTTCAGTGACCGGATGACCTCCTCGGCGCCGCGCGGCTCGGTGACGCCCGGCCTGTCAGAGGAAGAGCTCGATGCCGTTCTTCTCCTCCTGCGGGAAGGAGGCCATGGTAAAGCGGGGCGCCACCTCTGTTTGTGAAAAAAAGTAGCAGCGTGGAGCTCAAACACTCACATTCAGATGCTGCATGTGGACGCGAGCGGCCGGGACGTCTTTTTTCATTAAAGGAGAACAAATCCAAAGTGTGTCCCAGTCAGAGTTTTGTGCCGTCTGTCAGAAACTTCAACCTTCTCCTTCAGTCGGAACAAAACCTGCAAACAAGATGCAGAAGTTAAGATGAAGAGTTGGGAAAATGTCTGAATCTAAACATTCACTGACCTGTTGAAGAGGAAATATCTGATAATACTTTTAAAATCAATATTTAGGTCAAATTAATTAGTTCTAAATAAGTTAGAACTAACGCTAAATAAGTCAGAAATAAAGCTAAAGGAGTTAGCATAGAAGCTAACGAAGCAAACACTAACATCAATGGAGTTAGCATTGAAGCTAGTATTAGCTTCAGGCCTTAAAGATTACATTTGAAATCTTAATAAGCAAATAAGACTGTCTTGTGCTTTGATTAATGTATACTTTGTAAAACTTGCCAAAAATCTAAATCAAAAACCAATTAAAAAAAAAAAAAAAAAGCTAGGGTTGATTCAGGGTTCCAGATTAGATCCCGTGACTCCATACTGAAGACAACTGCTTAACCAACTGAGCTATGCCACAGTTGATACACTTGGACGTCCGGGAAAATATATAGTGAATTTTTAAAAAAGGAATTAATGTATACTTGTAAAGTGTTAGAAAATATATAGTACATTTTTTTTAAAGCTGCAGGAAAAGCTGCTTGTTCTGCTTCACCCACTCCGAGTGGTTAGCATGGTGGCTAGCATGGTGGCTAGCGCGAGCCTGCCTCCAAAAGGTCAACATGAGGCCTCATCCGAAGCTCACTTTTCATGTTTTCCTACTACTTGTAGCAGCGTTGTTTGTTATGTTTGACGCTACTTTTTATAGACGGAATAAAAACACTGGGCTGCCGTCCACCATAATGTAATTATTCCCCCCAAACCGGGAGAAAGACGCTCCACCAACAGAGACATGACGCCCAGATGCAGGACAAATAAGAATGGGACTTTACTGATCTATGTTATACACATTACAGGCAATACGTTTGTTTATCATTTCAATTTCGTGGAGGTTTTCTCTGGAAAGGATTTCAGCCTGTTTCAGATGTTAGAGATGGGAGGGCCCAGCAGATTATAGAGGCCAGATCAAATGTGTGGATCTGAGGCCAGATGCAAACTGAGAAGGTGAGAGTCTGTGTGCTCCAGGATCGTGTTTCTTAGATAATGGCTGCAGAGATTTACCTGTGACGAGCAGCTGCGTCCATATGAACCACAGCGACAGAGCCGTGGAGAGGACTCCTCCTCCTCCTCCTCCTCCTCCTCCTCCTGCTCCTGCTCCTGCTCTTCCGCCTCGACTCATCCTTCGCTCCTGCGGCTCCCTGTCGGCTGAAGCGGCTCCTCCGGGCCAGGCTCACTCGGCCCGGATCACGGCCTCCAGGCACACGCCCTCACATGCTCCGGCTCCAGAACGCCATCACGGAGTTGGTCGCCGCAGGGCATGATGGGAGTTCCTGGTTAGGTGTTGTTAGGCGTTATTGAGGGTTATTGTTGGGCTTGTTCTGTCGTTGATTTGTGCTAGTGTTGTGTTTCTATTCCTCGGTTCAGATAGTTCATTGTTTCGTCGTGTTTAGTTCTGTTTGTTGGACACTTGTGTGCGACCGTGACTGAGAGACGTGTCGAGTCGAGACCTGTTATATAGGTGCCGGTTGAGTTGCTCCTTCATAATAAGAGTGGGAGCAAACTGCTTCCCACATTACTTTTTGACCTTATTCCGGAAGTTTGCGTGGCCTGCGCCATGTACGTCATCACACTTCTGGTTTAGCTCCGGCCGACTTGGTGTGCGAAACCAGTGTCTTTAATTGTTTTTACACAGTGTCACCCCCCCCTTACGGACCTCCCTGCGCCCACGTACCTCCAGCCGACTGTCTGCATTCCTCTGGCCGACCCATACGCGCGGTTTTCGGACACTTTTCACTAGCAGAGCTGATAGATGAAGACCAGACAGGTTTCATAAAGGGCCGACAAACCCAAGATCATATTAGAAGGACAATACAGCTATTAGATACCATTAACAAACACAAAACAAGTGCAGCCTTAGTTAGCCTCCATGCAGAGAAGGCCTTGGACCGGGTCAGCTGGCCCTTTCTCTTCTCTGTGTTGGAGAGAATGAGTTTCAGCAGTCAATGTATTAAATTAATCCAATCCCTCTATGATGAGCCAACCGCCAGAATGAAGATCAACGTTCCTTAACAGATAGTTTCACACTATATAGAGGCACCCGGCAGGGATGTTGTTTGAGCCCCACCCTATTTGCTTTCTTCATAGAGCCGTTAGCCCAGGAAACTAGACAATGACCAACTTAAAGGAATTACAATATCACAAGAAGAACATAAAATAGGATTATTTGCTGACGATATTATCACATGCTTAAAGAATCCAGACTCAACATATCCTAAACTCATGTCAGTCTTAGATAATTATGGGCTGAAGTCGGGTTACAAATTAAATAGAAATAAAACACAAGTTCTGTGTTTGAACTACACACCAAGTAGCTTCATCAGACAAAAATATAAATTAAAATGGGACTTGGGAACTATAAAATATCTTGGAGTCGGACAATCATGCCTGCCAGGGATTACAAAGACTTTAATCCGGCTGATGCCCTAGTCCCGGGGTATTACTCGTTAGTGCTTACGGTCTACATCCGGGCGTCACCACAGTATATCAAGATTGCCCTGGGATCCGTTTCCGCGCCATTCCGAGTTCCCTACCTGCCGGCAGCGTTGACCCTTGACCTTGAACCAGCAAGCGCCCAGTCCATTGGTCTCTACTACAGATGGGACCCCACCACCTTTGAGACCCTCAAGAGAGTCCTGGTACTGCCGAAGAAAGTGCCCCTTAAGGGTAGAATCATCATCTGGCAAGAAGCCAGTCAGCACGCCTTTGCAACTGGGTTTGAAGTGGAAAGCTACGACATCCAAAGCGTGGGAGCAGGCCCGCTGGGAAATGACATCCGGCCATCATGATGGCCCACAGAACCGATCAGGAACCACAGGGCTGGTGGCCTTACTGTATCCAACCTGACTGCGGCTGCAGGCAAGATATGGAGCGTTGTGGCAACCACCTGGAACTGCAATCACGAATTAAGAAAAAAGGTCTCTTCCTCCCTGCCGTCGGTCCTTCACAACAAACATGTTAGGAACATTTTAGAAAAACATTTGGAGATCCAAGGCCTTATTCAAAGTGTATCCTACTCAAAGATGCCTACTGTATCAAAGAAAAAAAAAATATCTTGGAGTCTTCCTCACAAAAGATTTGAGTAAACTCCATGAGGCAAATTATAGCAAAATTAACGACGACATACAGAAAGACCTATCAAAATGGCGATCAATAACTTTAGATTGTAGCTCAAGAATTGAGGCAATACAACTGAATATACTACCTAGACTGCTGTACCTTTTTCTATCTTTACCAGTTGGAATACCAGACCACCAATTCACAACATGGGACAAGCAAATCTCACGATTCATTTGGGGAGGCAAAAAACCAAGAGTCCAACTGAAAACACTTCAACTTGAGAAACAGGAGGGGGGCCTTGCACTGCCCAGGGTAAGAGAAGACTTTTATGCTGCCCAGTTAAAATACATGGTGTGTTGGTGTTCTCCACAATATTCTGGCCAATGGAAGAAAATAGAGCTCTCCCAGAGCAGCAATCTACCTCAGACCAGGCGAGGAGACAAGAACTACAGACACCAGGAAGATGACAACTTTACTGTTTCCCAAACATTGCACATCTGGACAGTTGGAGTTAGAAAGTATAAATTGGAAGGAGACATTAGGTTGCTGGTACGGCCTTCCCAGACAACTCTTTTCATACCAGGACATACCAGGATATCTGCAATATCAATATATCAATATCTGCAAACCAACAGTGTCATCTGGTGGAGCCAGGAAATATAGAAAGTGGTTTATGAATCTTCATTGAAGCTTCGTTTGGCCATCACTACAAAATGGTGTTGGTATCTGGAACAACAGGTGTTGTTGTACAACAATGTTGTTAATTGTTTGCAGATCTTGAACAAATCTCCATTCAGTAGGTCTGCCTGGTTTTGGAAGAGGCAGAACAGGTGTATTACAAGGACTGGACGTTTCAATCAACGCCGCTTGGTCAATTAGGGATGAAATCACATCAACTGTTCCATCAGTAGCTTTTGGGACAAGTTATATTGTCTGATCATTGGAAATTTAGCATTAACTTTACCCATAACTCTGTGTATTTATGCTTTTGCTGCCGTTATTGTTTCATAGCTACCATATACTCCGGACCATCTCAGCAGCCGCCACTGCTTATCAACAAAACTCTCTCTTTTCTTTCTTTCAATCTATTTTTCTATCTCACTTCCTACAACTTTCTAGCTACTTCCTGTTTCTTTCCTTTCTCTCGCTGTCTCACTCTCAACCTCAGACCTGCAACTCACACATTCTCATACATTCAGACGTGCAGCTGATACTATAAAACAGACAGGCATGAAGCAATAGGGGAAAAAACAACCTTCTGTTTGCTCTAACTTACAATTATTAAATGAAGCGTTGTCACAATCGCACAACATGCAAGAAGAATGAAGCACTCACTCTTCATTCTACCAACAACACCAGCAGGAGTTAAAACCTAAAACACACTCATGTCTCTGTTGCAGAACGAGTGGACTGTTGACTACCCATTTTAATCTTCCTCCTTCCATGCTGGGATCCAGGCCTCCAGCCACACACCCCTCATGCAGCTCCATACTCACACCATTCTTCAGAGGAAAAGCAAGCTGCTGGCTCCACCATGTGGCCATATGGAGAAACTACAAGCCTTCAGCCTTTCAGAGACATACTACTGCAGGGTTGGCCAACCAGCGGCTCGCAAGCCTCATGCGGCTCTTTGGCTGGTTTCATGCGGCTCTTAAGGGGCTCACATGACAGGCGTCAAAAATGCTCGGCGCTGGCGCTGCCATTCATTCCCTATATGACAACCTGACCAGGAAGCCGGTTTGAGTGACGTCAAACGCGCATGTGCGTGAGATGAAAATAGATCTTTCGAGTAATTTTGTGTGCTCTCAAAATGGCAGGGAAAAAAAGCACCGCAAAACGAAAATATGTAGATGAACACCGGACATTTTTAACCGAGTGGGAGAGTTCATATTTTTTTATTGAACGTAATGACAAGCCATTCTGCCTCACATGTCAGGCGTCGCTAGCGCATTTTAAAGCTTCTAATCTTCAACGGCACTTCAGCTCACTCCACGCAAGCTACGACCAGGAATTTCCAAAAGGGACTGAACTTCGCAAAAACAAGTTGGTAACGTTGAAAAGTCAGGCAGAAAAGCAGACACAGTTTTTCCAAAGATTTACGAAGCACTCCGAGACCGTAACGCTTGCGTCTTCTCAACTGGCTTTGAACATTGCACAGGCTAAAAAGCCATCCAATGAAGGGGAGTTCGTGGAAAAATGCCTCAGCGACGCTGTTGAAATGTTGTCTCCTGAAAATGACAAATTAAAACGAATGATATCAGACGTCCAACTGTCCCGCCACACTGTTGAACGCAGCATATCGGACATTAACGCGGCTATTGAAACACAGTTGCACTCTGACCTTCAAGAATGTGAGTGTTTTAGTGTTGCATTGGATGAGAGTTGTGACATACAAGACAAGCCTCAGTTGGCAATATTTGCACGGTCTGTGTCGAACGATTGTGTGATCAAAGAAGAACTCCTTGATATTGTGCCATTAAAAGACAGAACCCGTGGCATAGATGTGAAAGAAACAATGGTGGCTGCATTCGCGAAAGCACATCTGCCCATACCAAAACTAACTGCAATAGCCACGGATGGAGCGCCAGCCATGATCGGATCTGTGAACGGGCTTGTGGGGCTGTGCAAAGCTGACCAAACATTTCCCGCATTTTGGAATTTCCACTGCATTATCCACAGGGAGCAACTCGTGTCTAAATCACTGAATTTAGACAACGTCATGAAGCCAGTGATGGAAATGGTCAACTACATCCGCACGCATGCGCTTAACCACAGGCAATTCAGGAATCTCATCGCTGAGCTGGACCAAGGGCTTCCAGGTGACCTGCCGCTGCACTGCACTGTGAGGCGGCTGTCAAAAGGCAAAGTACTCGCGCTTTTTTGAGCTTTTGGATGCCGTGAAACTGTTCATGGAAGAGAAGGACAAGGACTATCCCGAACTCTCGGACCTCGAGTGGATTATGGATCTGGCCTTTTTGGTCGACATGCTGTGTCACTTGGACAGACTGAACCTGACCCTGCAGGGTACCGTAAGTTAAAAATGCTACCTGACCTGGTGCAAAGAGTGTTTGCGTTTGTCAACAAACTGAAGCTGTTCAAGGCTCATATTCAAAAGGGAGATTTAACGCATTTTCCCACTCTGTTAAAAGCCAGCGGGCAAGTCACCAGCGCCGCCCTGAATAAGCAAAGAGCCAGATGTGCAACACTGGTTGAAAACCTGCACGAAAGCTTTGTGACCCGGTTCTGTGATCTACAACTGAAAAGGCCAAAGATTACGTTCCTCGTCGACCCATTTAATGCGGAGACGGACTGTTTGAAAGCCCCGCTAGTCACAGATGAGGCTGTGGCTGAGTTGGAAATGATTGATCTTTGTGAGGAGGACCAACTGAAAGCTGCTTTAAGGGAAGGGACCATTGAGTTCTGGAAAAGTGTGCCAATGGAAAAATACCCCAATGTCAAACAGGCTGCGCTGAAGATACTGTCAATGTTTGGGTCAACATACGTCTGCGAGTCTGTGTTTTCTACCCTGAAACATGTGAAATCAAAGCATCGATCTGTTCTGACTGACACCCATGTGAAAGAATTGCTTCGAGTGGCAACAACGGAATATAAGCCAGATTTGAAGAGGATTGTTCAAGACAAGGAGTGCCAGAAGTCCCACTAAGCAACATGCAAAGTAAGAGAAAAAACGCTATTGTAAATTACATTTTTGTTTGTGGACTTGGTTGAACTGAGTGTGTGTGTGTGTGTGAGACAGTGCACACAATGTTCATTGTTGAAAATGACTGGCCTGTGGTCTTGTAGGAGTCAATATCTGTCATTATCATGTTTGTGTGTGACATTTACAATAAACCTTTGCAGTATCACAGTTAAAAATGTGGCTCTTAGTCTCTGACTGGTTGGCCACCCCTGTACTACTGAATCTGAGGGCGATTAATGCAGATTCATCGGCCACGCCTCCACTAAGAGGACTCACGCCTGTGGCCCCTCAGGTAGAACACCCAGCTGCAGGTCTCACTGTGGTCTTTGGACCGCTGGCTGCAGACCGTCAGCCTGCCGAACCAGGGCCCCGCTTCGTCCCCCGGGGGAGCCTGGAACCACACCTGGAGGTCTCGGTGGCTTTGGAGGCGATGCTGTCCAACGCTTCAAGCGAGAAGCTCGGGTTGTCCACCTGAGGACCACACAAGATTGAGTTGAGGAGACGTGAGGAGGAAGCAAGTGGAACATGGTTCCAGGGCAGCTCTCAGAACTTAACCAACCAAAACATTATCAACATTATCATCACAGTCCTCTGGTCCGTCTTAATGTCCTTCTTCTATGAATTCATTCATTACCTCCAACAAGGACGTAATGAAATCATCTATGTATATTTGTCTGTCTGCAAGATTACATCAAAACTGCTGCATGGATTTTGTCTAAATTTGGACCAGATTGATACTAGGCCAATTATGCCCCAAAAATCTATACAAATTGAAATGAGAAGAAAACTACACGACAGGTTTTCACCACATTTTCATCACTGATAGATGGAACCTTTGGGGAACGTCAGGAATCTGATTGTTCTTGTTAAAAAATATGGAGTTTTCTGCAAAAATGTAGGTCATGGTTCAGTTTGATGGAGTTTTTTTCTCCCTCCAACAGTCAGACCTGTTTGTGTCTGGGCCTGGTCTCTCAGAGGGTCTGTACCTGGCAGGAGAAGGCGGTGGTCTGCAGGAAGACGTTCTTGAAGGGGATGGCGACGCCGGAGCCCGACTTGATGCTGAACGGACCCTGGGCTTTCGGGGGCTTGCAGAGGCCGTGCAGGGGGAAGTTGTACTGACCCGCGGTCTTTGAGGACAGCGTCAGGTGACCTCTGGATTCTCCCAGCTGATGAGGCTGGAAGCAGACCTTCACGCTGACCTCTGACCCCGACTCCCCAGACCACCTGCGCTTCTTCTCCACGCTGAACTCTTCCCCTTCCACCTGCAGCACAGAGAACAGAGGAGACGGCTCTGGGATGAAAATCCACCAGTCATCAGATTAGAAAAGACATTTTTCATTTTGGTGTTATTTGGTCACTCATTTCTACAGACTAACAACGGGGGGCTACTGACAGTCTCAACACATTATTGTGTTCCAAATGGAGGAAAAACCTTTGTGATCAAACCTGCTCTCAGACTGAAGCAGGTTCTTTGTACAGGACGATTTCCTCATGTGGACAACTTTACAATACAATCTATTGTGCTGTACTGATGTCATGTATTAGAATGTAATGTAATCCACTGACGTTTTGTACAGTGGAGTTCATGTCCTGGAATTGGTGAGAATCATGTGAACTTTTTCCTACATTTTGTTGTTAATGACCCAAATTGTGGCTTTCAATTAGAAAACATCAACAAACAGGGAGGTAAATGTAAAAAAAAAAAAAATCTGGTGCATGATGGGAAATTCAGTGAGAAATCTCAAAAGATCTTAAAGATACAGGTGGTAAAGTCTGCCTGGTTTGGTTCTGAAGATTTGACCCCATGAAGAAAACCACATACGTCCGTCAATAGAAGTAAACAAGTGGTTTCCTGACCTTGCTGGAGTATTTGGTGTTGAGCTGGGCGTTGTTCACCTGGACCGTGAGGCAGTGGCTGCTGCCCAGCGGGGTGCTGAAGTGGACGGGCTTCTCTAGTGGAGGGGGCAGAGCGCTGAGGAGCAGGTCGCAGGGGAACCACCCCAGCTCGGAACTGGACAGAGTCAGACAGGCCGTCCACTCTCCTGGGTGCAGAGGCTGGAACTGGAACGTCAAGACGCCCTGAGGAGGAGGCGGCGGAAGGTTGAGTGGAGTTCCGCAGCTGCCGGTTGAGCACAAGCAGCAGAACCCACCTTGGACTGTCCCGGAACCGTCAGCTTGGCTGGAGCCTTGATGTAGGCGCATTTGCACTGGATGGCGAGGACGGCGGCCGTGGTCAGGGGGTTCTCCACCTCCACCGAGGCCGAGGCGGTGTGGTGGACGGCGGCCTCCAGCTGCACGGTGGACACCACCCCCGGAGGAGACACTTTGAACGTGAGCAGGTAGAAGAGGAACTCGCCCGTGTTCTCGTCACGAAACGTCACCTGAGAACACATCGGGGTGAGTGTGTGTGTGTGTGTGTGTGTGTGTGTGTGTGTGTGTGTGTGTGTGTGTGTGTGTGTGTGTGTGTCTGTGTGTGTGTGTGTGTGTGTGTGTGTGTGTGTGTGTGTGTGTGTGTGTGTGTGTGTGTGTGTGCGTGCTCAGACCTTGCTGTGGAACGGTCCCTCTCTGTACGTGGACCAACACAGCTTGTCGCCGCGGGGACGTGGATGTGTCGGAGGCCACTGAGGGTCACTGTGGCGTCCAGTCGGTCCGGCTTCAGCGCCTCTATCAGCACAAGAAACCTGAGGAGGAGAAGAGCATCTCTACATCTGCTGACAGGAACTAGAAATCAACTGATATTGAAGAAAGAAATAGAACCAACGTCTTGGAAACGCCAAAGGACCCTGCAGGTCTTGATGCTCAATTCCAAGTTTCTGCTGGGATCAGGGGCCTCATTTATAAACGTTGCGTACGCACAAAAGAAAGCGTACGCCACTCTCTACGCAAACCGTGGGATTTATAAAAAGAGAACTTGACGGGAAAATGTGCGGTCCTCCACGCCAACTCTGACCCAGGCGTACGCACATAACTGGGGGAAGGAGGAACTGCGCCACTGATGGCAGAAGAAAGAAACGGGAGAAACTGTGTGAAACTGATCGTGTAAAATAAATAGTTATATGACCTCATATATGGACAGTTTAGTTGCAAGAAGTGGATAGTAAAAAATTAATTTCTACAATGAATAAACAAACATACTCCCTGGAGTGCACACGGGAAACATATGATTAAGACAGTAGTAAGACAACAGTATTATGTTTACACTGATATGAATGCAATGTAACATCCTATATCATATAGCCCATATAGCAGTGTTGGGCGCAGACTGGAGGCTGTACGTGATGGGTGGCTTCTAGGTACGGAGAATTCATGTGGAAATCCTGAGACTTGCAATTTTGTAGTAGTGTTTAACCCGTTCACCGACCTTGCAGGCGACAGTGGAGAACCCTAACCCTCAAGCGGTGGCTGCTCACCCCTTTTCCTCACCCACAAGGCGCAGAGGAGAGGACCTAGAATCTATAGTATTGTGGAGCGCACCATCGGGCTCCTGAAGGGCAGGCGGCGGTGTCCCCAGGGCCGCCCCTGGCCAAGTGGGGGCCCTAAGCAGGATTTTATTTTGGGGGCCCCCTTCCAATAACATAATAATACTAATACTACTACTACTACTACTACTAATAATAATAATAATACATTTAATTACTAACGAATCAAATGAACAGCCTCTATCAACAGTGGAACAATCTTTTTTATTTCAACAACATCCCACCTTCAAGTGAAGCACGAGCCTCTTCTTGTTTGGACTTTTTCTTTCTTTTGCGAGCTCCTGAATCGTATTGACGCTTGGAAGCTCTCTCTCTCTCTCTCTCTCTCTCTCTCTCTCTCTCTCTCTCTCTCTCTCTCTCTCTCTCTCTCTCTCTCTCTCTCTCTCTCTCTCTCTCTCTCTCTCTCTCTCTCTCCTGCCTCAGGATGACTTGGTGGAGGTGTTCTACGCGCCTCTCGGCAAAATGCAGCGCATCCTTTGCGCATTTGCAGATTATGATGATACTTTATTGATCCCGAGGGAAATTCAATTCACTTGCGCAAAATGGGGCCCCCATGGATCGCGGGGCCCTACGCACAGCGCGTGTTCTGCGTGTAGGGAGGGGCGGGCCTGGGTGTCCCCCTCCACCTCCGTCACCACTCCACTCAGAAGGGATTCCCCGATGACCCCCGCCAGTGTTTCCTCCAGTGGGGTGAGCTCCGGAGGGCCCGTCCCCCCGCCCGGGGCACAGACGCTCTGCCTGTGTGACGCCAGGCGCTTTTTTGCGTCTACTTTGATGTCGGACCACTTTTTTTCACCTCAGCCACACTCCGACCTTCTGAGGCCACAGCATTGACACCATCCGCCACATGCTGCCACTCTAGAGCCTTTTTGGCGTTGGTGACCCCAACACTGACCCTAACCCTAACCCAACACTGTGTCCACCAAATAATATCGCCTTCCTCTTCTCCACCTCCCCGACGAGAACTTCCACCTCACACTGGGTCAAATTGCGTTTCTTGGCTTTTCTTTCTGCTTTCGGCATGCTGTCAGTCGTGAATCAATATTCATGAGAGGCGTTTCTCTGAATATTTATAGGCAAATATGGGCGTGGTCTGACCCGCACACAGGTGCGCCACATTTAGAGTGGATTGTGATTTATAAAGGGAAATCGGCGTAGGACGTGCGTGCGCACTGTTTTATAAATCAGGATATTTTTGTGCGTACGCACTTTCTGTGTTTCGTGCGTACGCCAATTTTGACGTCAATCCTACGCACAGTTTTATAAATGAGGCCCCAGATCATGTAATTTACCAAAGCAATAATCTGCATTGAACAACTTTAAATCATCAAAACCCAAATGTGCTTTTTATAGTCCATTTTCAGAAACTTGTAGTTCTTTTCCCGTCACGGCAGACGTCACTAGCTTGTGGCAACATCACATTATTATGATGTCACTCAGTGAATGTTTCCAACTGCAACACTAACATGACCACCTTTCCTTAACTCCTTTAGGAAGTCTCCTAACACCTTTCCTTAACTTCTTTAGGAAGCTTCCTAACACCTTTCCTTAACTCCTTTAGGAAGTCTCCTACCACCTTTCCTTAACTCCTTTAGGAAGTCTCCTAACACCTTTCCTTAACTCCTTTAGGAAGCTTCCTAACACCTTTCCTTAACTCCTTTAAGAAGTCTCCTAACACCTTTCCTTAACTCCTTTAGGAAGCTTCCTAACACCATTCCTTAACTCCTTTAGGAAGTCTCCTAGCACCTTTCCTTAACTCCTTTAAGAACTCTCCTAACACCTTTCCTTAACTCCTTTAGGAAGCTTCCTAACACCATTCCTTAACTCCTTTAGGAAGTCTCCTAACATCTTTCCTTAACTCCTTTTAGACGCCTCATAACACCTTTCCTTATCTCCTTTAGGTGGCCTCCTAGCACCTTTCCTTAACCCGTGACATCATCCAGGGGTTAAGTGAAAGTGGATAGATAAGGAGAAAGGAGGGACATTGTGGACGTCCCCTAAAAGTCCCTCCAGTGAGCTCTGCTGAGAACAGGCTGTTTCTGTGTCTGTACCTTTAAATGCTAATGAGCTGTGTCTCTCCACGATTTGGCAGATTTCCACCCAATTGGGCTTTTTGGGCAACCTGTTTGTGTTACTTTTGTCTTTGTTTATGTGGTGCAGTTGTGTGTTTATGACGTGTTCTTTATTACGTATATAATAATTTTACGGTGTTAACATGACTTTCTGTAGAGGTTGAGATTTCCGCTGTTTCGTTTTTTTTTAATCAAGGTTTTACATTGTGTTTAAGGTAGAAACAGTGAGTCAGATCTGGCAACCCTGGATAAGGCGAACCTTTCTGGCATTGTTTATCTGGTTATATTACTTAGTTTGGTCATATGTGTTGTTACAGGTAGTACCCAGTAGCTAACGCTAGCTCCCGCTAACTGTTACGGTTTTTATACTGAACTGAAATCGTTCAGTATATCAGTAATCTTTTAAAGTTTTTATCCACCTGTGAGAGGGTCAAACGTGATTATCCACTACCAGAGGGAGTGGTTATTTCCCCGTGTGATGTCATGAAGGGAAAGTATCTGATTTGCCTGTTTGTGCACAGATTCACTAAAAAGCTGAGCAAGCAGGTGAGGGAGATGAAAGACTTTCCTCTCTTCTGGGGCTTCATACACAGACTGTAGGGACACAGATTCCTGTTAGAAAAACATTAGAAAGTGATTGTTGCATAATACAGGACCTTTCGGGTCAAAATAGTTTATTAAAAGTAACTGTACTGCTGCACAAACCTGATGAAAGTGAATGGAATCTCCTCCAGAGTGATGGAAACACAACTGCATGTATATGTTGAGGTCTGTCCAACTGTGAAAATATAATCAGAATAAAGAAATGACATTTTCATTCTTAACAGATGTAATAAGTCTATTATTTGCATTGTTTTCTGACAACAAGAACCTATAGAAAGAAAATATTCTGATTCATGGCAGCATATGTTCAATTATGAAATATTTTCCAATTGTTTTTAAAGGATATTTGAATGCAAAACAAGGTTTTATCCTCAGTGTGTGTTTTACTGTATTTTCTAGTGTAATGTGGAGGTTTTATGATCCCACTGTGAGCCAATCATTAATTGTTAAAGTTCTCCATCTAGTGGTCGGAAATTGGAACTACAAGCCAAATGAAGCTGGAAAAGCAGGTTTTCCAGGAATAATTCAAATTTCACTGGATCTACTTTCAATCAGCTGAGTCTAATATTTCATTCAAATGTGAGGAGGTAGCATCCAAAGGTATTCAGTGAAGAGTGAAAAAATTAAACTTTTTTAACTGAGTGGTTGAGAGAAACAAGCGCTCTCATTCACTCACACTCATTTGTTTGTGCACAATTTGACCTTTTGTCATCACAATGGTAAATAAATAACAACCACATATTATTTTCAATTAAAAAAAGAGCTGATGATGCGACAAAGAGAACATCGTTAATTATGTTCTTCTTATGTTGGCATCAGCCTGTTTATTATATTGCTCATTTAAAGTGAAGACTATTTGTGTTTTAAATAAACTGTTTGTCCGTTCGTTCGTTCATTTGTTCATTCATCTCCATGGTCTGTTACAGCTGACCGGGATTATTCCGTTTCTTGTTTGTTTATGGGTTTTTTTCAGGGACTATTTGAAAAAACAAAACACTAATCTTTGTACCAGATTTAGCCCTTGCTCGTTTCCATCTGCAGCCCCCAGGCAGTAACACAACATTACAATACATATCACCATAAAACCTACAGCAACATTCGCAATGACCATTAGATCTCCTGCTTTCCTAAAATGTACACAGAAGACTAAAAATCTTCTGTAAACCATTATACAAACGACACAATGGACAATTTAAAGAGACAAACACAGCTGGTTGTCAGGTACAGAGAAAAGGTGCTTCAATCCACAGACGACGTCAGACTTTCTGGAAACTGATTCTAGACTTTAAATGAAAAGGCTGTTTGTTCAAAGGACATTTGAAATTATTTATTGACTTTAAGTAACCAACCAACTACTTTACTGTAATTATTAATGAGTAAATGAGACTATACTTTACTTTCATTTCCAATTTTTCATAAAATAGTTTCAGTAACCCATTACTTATAGTAATTTAATGCTAATAGCAAAAAGTAAGTTCCCAGAGGAAACGATATTATTCTTTATACTTTAAAACTTTCTGTTTTTCCATAAAGGTGGATGAAATGTTGTCCCAAACATTCTGGTATCTTCATCCAGTCAATTTGTTGCAGTTATTGTAAATACAGTATGTGCTCTCTGAGAGGGAATTATAAGAGAAAATCACCAGTTTCCCATCCAAACTATTGTTTTCATGTTCAGAAGAGTCTGAGGCAGAACCCCACAACACTCATTGATCATTTCTTTTATTGTTTCACGTTTATTTTAGCAACCATATTTCACAAATGTCAACGATTGTGGTTTCTCGTGATTCCAGGTCTCTATGAAGAACGTTCTCACAAACACTTATAGCTGCTTCCTGAGTTCTGGCGCTTTACCAACACGTTTTGTCTTTTTGCCCTCTAATAAAAACCTCTTGTCAGTGCATTACCTGGTTAAATGAAGTTGAATAGAACAGATAAATAACATTGATCAACAGGGGGACGAGCATGACGAGTGAAAGCAAACACATTGAAATAACGTCTGAAAGCGACAGGCTTCAGATATTAAAATATTTTACTAAAAATGTATTCAACAAATAGTAATGTACCATTTCCAACTTTTGTTTGTATTGTTCTAACGCTACGATTACAATTACAAAATCCTGCAGATCCCTGATGGTCTTCTGCTGGTCACTGGTAAGAAGGTACCAGATGTAGACCCGGTCCTTGTCCACAAACTTGTTGGTGTTGGCATCCATCCGGGTGTAGCCTCCCTCCCAGAGGTCCACGTCACTGGTCCGGGTGGAGGTGGCAGTGACGTCACTGATGGACACTGGGGTCTGTCTCTCCGCCCACAGGTAGGTCCAGTTTCCTCCAGCCTCCTGGTTCAGGTCACAGGTCAGCCTCTCCCAGACGACCCGAACCTTCTGGGCTTCATCGGTGGCATCTGCGGAGACATGGAGGTCTCTGTGGTACCCTTGTAGTGCCACAGGGAGAGCCCATGCTCCGGCGTTGAGGTCCTTGTCCATCTTGCGGTACCCTGCATCAGAAAGACCCTCTGCCATGTCATCAGTGTATGAAAACTGAATCCTGGAGACGGGCCTGGCCACTCTTCTCATTCTTGAACCAGAGATGGACCTCGTCGCCTCTGGCTCCTTGGTTCAGGGTCACTTCATCCTTTTTGAATTTCTGTTCAGTGTGAGTGATTTGCATTTTGGTTCCTGCATCAAATCAAGTTGACAGAGTTCATGAGTGAACATGAGCTCACACACAAGGTGTGTTTTACACATGAAGGAACATCCTGGACATGAATATAAGGATACATTTCAGAGCTCATCAGCTAAAGAAACAGTCTTGAACGTGTCACTGGAGGCTCTGAAGAGCTGGCCGTCACATTCCTCTGTGAGGAGCACTTTCAGTAAGTGGGCCTGGTCAGTCGTGCATGGAACTGAGGTTAAACTGGTTACGTCATACAAGGCCTTCGCAAAAAAGAAAACATTTAAAAGAAAATATGGCTTATCAACACATACAGCTGCCAACACTAAAAGATGAGCCTGTTGTGATCAAACATTATGTTGTGATATGTTGTGAAGTTGTATTTTCTTAATTGTACAGCCAGTGTTTGCATATGTATTTTACTCGTTGCCTATTTTTTATTGTAGATGTACTTTATTGCCTTTTTACATCATGGCCAGGGGACTACAGATAAAAACTGTTCCACCGTTTGAGCAGTCCATAAAGCGCTTTACACCGTAAACCACATTCACCCGTTCACACTCGCACTCACACACCAACAGAAGAGGCTGCCTTTCAGCTCAAGATGGCCAAATGAAGCCTTATGAACCACTGTCTCTACTCCACCAGGTGGCGCTATTGGTTTGAAGATAGAGGCTGAAGGACTGACAATGAAGTGTGCTTTCAAATACGTGTTGAACAGACAGCGCCATCTAGTGGCTGAACTGCCTATGTCATAGTTAATACCGCTTGTTTAAAAAAAATGGGCTCTATTGTGTACCTATTGCTGATATATATATATACACACTGAAAGAAAAACATTGTCTTCAATGGCTCTAATGACGTTAATAGACAGTGCAAAGAGAGAGACAGGAGTCAGAGTTCACACGTGAACCTCCAAACAGGCAATAATCCTCACTCACCTTGAGACGTCATCATAAAACCAAACGTCGGTTGTTGTGGTTGAGCGCACGCAGAAAACAAAAAGCACTCCATGTTTTATTACTAGCAGTAGGTTTTGCAGTCACCAGGGAAACTGTGCTCTCAATAACAGGAAGAGGCAAGGTCAAAGGTCAATGCATCGGCTGCACCGATTGGCTGAGGTCAAACTGCTTTTTAGTGACAAAATAAATACATAAATAACATGTTTTAGTGGTGTATTGATTAATTAAGCAGACAATAAATTAGAATGTTCATATAAAAATAAGTAAAGAAACCCCAAAATAACCACTTTAAAGAATCCTACTCCTTGGGGGAGCTATGGTTATTCCAGGGGGGCTGCAGCCGCCCTAAGCCCTGCAAAATACACAATAATAATAATATATAACAATTCATCACAGCTTCATCTCCCCAGGACCCACCTCAGCTCCATGGGGGGTCGGGCTTTCTGCTCCCCACCTGTGGACTTCACTTCCACAACATTTCAAGTCACCACAGACTCACTCTTTGTTTTGCACTTCATTGATTTTTACTGCAGTTTGAAGCATTTTATACTCTTGTTTTTAGCACTTTGAGATCCACCAATGTAAAGTGCACTGCAAATAAAATGCATGATCATGTAAGCAAAAAGTTTTTTTCCAATGTAACGCAAAAAGAGTGAAAAGTTCAACTCTGACTCATTCATGTTCAATATTATACAAACACTGAATTAAAAAAAAAATATTGGATTTAAATCAACATTTTATTGAAACAAATAAACACTACATTTAAGATTTCCCAGAATACTTCATGCCTTCATCTCTGTGAGTTTTCACGTGGCGCAGCAATGAACAATGCTGACTGAAAGTTTGCCCTCACGTTCCACAGGAATATGACTTCTCACCTGTGTGAGTTCTCTTGTGGACCAACAAATTACTCTTTATACTGAAACTTTAACCACATGATTGAGTTCTCTTGTGGCGAAACAAATTCATCTTGGTACTGAAATTTTTGTCACACGTTTCACAAGTAAATGGCTTCTCACCTGTGTGAGTTCTCATGTGGACCACCAAATTACTCTGTTGGTTGAAACCTTTGCCACATGTTTCACAAGAATACGGATTCTCACCTGTGTGAGTTCTCCAGGGACACCCGCAGGAGGGGCAGTCGCAGCCTGAAGCCTCGGGGACGACCTGACGGGTCTAGGACGAGACGGAAGACACTGTCTCAGCACCAGGACACTTGGTATACGTCCAGTCACAGAAAGACGTCTGTCTTCACACCGTGTCCAGGGACATTTACGTCTTACATGTGGTCAAAACGATGCATTTTTCACTTGAAGTGATGTAAAAATTGGACCCATAATGAATAATTACATTTGAAATTTAAACTATGAATCATTATATTAAAATGAACATTACAACTGAATTTGTTGGAATCGTCAACAAGGATGAATGAGAATTATAGGACAAGGCGAGAAAAATGCAGAAAATATGTGATTTCACTTTTATTTGATTAAAATAAAATAACATTTTTATTAATGTTTATGAGGGACCTTGTGTCTGTTTTACTGGCAAAACACTGTTTATTTATCATTTTATTTGTTTAATTTATTTATTTATCCATCCATCCATTTTTTAAATTTATTTATTTATTTATTCCTGTTGAACTTGGGGAAGAGCAGTTTCCCTTAAGGCTAACAAAGAAGTTATGAAAATAGTCTGAATATAGTTTCTGGGTGTTTTAAGTGATTTTCTTATTACAGAAAATTGTGTGATTAAATCTATTTAATTGTTTTTAAATTGGTTGGCAACACCAGCAACAGTGTGAGAGTACGTATTTACTTTGGCTGTGGGATCAATCTTTTCGTGCTTCTTTGGTTCTTTTGAGGATCTTTAATGTTGCAGGAACAAGAACAAGTGCAGAAAAGGGATGAAACAAAAAAAAAGAGGATTATCCAGAGTGTGGAAACTGAATCAGCTTGGAAAAAAACAATCCACAGGAATCTGGGACATGATCATGATTAGTTTGGAGTTTCAGCTGCAAAGTTAAGAACAAAACTTTAAAAAAAACAACAACAACAACAAATAAAAACAATAACACACAAAATGAAAAGCACCGTGGACAACCAATGATATTTTCTCCAACGTGGAGGATTTAAAGGACTGGAAGCACCGAACACACGTCAGGTCTGGTTCGTCTGGTAGGAAATAAGGAGGAATAACGGAAAAAGGTCTAAATTCGGATTGGAAAAGTCTGATTGAAATGATCGGAGGAGGATTCAGAAGCAATCAGGTGAACCGCCGCCTCTGATGATGACCTGCGTCGGCCTCCCAGTGACAACTGATCAACCTGGGCCTGCTTGTAGTTACCTGAAGTACCAGTAACTAGTTACCTGGAGTACCAGTAACCGGCATCACTGTTAACGACTCACCGTTTCCCAATAAATCCACAAAAACTGCAGAAAAAGTCCCATGCAAAGTGGATGAGAGGCTCCTTGTGGAGGAGATCAAAGGAGCCATTGTCTGTTGCCATGGAGATGCTGCACGGATCAGTGCTTCCCTACTGGGTATGACATCACTGGGTGGGGCTTTGATCTGAGGGCTTTCAACTCAAGATGAAAGTGAGACCATATGATGTCATCACATGGTCTGTGAGGAGAGGCCAGCTTGGATCTCCACATTTGAACTGTGAAGCTGTAAATACAAGCAAGGAGCTGCAACATTAGCCACAACGGTGATAGTTTTATTCTACTGATAAAGATGTCAGACAATGTCCCAAAGGTACATGAGGCGGTCCTGCATGAGAAGGTGACCCTCCAGACTCTGCATGAGGCGGTCCTGTATGAGACGACGATCCTCTGCATTGAGAACATGAGGCTGGTGGAGGACAACCAGTTCTTAGAGGAGGAGAAGCTCCAGGCAGAGGAAGAGAAGAAGAGTAAGAAAGAATGGTGGAAGTGGTGGATGAAGCCCAGAGGTCTGGAGGAGAAACTCCACCAGGTGGTGGAGGAGAGAGACAGGCTGCTGCATGAGAAGGAGAACCTCCGGACTCAGCTTGAGGGGGTCCTCCATGAGAAGGAGAACCGCCAGACTCAGCATGAAGTGGTCCTGCATGAGAAGGAGACCCTCCAGACTCGGCATGAGGCGGTCCTGCATGAGAAGGAGACCCTCCAGACTCAACATGAAGCGGTCCTGCATGAGAAGGAGAACCTCCAGACTCTGCATGAGGCGGTCCTGCATGAGAAGGAGACCCTCCGGACTCAGCATGAGGGGGTCCTGCATGAGAAGGAGACCCTCCAGACTCGGCATGAGGCGGTCCTGCATGAGAAGGAGAACCTCCAGACTCTGCATGAGGCGGTCCTGCATGAGAAGGAGACCCTCCGGACTCTGCATGAGGCGGTCCTGCATGAGAAGGAGACCCTCCGGACTCAGCATGAGGGGGTCCTCCATGAGAAGGAGAACCTCTACACTGAGAACATGAGGCTGGTGGAGGCCAACAAGGCCTTAGAGGAGGAGAAGCTCCAGGCAGAGGAAGAGAAGAAGAGTAAGAAAGAATGGTGGAAGTGGTGGAAGAAGCCGAGAGGTCTGGAGGAGAAGCTCCACCAGGTGGTGGAGGAGAGAGACAGGCTGCTGCATGAGAAGGAGAACCTCCGGACTCAGCTTGAGGGGGTCCTCCATGAGAAGGAGAACCTTCAGACTCAGCATGAGGCGGTCCTGCATGAGAAGGAGACCCTCCGGACTCAGCATGAGGCGGTCCTGCATGAGAAGGAGACCCTCCGGACTCAGCATGAGGCGGTCCTCCATGAGAAGGAGAACCTCTACACTGAGAACATGAGGCTGGTGGAGGCCAACAAGGCCTTAGAGGAGGAGAAGCTCCAGGCAGAGGAAGAGAAGAAGAGTAAGAAAGAATGGTGGTGGGTGAAGAACAGAGGTCTGGAGGAGGAGACATACAGGCTGCTGCATGAGAAGGAGAAACTCCAGAATCAGCATGAAAGGGTCCTGCATCAGAAGAGGACCCTCTGCATTGAGAACAAGAGGCTGGTGGAGGCCAACAAGGCCTTAGAGAAGAAGCTCCAGGCAGAGGAAGAGAAGAAGAGTAAGAAAGGGTTTAAGTGGTGGAAGAAGCCCAGAGGTCTGGAGGAGAAGCGCCAAAAGGTGGTGGAGGAGAGAGACAGGCTGCTGAAGGAGAAGGAGAAGCTGCGGACTCAGTATGAGGGTCCTGCATGAGAAGGAGAACCTCGAGACTCCGCTTGAGTCTTCCTGCATGAGATGGAGACCCTCCAGGGAGTCTTGGGTCTTAGGGTTAGGGCATAGGGATTAGGGTATAGGGTATAGGAGTTAGGGTTCAGGTATAGGGGTCAGGGGTTAGGGTATAGGAGTTAGGGTTAGGGTACGACTCATTTCTACTGCCAACTGTGGAGAAGACATCCAGACGAGACACTTCAGGGACCCTGGATCCATGGGGACGTCCAGGCAACGTTTAGGAAAGAGGAACAAAGACGTTGATTCTGGTTCTTGAGGACCTTCTGGAGGAACTGAGACGACGCCTTCAGGATTTGCTCAGTGGGTCTCGCTCCTGGGAACTCGTCCTCCGTTTGCTTGGTGGAATATCTGTGGTTGATGTCAGTTATTGATTTGGACGTTGAAAAAAAATAAAAGTTCCAAAAAAAATTACTGAAAGGAGTTCAGAGTTTAACTATGAAGCAAAGCGCCAGCAGAAAAAAACAACAACCCTACAATAATGCCAATTCATCAAAAAAAAAGAGATTTTATTTTGTCCACATTTTGCTAAAAAAAAAAAAAAGTTCTGCAGCTTTACATCTTCGTAATTCAGCTTTTACCTGGAAAACAACACCAGACACTTCATACGTTACAAAACTAAGTGTGATGATAATAATAATAATGTTAATTTAGTGTGAAACGTATGGATGGTTGCTAGGCAACATGGAAGGAACATTTTAAATTCAAAATGAAACAGATTCATGATTCAGCAGTAAATGTTTTTGAGTCTCATCAGTTTTTACAGAAACTTGCTAATTGAGTCCCGAACGTTTCAGTCACGTTCGGTTTGATATGAAATCCTGACACCTGTTTTTAAAATGTCAATGTTTTAACAGCAGCACTTTGGGGTTGAAAATAATCGTCACTGCAGAGAATAATTTTATGTAAACTGGTGTTTTGCTGGAGAGGGTGTGACCTTCAGAAGGGGCTGTGGCCTTCATGAGGGGGTGTGGCCTTCATGAGGGGGTGTGGCCTTCATGAGGGGGTGTGGCCTTCATGAGGGGGTGTGGCCTTTGGGAGAGGGTGTGAGCTTCAGAAGGAAGTGAAGCTACCAGTGAACTCTGGTAACCAGTGAATTCTGGTAACCAGTGAACTCTGGTAACCAGTGAACCCTGGTAACTAGTGAACCCTGGTAACTAGTGAACCGTGGTAACCAGTGAACCCTGGCAACCAGTGAACCCTGGCAACCAGTGAACCGTAGCAACCGGTGAACCGTGGTAACCAGTGAACCCAGGTAACCAGTGAACTGGGGTAACCAGTGAATTCTGGTAACCAGTGAACCATTGTAACCAGTGAACCCTGGTAACCAGAGAACCCTGGTAACCAGTGAATTCTGGTAACCAGTGAACTCTGGTAACCAGTGAACCCTGGTAACTAGTGAACCCTGGTAACTAGTGAACCATGGTAACTAGTGAACTCTGGTAACCAGTGAACTGTGGTAACCAGTGAACCGTGGTAACCAGTGAACCCTGGTAACCAGTGAACCGTGGTAACCGGTGAACCGTGGTAACCGGTGAACTGTGGTAACCAGTGAACCCTGGTAACCAGTGAACTGTGGTAACCAGTGAACCGTAGAACCAGTGAACTGTGGTAACCAGTTAATTCTGGTAACCAGTGAACCCTGGTAACCAGTGAACTGTGGTAACCAGTGAACCCTAGAACCAGTAAACTGTGGTAACCAGTTAATTCTGGTAACCAGTGAACCCTGGTAACCAGTGAACTGGGGTAACCAGTGAATTCTGGTAACCAGTGAACCATTGTAACCAGTGAACCCTGGTAACCAGAGAACCCTGGTAACCAGTGAATTCTGGTAACCAGTGAACTCTGGTAACCAGTGAACCCTGGTAACTAGTGAACCATGGTAACTAGTGAACTCTGGTAACCAGTGAACTGTGGTAACCAGTGAACCGTGGTAACCAGTGAACTGTGGTAACCAGTGAACCCTGGTAACCAGTGAACCGTGGTAACCGGTGAACCGTGGTAACCGGTGAACTGTGGTAACCAGTGAACCCTGGTAACCAGTGAACTGTGGTAACCAGTGAACCCTAGAACCAGTGAACTGTGGTAACCAGTTAATTCTGGTAACCAGTGAACCCTGGTAACCAGTGAACTGTGGTAACCAGTGAACCCTAGAACCAGTAAACTGTGGTAACCAGTTAATTCTGGTAACCAGTTAATTCTGGTAACCAGTGAACTCTGGTAACCAGTGAATTCTGGCAACCAGTGAACCCTGGTAACCAGTGAACTGTGGGAACCAGTTAATTCTGGTAACCAGTGAACTGTGGTAACCAGTGAAATCCTGAACAGTAAAACATCAACTTTAATGTAAAAAAAGTGAACAAACAAGTTTTTCACTACTAATAGAAATCAGCTATATTCTACATGTAATACTACGTTGTTCCGTAGGGGGGGTATATGAAATCCAATCTATTTTGTTGTTTAAACTTTTATTTTGAAAGGTTTCCCAGGAGACTCTGCTACAGATGTGTAGAATAGACGTGATAAAACAATACAACAGTAGAATAGAGGAAATGTTGGATCTGGACTAATGAAGCTATTTTACTGGACTTTACCTCCGAAACAAGGCTGCTTGTGTTCAAACAGTCCGTAGACGTTTCACTATGGGCTCTATATAACATCTATATAACATCTACATAACATCTATATAATAATATAATATAATCTATATAACAGCTGCTTCAGGCTATAGAAGTGATGTAGAAAGAGGTGGAGTTGTGTCGAGTGATGATGAGACTCTACGGTTTATCAGCAAGGACCTTCTTCCCCTCCGTCCTCCCTTCGTCTGTCACCTCTCACACACACACACACACACACACACACAGACACAGACACAGACACACACACACACACAGACACACACACACACACACACACACACACACACACACACACACACACACACACACACACACACACACACACACACACACACACACACACACACACACACACCCTGGCGGCTCAGCGTCTGGACAGGTCGCCCCCTGTGGAGAGAGGAAGCAGCTCAGTCAGCGCTTCAAACCTCCATCAGGTAGAAAAGAGAAGTGGCACAAAGTGAAGAGTTTCTTCTTCTCTGACGGATTCTGTGTTTCTCTACAGAGGAAGTAAAACAAAACAAAACACTGATTGTCGTTGACGTTGATCTTCTGGAAGCAGATAAACTGTTTGACAACAGTTTTGCGTCTATGAACGTTCTGACACGCGAAACGGAAGAAACGCTAAAAACAATGTAGTTTTCACGTCGGCCACTAGAGGGTGTTTGGTTTTTCCTCTCTTTTCTAATGTTTTACTACAAAGTGTTTAATCACATCTCTTCTACACGTCTGCAGCCGAAAGACTCGGCCCTTGGTGCACTTTTCAAAATAAAAGGTTAAAAGATGAGATAGGCTGGTTTTCATAGATAATGTTATGGTTAATTGGGTTATAATTCTATATAGGACATTTAAAATCAGTGCAAACTCAACATTTAGCATGTGTGTGTGTAGCTGCAGCTCTGAGAGGAGCAGGAGCTGGTGTGTGTGTGTGTGTGCGTGTGTGTGTGTGTGTGTGTGTGTGTGTGTGTGTGTGGGGGGGGGGGGGGTGATGGGGGGGGGGGAGGATTCTGTGTGGTATGAAGCTTCGTCCAATTAACCGAGCCAATCAGCTGTGTTGATTAGTGGATTAACACATAATTGTTGAGGTGGAGTCCCAGAATGAATTATTCACTAGCAGCAGAGGAGACGAACGTCTCATTGTGGTGAGACTGTGTCCAAACAGAGACGCTGTTAGTGTGTCGGGGGGGGTGGGGTTATTATCACCATGACTCTACATCCTGAACGGGGCCAATGTGAGTCTTTCCTTCACCTCCGACTCTGAAAATCACCTTCTTCTTGCCCCCCCCGGATTAATCTCTTCTATCAGCACATTAACATGAGGAGGGGGGACACCGTCCGTCCAGATGTGGTTCACAATGTCTCCACCGAGGTGAGACTCTGAGGATCAAAGTCTTCCGGTGCTTTCAGACCCTCTAATGACTTTTCTTTCTGTCCAGCAGCCGATCGATGGAGGATCAGCTCCGCCTGGGAGCCTCCGATACAGTGTCGAGGCGGCGACCCAGACATCTCCGTGTGGTGGTGTTGCTAGCGGTGACGGCAGACGGGGTGACGGGGCAACGGCCCACCTTGGCAGCTGGTGCACTCGCAGCTGTGGATGACCGGCAGGACCACCGGCTTGCTCTGGCCGCTGCCGCACAGCAGGCTGAGGAACCTGACCGGGGTGACCAGGTCCAGCCGGTAGCTGCAGCACTCACACAACGACTGCAGGTACGGCTCCTGGAGGTGGGGGGAGGGGTGGGGGGAGGGGTGGGGGGGTGGGTGTAAACAACACAACAACATTTCACTTGAGCTTGTTTTCTTTTGTTTGGGGAAAACGTTTGCTTCGACGAAAGCAACAGCAGAAACAAGGAAATTCCAAAGGAAAACCGGTGTGCCGGCCTCCCCTTTGATCTCAGCGTCTCCATGGCAACGGGTGCTGATCTCCCTTCGCCTCCTCCATAAGGTTCCTCTCCCCTCCGCTCGGCACGGGGCATTTGATCGTGGTTTTTCAGGGACATTTATTCAGAGACAGCGAGTCGAATCGTCAACAACCGTCTCAGCAACACATCGGCAAACGTTCTGAACCCTTTGATCTGCTTTTTGTGTCCAACAACAACGACAACAACAACTATTACTATTATTATTATTAAATGGCTGCCTGGGACAGTAATCTTTGCATCTTGGCACTTGGGCAAGCAAAATGTAATTTTCATGTTGGGCCACTAGTTGGTGCTGTTGTTAGTTCTCGTACAGAAAGTACCTACACACACACACACACACACACACACACACACACACACACACACACACACACACACACACACACCACCGCCGCCGATCAATGAGAAACGGGGGAAAACGTCTCATGCTGCCTACTCACTGGTTACCGGCCCCGGTTGCCACGGCGACGGGCGGTAATGACACATTTGGCTGAGCTGATGTTTATTTTTACTAATCTCCCGGCGTGACGGACTCTATTTTTACGGAGGAGATGTATGGATGCCAAGAAAGAACAAAGTCACCATGGTGACGAGGTGATGAGACGAAAACAGACCACACATGAGGACAACAACAACAACAACAACAACAACAATAGAGGCTCCACAAGACCTGAGGTCCGTTTCACGAAGCAGGTTTAAGGATTACCCCAGGTTAATTAACACCGAGTTGAGGGAAATGCGGGGTTTTCCGTTTCACGACGGGAGGTAACTCAAACCAGAGGAAGCGGGGTAACTCAAGCCTGTTTCACGAAGCGGTGTAACGTCAACTCTCGGTCAGTTACCATGGCAACAGACGCTCTAGAACTGGTCGGGAGCAGGTTTTTGTCAGTGAACCTGGGGCCCGTTTCACGAAGCAGGTTTAACAAGCCATGAGCTTAACACCGAGCTCTGAGTTGAGTTACACTGAGACTGAAAACGCGCAGTTTTCGGTTTCACGACACCGGATTTTGATCAGTTTGATGAACTCAGAGTAGTTTCACCTGGAGTTAAGCGTGAGGTTTATAATATGAGGTTTATAATAATAATAATATGATGTGTGAGATACGCTGAGGTCCGTTTATCTTGTCCAACACCTGAAAACACACACACACACACACATGCTATTAGCAACGTTAGCAGTAGCCTTGTTCGCCGGGTGACCAGGCTGGCAACGTGAAGTGGAAATGAAAGGAACGATTAGAAAGCAGGAGGAGAACTTTTCGGTGACAAAGACTTTCAAGCGACGCTTTAATGGAAAGTCTTTCCTTGTGCAGACGGCAGGACGGCTTTACATCCCATCTGCTTGAAGTAAACAAACCAGCAAGAAGATTACATTTTTCCAATTCGTCAACGGGCCTAAAGAGTTTTTAAAGCGAAGCACACATCCCGTGAGGTGGGGAGGTTGTGGAGAACGCAACGTGCGTTAGCTGCGGGACAAATCCAATCATTGACTTTGTGAAAGTGGCGATATTTACTTCTAACGCGACAAATGTTTCTGCAAACAAACACATAAGTGAGTTGCAGTATTTATGGTTCCTCAGCTTGCGGAGCTTTGTTAACATTAATACCGTTGTTCCTCGACTCTGCGGACATCAAATGCATTTAATTGGCTAATTTGTCCCGTGATCGTTGGGGATCCGGGGGCCGATCGTCTGCTCACACCTTTGATGGAATAATTGGCCGTATGTGTGTATGTGTGTGTGTGTGTGTGTGTGTGTGTGTGTGTGTGTGTGTGTGTGTGTGTGTGTGTGTGTGTGTGTGTGTGTGTGTGTGTGTGTGTGTGCGTCATCAGGCAGGCAGCTGTTGGTGTTGCACACTGTGTGTTGTTCCAGCAGTCCCACACAAGGCGTTCCCCCCGGTTCCGCCTCCCGCAGCACCATCTTGTTCCGCAGCGACGAGCCGCCGCCACACGAGGCGCTGCAGTCGGTCCAGGCAGACCAGCCGCTGGGCAAACAGGCCGCCGCGCCGCGAGACAGGAGGGGATTGCGTAACGTGGACGTCGACGCCAAAGCCTCAGAGACGTAAACCAGCAAAAGTTGTGGATAAAAGTCAAAGAAAACACAGTGAAGTGAAAGTTTAAGCGGGAAATTTGTCCCAAACGAGGAAAAGCTTAATAAAAGTGAAACTCCCCGTCAGACATCAGGGTCCTCATTTATAAACGTTGCGTACGCACAAAAGAATGCGTACGCCACTCTCTACGCAAACCGTGGGATTTATAAAAAGAGAACTTGACGGGAAAATGTGCGGTCCTCCACGCCAACTCTGACCCTGGGTCACCCTAACCCTAACCCAACTCTGACCCAGGCGTACGCACATAACTGGGGGAAGGAGGAACTGCGCCGCCGATGGCAGAAGAAAGAAACGGGAGAAACTGTGTGAAACCGATCGTGTAAAATAAATAGTTATATGACCTCTCATATATGGACAGTTTATTTGCAAGAAGTGGATAGTAAAAAAGAAAATTTCTACAATGAATAAACAAACATACTCCCTGGAGTGCACACGGGAAACATATGATTAAGACAATAGTAAGACAACAAATGATGTTTACACTGACATGAATGCAGTGTAACATCCTATATCATATAGCCCATATAGCAGTGTTGGGCGCAGACTGGAGCCGGCGCTGTACGTGATGGGTGGCTTCTAGGTACGGAGAATTCATGTGGAAATCCTGAGACTTGCAATTTTGTAGGAGTGTTTAACCCGTTCACCGACCTTGCAGGCGACAGTGGAGAACCCTAACCCTCAAGCGGTGGCTGCTCACCCCTTTTCCTCACCCACAAGGCGCAGAGGAGAGGACCTAGAATCTGCGCCACAGCCAGGCGCGCAGTATTGTGGAGCGCACCATCGGGATCCTGGAGGGCAGGTGGCGGTGTCCCCCTCCACCTCCGTCACCACTCCACTCAGGAGGGATTCCCCGATGATCCCCGCCAGTGTTTCCTCCAGCGGGGTGAGCTCCGGAGGGCCCGTTCCCCCGCCCGGGGCACAGACGCTCTGCCTGTGTGACGCCAGGCGCTTTTTTGCGTCTACTTTGATGTCTGACCACTTTTTTTTCATCTCAGCCACACTCCGACCTTCTGAGGCCACAGCATTGACACCATCCGCCACATGCTGCCACTCTAGAGCCTTTTTGGCATTGGTGACCCCAACACTGTGTCCACCAAATAATATCGCCACTGAAAGAAAAATATTCTCTTCAATGGCTCTAATGACGTTAATAGACAGTGCATAGAGAGAGACAGGAGTCAGAGTTCACACGTGAACCTCCAAACAGGCAATAATCCTCACTCACCTTGAGACGTCATCATAAAACCAAACGTCGGTTGTTGTGGTTGAGCGCACGCAGAAAACAAAAAGCACTCCATGTTTTGTTACTAGCAGTAGGTTTTGCAGTCACCAGGGAAACTGTGCTCTCAATAACAGGAAGAGGCAAGGTCAAAGGTTAATGTGCCGGCTGCACCGATTGACTGAGGTCAAACTGCTTTTTAGTGACAAAATAAATACATAAATGCAGCCTCCCTAAGCCCTACAAAATACACAATAATAATAATATATAATAATTCATCACAGCTTCATCTCCCCAGGACCCACCTCAGCTCCATGGGGGGTCGGGCTTTCTGCTCCCCACCTGTGGACTTCACTTCCACAACATTTCAAGTCACCACAGACTCACTCTTTGTTTTGCACTTCATTGATTTTTACTGCAGTTTGAAGCATTTTATACTCTTGTTTTTAGCACTTTGAGATCCACCAATGTAAAGTGCACTGCAAATAAAATGCATTATCCATCCATCCATCCATCCATTGGCTACCGCTTTATCCGGGGCCGGGTCGCGGAGGCAGCAGTCCAAGCAGAGTTGCCCAGACTTCCCTCGCCCCAGACACTTCCTCCAGCTCCTCCGGTGGCACCCCAAGGCGTTCCCAGGCCATAGAGAGACATAGTCCCTCCAGGTGTCCGGGGTCTGCCCCGAGGCCTCCTACCGGAGGGACATGCCCGGAACACCTCCCTCGGGAGGCGTCCGGGGGGCATCCGAAATAGATGCCCGAGCCACCTCAGCTGGCTCCTCTCGATGTGGAGGAGCAGCGGCTCTACTCCGAGCTCCTCCCTGGTGACTGAGCTCCTCCCCCTATCTCTAAGGGTGACTGAGCTCCTCACCCTATCTCTAAGGGTGACTGAGCTCCTCACCCTATCTCTAAGGGTACGCCCAGCCACCCTACGGAGGAAGCTCATTTCAGCCGCTTGTATCCGGGATCTCGTTCTTTCGGTCATGACCCATAGTTCATGACCATAGGTGAGGGGAGGAACGAAGATCGACCGGTAAATCGAGAGCTTCGCTTTTTGGCTCAGCTCCTTCTTCACCACGACGGACCGATACAACGTCCGCATAACTGCAGACGCTGCACCGATCCGCCTGTCGATCTCACGCTCCATCTTTCCCCACTCGTGAACAAGACCCCAAGATACTTAAACTCCTCCACTTGGGACAAGGGCACTCCACCGACCTGGAGGGGGCAAGCCACCTTTTTCCGGTCGAGAACCATGGCCTCGGATTTAGAGGTGCTGATCCTCATCCCAGCTGCTTCACACTCGGCTGCGAACCGTGTCAGTGCACGCTGGAGATCCAGGCTTGATGGGGCCAACAGAACCACATCATCCGCAAATAGCAGAGATGAGATTCTGTGGTCCCCAAGCCGGACCCCCTCCGGCCCCCGGCTGTGCCTAGAAATTCTGTCCATATATATAATGAACAGAACCGGTGATAAAGGACACCCCTGCCGGAGGCCAACGTGCACTGGGAACAGGTCCGACTTACTGCCGGCAATGCGAACCAGACTCCTGCTCCGGGAATACAAGGACCGAACAGCCCTCAACAAGGGACCCCGGACTCCGTACTCCCGGAGCACCCCCCACAGGACATCTCGGGGGACGCGGTCGAACGCCTTCTCCAGATCCACAAAACACATGTGGACTGGTTGGGCGAACTACCACGAACCCTCAAGCACCTGGTGGAGGGTATAGAGCTGGTCCAGTGTTCCACCATCAGGAGAACCTGGTGGAGGGTATAGAGCTGGTCCAGTGTTCCACGACCAGGACGAAAACCGCATTGTTCCTCTTGAATCCGAGGTTCGACTAATGGCCGGACCCTCCTCTCCAGTACCCTGGAATAGACTTTCCCGGGGAGGCTGAGGAGTGTGATCCCTCTGTAGTTGGAACACACCCTCTGATCCCCCTTCTTGAAGAGAGGGACCACCACCCCGGTCTGCCAGTCCAGAGGTACTGTCCCCGCCCGCCAAGCGATGTTGCAGAGACAAGTCAGCCACGACAGTCCCTGCACATCCAGAGACTTAAGGAACTCTGGGCGAATCTCATCCACTCCCGGTGCCTTGCCACCGAGGAGCTTAGCAACAACCTCGGTGACTTCAGCTTGGGAAATGGACGAGTCCACCTCTGAGAACCCAGTCTCTGCTTCCTCAATGGAAGACGTGGTGGTGGGATTGAGGAGGTCCTCGAAGTATTCCTTCCACCGCCCAACAATGTCCCCAGTTGAGGTCAACAGCTCCCCACTTCCACTGTAAACAGTGTTGGTGGAGAACTGCTTCCCCCGCCTGAGGCGCCGGACGGTTTGCCAGAATTTCCTCGAGGCCAACCGAAAGTCCTCCTCCATGGCCTCTCCGAACTCCTCCCAGACCCGAGTTTTTGCCTCCACCACAGCCCGGGCTGCAGCTCGCTTGGCCTGCCGGTACCTGTCAATTGCCTCGGGAGTCCTATGAGCTAACAGTGCCCGGTAGGACTCCTTCTTCAGCTTGAGGGCATCCCTTAATTCCGGTTTCCACCACCGGGTTCGGGGATTGCCGCCACGACAGGCGCCAGAGACCCTGCGGCCACAGCTCCGAGCAGCAGCTTCGACAATGGAAGTGGAGAACATGGTCCACTCGGACTCAATGTCTCCAACCTCCCTCGGGATCTGTGAGAAGCTCTCCCGGAGGTGGGAGTTGAAGGCTGCGCGGACGGAGGGCTCGGCCAGATGTTCCCAGCAGACCCTCACAACACGTTTGGGCCTGCCGAGTCTATCCGGCCTCCTCCCAGTCCAGCGCATCCAACTCACCACCAGGTGGTGATCAGTTGACAGCTCTGCCCCTCTCTTTACCCGAGTGTCCAAGACACGCGGCCAGAGATCAGATGACACGACCACAAAGTCTATCATTGACCTCCGGCCTAGGGTGTCCTGGTGCCATGTGCACTTATGGACACCCCTGTGCTCGAACATGGTGTTCGTTATCGTCAAACTGTGACTAGCACAGAAGTCCAATAACAGAACACCACTCGGGTTCAGATCGGGGAGGCCGTTCCTCCCAATCACCCCCTTCAAAGTCTCGCTGTCATTGCCCACGTGGGCGTTGAAGTCCCCCAGGAGAACAATGGAGTCCCCAGTTGGGGCACTATCCAGCACCCCTCCCAGGGACTCCAAGAAGGTTGGGTACTCTGAACTGCTGTTCGGTGCATAGGCCGAGACAACAGTCAGAGACCTGTCCCCTACTTGTAGGCGTAGGGACGCAACCCTCTCGTTCACTGGGGTGAACTCCAACACATGGCGGCTGAGCTGTGGGGCAATAAGCAAGCCCACTCCAGCCCGCCGCCTTACACCGCGGGCAACTCCAGAGAAGTGGAGTATCCAGCCCCTGTGGAGGAGCTGGGTTCCAGAGTCCAAGCTGTGAGTGGAGGTGAGCCCGACTATATCTAGACGGTATCTCTCAGCCTCCCTCACAAGCTCGGGCTCCTTCCCCCCCAGCGAGGTCACATTCCATGTCCCAAAAGCCAGAGTCCATGTCCGGGGATCGGGTCGTCGAGGCCCCTGCCGTCGACTGCCACCCAATCCACACTGCACCCGACCCCTATGGCAGCCTCTGTGGGTGGTGGGTCCACAGGAGGATGAGGAGGAGGGGCCCGCGTCGTCCCTTCGGGCTGAGCCCGGCCAAGTCCCGCGGGCAAGAACGCGGCCACCAGGCGCTCGCGTGCGAGCCTCCACCCCGGGCCTGGCTCCAGGGTGTGGCCCCGGCTGCGCCAAACCGGGCGACGTCACCTTGTTCCTCGTGAGTGTGTCCATGGGGTCTTGTGAACTGCTTTTAGTCTGACCCGTCGCCTCGGACCTGTTTGCCTTGGGAGACCCTACTGGGGGGGCAAGCCCCCCGACAACATAGCTCCGAGGGTCATTCGGGTGCTCAAACTCCCCACCACGATAAGGTTGCAGTTCAAGGGGGAGAAATGCATTATCATGTAAGCAAAAAGTTTTTTTTCAATGTAACGCAAAAAGAGTGAAAAGTTCAACTCTGACTCATTCATGTTCAATATTATACAAACACTAAATTTAAAAAAAAATATTGGATTTAAATCAACATTTTATTGAAACAAATAAACACTACATTTAAGATTTCCCAGAATACTTCATGCCTTCATCTCTGTGAGTTTTCACGTGGCGCAGCAGTGAACAATGCTGACTGAAAGTTTGCCCTCATGTTCCACAGGAATATGACTTCTCACCTGTGTGAGTTCTCTTGTGGACCAACAAATTACTCTTTATACTGAAACTTTAACCACATGATTGAGTTCTCTTGTGGCGAAACAAATTCATCTTGGTACTGAAATTTTTGTCACATGTTTCACAAGTAAATGGCTTCTCACCTGTGTGAGTTCTCTTGTGAAGCAACAAATTCCTCTTGGTACTGAAATTTTTGTCACATGTTTCACAAGTAAATGGCTTCTCACCTGTGTGAGTTCTCTTGTGGAGCAACAAATTCCTCTTGGTACTGAAATTTTTGTCACATGTTTCACAAGTAAATGGCTTCTCACCTGTGTGAGTTCTCTTGTGGCGAAACAAATTCCTCTTGGTACTGAAATTTTTGTCACATGTTTCACAAGTAAATGGCTTCTCACCTGTGTGAGTTGTCTTGTGGAGCAACAAATTCCTCTTGGTACTGAAATTTTTGTCACATGTTTCACAAGTAAATGGCTTCTCACCTGTGTGAGTTCTCATGTGGGCCACCAAATTACTCTGTTGGTTGAAACCTTTGCCACATGTTTCACAAGAATACGGATTCTCACCTGTGTGAGTTCTCATGTGGACCAACAAATTCCTCTTGGTACTGAAACTTCTGCCACATGTTTCACAAGAACATGATTTCTCACCTGTGTGAGTTCTCTTGTGGCGAAACAAATTCATCTTGGTACTGAAATTTTTGTCACATGTTTCACAAGTAAATGGCTTCTCACCTGTGTGAGTTCTCATGTGGACCACCAAATTACTCTGTTGGTTGAAACTTTTGCCACATGTTTCACAAGAATACGGATTCTCGCCTGTGTGAGTTCTCTTGTGGACCAACAAATTCACCTTTTTACTGAAACTTTTACCACATGCTTCACAAGAAAATGGTTTCTCACCTATGTGAGTTCTCTTGTGGCGAAACAAATTATTCTTGGTAGCGAAACTTTTGTCACATGTTTCACAAGTCAATGGCTTCTCACCTATGTGAAGTCTCTTGTGACACAACAAATCATTCTTTGCCTTGCAAACTTTGCCACATGTTTCACAAGTAAATGGCTTCTCACCTGTGTGAGTTCTCATGTGGACCACCCAATTACTCTGTTGCTTGAAACCTTTGCCACATGTTTCACAAGAATACGGATTCTCGCCTGTGTGAATTCTCACGTGGGCCAACAAATAACTCTTTATTCTGAAACTTTTGCCACATGTTTCACAAGAATACGGCTTCTCACCTGTGTGAATTCTCATGTGGGCCAACAAATGATTTGGTCGACTGAAACTTTTCTGACATGTTTCACAAACTGTTTTCTTCTCATAAGTGATGGTTCCTAAGTTGGGACTTGTTCTCGGTTTTTTCCGGACATTTCCACCAGATGTTCCGTCACCAAGAAGCTCTTCACTTTCGGCCTGCTGCTCTGACTCAGGAACCTCGTCCACACGCTTCTTAGAGTCCGGTTCTTCTTCTGGTTCACTCAGGGAACTTTGCTCCTCAATAAAGGGAACCTGAAATGAGCCACTTTCTATCTTCAGTGTGAGACTCCCTCCCTCCTGGCTGCTACAGAGTTCCCGGTGCTCCTCAAGCTGGGAAAATTCTGGTTCTTTTGATTCCTCTTTGATCTGTGGAGGTTCTGCTCCTTCTGGTTCCCCTTTGATCCATGGAGGTTCTGCTCCTTCTGGTTCCCCTTTGATCCGTGGAGGTTCTGTTTCTTCTGGTTCCTCTTTGATCTGTGGAGGTTCTGCTTCTTCTGTTTCCTCTTTGATCTGTGGAGGTTCTGCTTCATCTGGTTCCTCTTTGATCTGTGGAAGTTCTGCTTCTTCTGGTTCCTCTTTGATATGTGGAGGTTCTGGTTCCTCCTGCTTACCACAGTGTATTTCCTGGTTCCAGAGCAGCTCCTCCCTGCCGTCGCCCTGCTGGTGGAGCTCTGGAGAGACAAACAAGTACAAGATGAAAGGTTAGTTACGCTACTTCTGCAGTTCCGACGTTAAAAACAATCTGGGCCTCAAGCGGTGCACATTGAAAACTTTCCACATTCCACTGATCTTCTGTCATTTCCACACAACGTTGTGTTTACTGTTCACCATGCTCCCTGAGATGGAGTCCTAATGAGACGTCCTGCATTTGAATGAACTGCCTCTTCACAAAACATCAACGTCCACAACTTGATTGGGCCGTCCATGTGGGACTGATTGTGTCCATTCACACTTTTCCATACCTGTTCTGTGAAGCTTGATTTGAGGTTTCCAGATGTGATCCAGCCGCCTGCCCAGACGAGCAGTCTGCTCCTGGTACTGGACCACAGCTTGTTCAAACAGGGTGAATATTTCCACAGCAGCAGCAGTCAGCCGCTGGGTGGTCCAGTCTCTCACAGGGTCGTGGGAATCGTCCCGTCGCCCACCAGGAACAGTCTCCTCAACACCACCCTCCTCCTCTTTAATGTGTGGAGCTTCATGTTCCTCCCGCTGCACACTGGAGCTTGTCCTCTGGTGACCAATGTGTTTCTGCAGACTCTCTGGAGGGAAATAAGACAAAGTCTCTGATGTGATGATGTGAATCTTTTACAGTGACGATGGATGAGGCGGGACAGGCTGTGTCTAAAACACAAACTGTCAGGTTTAAACCTCCTGAAATCGGTATAAAATAAAGAGTTGCAAATTCAAACTGGCTTGTACAAGTGTAGATTTATTTCCCAGGGCCACAGAGAAAGACAACATGTGAAAGGAATTTCACTGATAGAGAGAAGAAGCGGAGGGAAGGGGGAGTGGAGCAGTCAGCATATCTTTTAGAAACACAAGTGCGTAGGCAGCAGCGGCCTTGCAGGTGACCACCAAGTGCACTCCAGCCCAAGTCAATGAGGAATATTGTAAAGTGTGATGTACAGGAATGTTTATTCATCAAACAGGCTTTCATGGACAACCCCAGAAAATAAAACCAAACGGTATCCACAGTTCGGCTGGTCGACCCAGTGGACCGCCCTGTGGATCTTTCCCTGCCTGACCCCCGACATCCCTGAAAACCAAAACAGAATAAAACAGCTGAGGTTCCCATGTATTTAGTCGATGGCAGGCATAACTCCCCAAGAAGACAACATAGTGGGTGAACATGTGATAATCAAAACACACATATATCAAAGTTTCATGCTATAACAAGGCTACTACTATAGTTATACCGTCTATTAATGCTAAAGACCACAAGAATATAAACTAAGAGATATAAGGTGTGTGTGAAGGAGCGTTGGTGTATTCCCTCTGAGGCGAGCATCAGCTCCAGGGTGATGATGGTTTGAGTCCAAACATTGTCCTGAGATGACAGAAAGAAACAACAGCCAGTATCTTTGCAGAACAGCGGGCGCAGATGCAAAGTGAAGACATCAACAGGTCAATGCTATATGAATGCGTGTGCGAATACATAATATTAAAACTACCCCCCTTGATAACATTGCACTATAGGTAGGGGAATACAAATTTTAGAAATATTAAAATTAGCATCAAAATGTGTATCTAAAATGGATATGCCTCCACTAATTCACCCTCTATCACTACATCATCTTTGTCATAATCAACGTCAGTCGTCTGATCTTTTGGCATCATCATTACCAAATCTAAAAGTTGGTGTCAATGTCACATTCACAACACTCATATTCGTAACAATACACCGAAAAAACATAATTCTCAGTCATTTTCACACTCACCGAAACAATATGTTGCATTAATTTAATTTCATCATGTCACACTATTCATATTAAGTGACTGAATCCCCTTTATTCATATTATTAGAGCAACATTGGAAAACTGGTTATTGCCTGACATTGCCGATGCTACACAGAACCAAGACACAGCTTGATTTCCAATTGTTGCAAAATCAGCTTCAGCTTCAGTTTCATTATCATTATTATTTTGCTTCACAATTTTATTCGCCAACTCTCCTCCCATTATCTGAGGATGTTTGATCTGGAAGACCCCATCTCGGGACTACGTCCTGGCACAAAATGTGCACAAAAACTTTAGCAAAAACTTTGGCAACTGATTGAGCATCCTTTGTTTGAACAGATAATAATATCACCCACATACTGAACGACTGCATTAGACTGTTAATTCTTCCTTGAACACAAAGTGGAACACTGAAAACTGCACCACATAAATCTACTACTGTGAAATGTGTAGAGTTTGGTGAGATTTGAGCTCATAAGGTGTATGGATCTGGCACTTCTCTTTGTTGTCTTTGTTAAATATATTTGTTTGTTTGTTTGTGTGACTAGTATTCGCATTGATTAAAAGTATCAGTTGTTATAATAAATCAAAAAGAGTAAGATTGCTTTGCCTACTTCAGAAGAATCAATTTACTCACTAACTTATGCGCTAGCTGTATGCAAACTTAACTTATGTATAGAATAACCCTTATTACCTGTACAATTAAACAAAATAAAATGCTATATAATCTCAAAGGTTCACACAAAATTGCCTAATTATCATTGAGGGATAATCACAAAATAATCCTCACAGTGGATCCTAGTACTGCTAAAATCTCAATGACCGATATGCACAGATGGAAATATTACTATCTGTAATTTCTAATCAATAATCAACTCAATTGGTCTGCGTTGGCACTTGAATAAACACAATGATCAGTCTGTTGCCAAGGTTTCTTCTCAAATTGCCCAATGCAGACAATGTTCTATTATTTCCCAAATTTGAAGAACATTCCCAGAACAGTCAATCATGAAACAATAAACCAACTATGTTCATCCCCATATTAATTATGTACAAACATACACATGTGTATTTGAAGTACACAGAGTGGTGAAAGAGTTTTGTGAATAAAATCTAACTGGCCTGTCCGAGTCAGACTGGGCTCCCGGGGCCTGCAGGCCAGAGTTCAATGTCTCATGAGCAAACGATATGTTGTAGTACAGCAGCGTTATGCAAGTCCAAACACTTCCAATCAATTAGAAGCAGCTAAATATCCACCTTCCCTTTATTGTTCTGTCTTGTTCTGACACACCAGCGGTCCAAAACAAACCTCCATCAGACGGCGGGACAAAGCACAAAAACACATTCACAGCAGGAAATCACACTCTTTCTATATGTGCACCTATTTTTCATTACTCTAGTCTTTGGTGGTGCTCATCATGCATTAACCAGGACTTCTCTGTCCACAAGAGACTAACTAGTCACCACAAAAGCTCACACAAGTTATACTAGATTACAAAAAAGGGCCAGTCCCTTGGGGCTCATAGAATTAACAGCCTTCTCGAGAGAAGTTCATTGAGTTTTAATAAACGTCCCCAAGAAAACTTCTAGATATGTATCCTAGCTAGTTACAGTAATGATTGGTGTGTGTGTGTGTGTGTGTGTGTGTGTGTGTGTGTGTGTGTGTGTGTGTGTGTGTGTGTGTGTGTGTGTGTGTGTGTGTGTGTGTGTGTGTGTGTGTGTGTGTGTGTGTGTGTGTCGGCACCTTAGTATTGAAACATGTATACTGGTACCTCACAGCAAGGAGAAAAAAGAAAAACTTCTTGAGACAGACAGAAGGAGAAAAGAAGAAAGGAGGGATGAGCTCACACACACACACACACACACACGCACACACACACGCGCACACACACACTCACTCTCACACACACACTCTCTCACACACACTCTCTCACACACACACTCTCTCACACACACACACACTCTCACACACACTCTCCTTTAGCCAGCTCACAGCTGAGGACAGACACATCTGGATGAATACAGCATCCAGTGTGAGAAAAACACTGTAACAAAGCAACAACAACAACAACAACAACACAAACATCCACAGAAGCAGACAAAGAAGTCACATAGTGGACTCATACACACTCAACCGATCAGCATCCTTGTTACACACGCCACTAAATGTCTGCTCCCTAAGATATAGAATGTTTAACCGCCGGCAGCATTATGAGACCATTGGACAAGGAATTCCCCAGTGGGCACCTTTTACCATTAAACGTATATTCTACACCTTCAGTCCTATTTCATGTCCTGTCTCAGAGGAACATTACAATAAAACCCACCTGAGGCCTTCCTAAATCACCTCAGGGTTTGCGTCCCACTGTCTAACGTGGCCTCACAGCGCTTTTCAACCAAATTAGCGGCTTTTCACTGTTACCATTGTCACATTCATACATGTATCTACCATTTCTCATCACGTGTGCACTCAGATTCTCCCTGCATCTCATCTTGGTTAATCAACGTTGAACAGTTTATGTTCACGCAGTGTTTGAAAACTGGTGTCCAACAGTCACCGACGTAGTAAAGGCGGCGAACTGCATAAACTTGCGCTGCGTCATCAACACACCTCATGGCTACTGATCAAACTGCTGACGAAAACTTCAACTGCAGCGCTGAATCTCTTTAATTCAACTGCTCAACTCATAAGTGTAACCGTGTCACACTTTAAACTCAAGGCCTGAGCTTTACTTCACAGAGAACACAGTAAACAAAACAACATGTTTTCACCCTTATTCCGCTCTCTCTGTCTCTTTTTTTTTTTTTTTTTTTTTTTCAAAACCCCAATTTAGAATGCAGCATTTTCAAACTCTTCACACACCGTTCAAACAGGTCCTACGGTACGACGAACGGCAAAAACAAACTTCACATCTGCAGAGTTACACATCCATTTGTGAAAAAGTCTCACCTTGTTTATTTATGTCGACACGGACCACAAGTCTGCAGTCTTTTATTGTGGGAATAGCAGCAGGTTTCAAGAGGAGCTTCTGAGGAAGTCCAGTTTCAAAGTACCGTAGTTCTGGAAGCTGCTTTGGTGAAGCGTCGCTCGCAAATAAACACATTCTTTGCGGATTTCTGAGGCAGGTCTGCAGGAAAAAAGTCCAGCCACATTCACCGCTGTGCTTCTTCTTTCAGCAAGACAAATAGTGAGGAACCATACTTGCACCAGAAAACACATTTTCTCCAGTGGACATGATGGTGAAAACACATTTTCTCCAGTGGACATGAAGGTGAAAACACATTTTCTCCAGTGGACATGAAGGTGAAAACACATTTTCTCCAGTGGACATGATGGTGAAAACACATTTTCTCCAGTGGACATGAAGGTGAAAACACATTTTCTCCAGTGGACATGAAGGTGAAAACACATTTTCTCCAGTGGACATGAAGGTGAAAACACATTTTCTCCAGTGGACATGAAGGTGAAAACACATTTTCTCCAGTGGACATGAAGGTGAAAACACATTTTCTCCAGTGGACATGAAGGTGAAAACACATTTTCTCCAGTGGACATGAAGGTGAAAACACATTTTCTCCAGTGGACATGAAGGTGAAAACACATTTTCTCCAGTGGACATGAAGGTGAAAACACATTTTCTCCAGTGGACATGAAGGTGAAAACACATTTTCTCCAGTGGACATGAAGGTGAAAACACATTTTCTCCAGTGGACATGAAGGTGAAAACACATTTTCTCCAGTGGACATGATGGTGAAAACACATTTTCTCCAGTGGACATGAAGGTGAAAACACATTTTCTCCAGTGGACATGAAGGTGAAAACACATTTTCTCCAGTGGACATGATGGTGAAAACTCATTTTCTCCAGTGGACATGGAGGTGAAAACACATTTTCTCCAGTGGACATGATGGTGAAAACACATTTTCTCCAGTGGACATGATGGTGAAAACACATTTTCTCCAGTGGACATGAAGGTGAAAACACATTTTCTCCAGTGGACATGAAGGTGAAAACACATTTTCTCCAGTGGACATGAAGGTGAAAACACATTTTCTCCAGTGGACATGAAGGTGAAAACACATTTTCTCCAGTGGACATGAAGGTGAAAACACATTTTCTCCAGTGGACATGAAGGTGAAAACACATTTTCTCCAGTGGACATGAAGGTGAAAACACATTTTCTCCAGTGGACATGAAGGTGAAAACACATTTTCTCCAGTGGACATGAAGGTGAAAACACATTTTCTCCAGTGGACATGAAGGTGAAAACACATTTTCTCCAGTGGACATGAAGGTGAAAACACATTTTCTCCAGTGGACATGAAGGTGAAAACACATTTTCTCCAGTGGACATGAAGGTGAAAACAGTTATCGACACAACAAAAACAGCAGCGTTCAATGTGAAGCAGCAGAGACTGAGACAGCAGAAAAGAGGCTGCGCTCCTTGACACATTTGTGGGCGTGTCTTGTTTTGGTTTCTCTGCATGTCAATCTTCCTGGAGGCGGGGCTTCTCCAGCTCTGTGCCGCGTCATCACGGTGGTGCTGCATCATCAAATAGAATCAAGGTGTTGAGCTCCCCCACCAGTGAGAACAGAGAAAGATCACTGTGAACTCAAGCTGGAGGGAATCAATGAAAAAAACACTTTGGGGATGTATATGAACCCCAAATAGCACTTTTATGATGTTTAAAGCACAGAAAAGTCGATTTAGTATAACATGGCGTTCTCTATTGACACAAGAGAACGCAAAACTGACAAAGTATCTGTTATCTGGTGAAAGCCATTCAAATGTACACATCACAGCATGTGAAACTACTCGAGTCTCGTCTCACGGCGCCAGACCAAGGTGGCACAAAGTTCACTTCAGTAGAGTGAGTTGACCTTGAGAGTTCGCTCAGGAATCTACAAGGCTTCAGCTTCTTTGTCTCCCACTTTTATTGATAGCTCAGAGTCACAGGTCACATTTCATGAAATCAGAGTTGCACATTCGAACTGGCTCATACTGGTGTAGATTGAATTCCCAGGGCCACAGAGAAAGACAACATGTGAAAGGAATTTCAGTGATAGAGAGAAGAAGCGGAGGGAAGGGGGAGTGGAGCAGTCAGCATATCTTTTACAAACAAGTACGTAGGCAGCGGTGGCCTTGCAGCTGCTCCTCCATTTCTTTTTTTTATCCTTTTACAGCATGAAGCAATGAAAACACAAAGATTTTTTTCCAACACAAACATTAAAAAAAAACCACAAAAAGCCTATGAAAGTGAAACAACAAGAGTGATGTAAAGTCAGAAACCTTCAGCAAACACATATTAATCTGTATCACAAACCGAGGAAACGGGTTTTGTGTCGTTCAAAGTGATTTGTTGCCTGGAGAAAACAATAAAACTGGACTTGAGCTAAAAAAAAAAAAAAAAAGATGCTTTCAAGTGCAAAATAAAAACACATGAACCACTCTAAACTGGAGCTGCCGTCAAGTGAGCCCGCACTTTATTTTGACTGCGCTTTTATTACCACCTTTACGGTAAAACACAAGATAGCGCACAGCCGCAACGCTGAAAGGAAACTCTTCAAAACAAAAGCCCTGAAAGCAACGATAGTTGACACAGACAGACAGACTGTCTATATACAATTGGTCGTGAAACACAAGTATTCATAGGTTTACACCCAATTTCACCTCAGTGCAATACTAGACATAGTCCTTTGTTACTACAAGAAATATGAAAGAAAATGACTGTAGGAATTTGGAGTAAAGTTCTGTTAAACTTGGAGCAAATTAACGAAAATAGACGAGGCCATTTTTTTTCGACGAACAGATCCAAGTTTAAGAGTACTTTACTCCAAATTCCTACAGTCATTTTCTTTTATATTTCTTGTAGTAACAAAGGAGTATACCTAGTATTGCACTGAATTGAAAATGGGTGTAAACCTATGAATACTTGTGTTTCTTGACAAATTGTAAACAGTATCGATCCAGCCGTCTGTTAATTCCATTTCTTTATGCACAATCTTGTATTTAGACAGATGTGTTGTCACAACAATAAAGAAGGTTCTAATATGATTAGATTGACATGTTAAGCTGAAGTTTCTGACTTTAAATCACTCTTGTTGTTTCACTTGGAAGCAGAACTGCAGCCTCACTTGTGTCTGTCAGCCTCAAAAAGAACAGCAACAAACCTCCAGCAGCCACATTCACGTGTTCATTCGGACTTTTTCCATACCTATTCTGGGGAACTGGAGTTCAAGTCTCCCGCTGGCGTCCAAGAAAATGCGTTGACGGTTAAACTCCTCCTGGTACTGGAGGATAGTTTGCTGAAACGCGCTGGATATTTCTCCTGCAGCAGCAGTGAGTCTCTCGTGAATAAAATCTCTCAAAGCCTGAAGTGAAGCCATTGTTCTGCACGGGAGGAAGAGTTTCCTCGGTCGGACTCCATAACACGGCGGAGTCAAACAGGCTGCAGAACGTTCTCCTTCTCCTCCTTCTCTCCTCCTTCTCCTTCTGCTTCTGCTTCTGCTGCTTCTTCTTCCTCTGTTAGTTGAATGGTAGTTTGCCTTCCATAGAGTTGCTCTACCGCCACCTGCTGGTTGTGGTTCCACACAACACTGATCGACAGAACAGGAGACGTCTCATTTTTGTATTTTTTTTTACTTTATTGCACAAGTACTTTGTTGCTACGCAAGTCGGGTTGCCAACTCCTCTAAAAACGAATAATAAAGAACCCTTCACTGTCAACCCAACTATGTTCACCATTCCTGGCATGGTGACGTTTTCTAGATGAAACATTATTTTAATATCTGACTTGCACCTGAATTTTAGGAGATGCATACTATTTGTGATGTGAACACGTTGAAAACAAATTGTTCAGCATTTTTTTTTTATTTCAAAATACCGACATTAAAGAATAAAAGTATTCTTTGAATAAGAAAAGTGCAAACAGAAAGTGTGTGGAAAAGTTCTAAACGTAAAATATTTGTTCCTCTAGGTGAAAGACAGCAGGGTACAGTTGGAGTAAAAAAGAAATAAAGATTGAAGTCATGAACTCAAAAGCTCTAGGCTCTACTCTCACTACAGTACCTCACTGTGGAGAGGTACTGTCAGGGCGCCCCTGGCCAAGTGGGGGCCCTAAGCAGGATTTTATTTTGGGAGCCCCCTTCCAATAACATAATAATAATATATAATAATAATAATAATAATGATAATAATGATAATAATAATAATAATAATAATAATATAATAATAATAATAATAATAACAATAATAATAAGTTACAATTACTAACTAATCAAATGAACAGCCTCTATCAACAGTGGAACAAGAACTGTACAGATGCACACGTCTGCATTTTCTGGATGCAAAGTCATCAATGAGCTCATCATATGACAGCTGCTGTGCCACTTCTGAGTTGATGCTAATCACAGCCAGGCCACTCAACCATTCTTGTGCCATTGATGAGCGAAGGTAAGTTTTCAACAACATCCCACCTTCAAGTGAAGCACGAGCCTCTTCTTGTTTGGACTTTTTCTTTCTTTTGCTAGCTCCTGAATCGTATTGACGTTTGGAAGCGCTCTCTCTCTCTCTCTCTCTCATCTCTTCTCTCTCTCTCTCTCTCTCTCTCTCTCTCTCTCTCTCGTCTGTCTCTCTCTCTTCTCTCTCTCTGCTCTCTCTTCGCTCTCTCTCTCTCTCTGTCTCTCTCTCCTCTCTCTCTCTCTCTGTCTCTCTCTCTCTCTCTCTACTCTCCACCTGTAAACAACTTTCTGTCGGCACATCTGACCGCTGATTGGTCAGATGGTGACGCTTCGCGCTTTCAATCATTGCATCTCTTTTTCTCTCTCTCTCCTCTCTCTCTCTCTCGTCTCTCTCTCTCTCTCTCTCTCTCTCGTCTCCTCTCTCTCTCTCTCTCTCTCTCTCTCTCTCTCTCTACTCTCCACCTGTAAACAACTTTCTGTCGGCACATCTGGACCGCTGATTGGTCGGATGGTGACGCTTCGCACTTTCAATCATTGCGTCTCTCTCTCTCTCTCTCTCTCTCTCTCTCTCTCTCTCTCTCTCTCTCTCTCTCTCTCTCTCTCTCTCTCTCTCTCTCTCTCTTCTCTCTCTCTCTCTCTCTCTCTCTCCTGCCTCAGGCTGACTTGGTGGCGGTGTTCTACGCGCCTCTCGGCAAAATGCAACGCATCCTTTGCGCATTGTCAGAGAATGATGATACTTTATTGATCCCGAGGGAAATTCAATTCACTTGCACAAAATGGGGCCCCCTATGGATCGCGGGGCCCGACGCACAGCGCGTGTTCTGCGTGTAGGGAGGGGCGGGCCTGGGTACTGTAGTGAGATTCTGAATTGAGGTTCTGCAGTGAGGCTCTGCAGTGAGGTTCTGCAGAAGGCTGTTTGCAGTCACACACTCCTCATGAAGCTCATCCATAGAGAAGTTTGTTTTGCCAGGAGAGATTAGAAGTTGACCTGAGTCAAAAAGCGGCGAATACAAGGGGAAAATCACACTGGTTACACCTGTGTAGTATTTTGACTACCTTTATTTATTTATCCATCCATATAATAAGTGTATAAACTAAGTTTATGATTATGTATTTATTTGTATATGTGATCTATCGATTGTATTTATTATTTATATATGTTATGTATCAAGTGTGTTAATCTGTTTCTAACAATCAGTAATGTTAACCTTGGTTTATCACGACACAGGCAGGTGTTTCATTCTCACCTGCCGACCAGGTAAAGCTGCTCAATGATCTTCTCCATGTCATTGAAGGAGATCTTCCCTGAAGCAGAGAGCAGGCGGATCAAAAAGGGCTCCGGCACAGAGTGCAGTGGCTTTCTAAGTGTTATTACACACTTTTCCCTCCAGATGTTTACTTCTTCTCATTCCTCTCTGAATTTCTGCAGCCTTCTATATGTTTTCTTCAGAGGAGTGTTGCTGGTGGAAGGTGAACTATCTCAGTCCGTCACCATGCTGCTTTGTCTTGGTGTGTTGTCCTCCGGTATCTGGGTCATGAGCAACTGGACCTCAAGCGAGATTCTGTGTCGTCATACTCGTGCGTGATTATTCTGGCAGCTCATTGGTCACAGAGCAGGAGAAACGGCAGTGTACGTTTACTGAAAGTTTTGATATAAAGCGTCCTGTTTGTGTGTCCCTTTTCAGCTCAACACGGAACACGTAGTTTTGTTTGTGAATACGGGACAATTCCGTTTATCAAGGGACGGTAGGCAACCGTAGTGGCAGGGGTCCTCAATAAGAACCCCTGCTGACTGTCAGGCCCGCGCCGGCCCATGAGCTGCACAACAGCGTGAAATATAGTGCGACTTGTGGGGGGAAAAATGTGCTGTGCCACCTTTTTAATCCTCATCCCACACTGGAGCCAAAGCCGGAGCTTGAGCACATCTGACGTAGTCACGTCAATGCTGCCAGATTTCAACTTCACAACTCGCCAGAGCAGTAAGTCAAAATAAAAAAAGAAAGAAAAAACATGACCTGCAGCGTGACAAAGCGCAAAGTCAACCAGGAAAAGCATCACTTCAACCCTGATTGGACCGAACAGCGTCGTAGAGAAATCGTAGTTCCCCAGTGATGCACAGTTTCTGGAAGATGAATGATGAACAGACATTCACTTCGACGCAAAGCACATGTTTATTCAAAGTTGCAGCAGGAGCTCCTCGTCTAACACAAGCATGCAGAAGACATAACACACCGACCTCCCGTTCCTCCTCCAGCCCTCCCTTGAGTCCTCTCTCCCACTGAACCTCTTCTAGTCTCATCTCCCTGAGGTCGAGGTTGAGCGTCAGTGAAACTTTTCGAAGTGCTCATAGGCACTGCAGCTAATCACACGGGAAGAAACCAACAGGCCATGATATACTGGGCAGAGGGCATAATGACCAAGGAAACCTGAGGCCAGCTGTGAACACTTCAGTCAACATAATACAAACATGTTTCTGTATTAAATTAGTCAGAAATCTTTAGAGGTCTTAAGATTTTCCCGAACAAACAGTTTACTTTTATTTTACCGGCAAGAAATGGCATTAACATGAGCGCAACAGTGGCATCATTGCTGGTTTTATGGAACCTTGTCAAAGCTAAGAAACCATTTGCCAGTGCTGAGTTAAATAAAAAAATGTGCAATTGATATGGTTGATGAAGTTTTAAGTCACAACAAGAAAAGCAAAACGTTGTTTGTGGAGCTGTTAAAGGTGCGTTTACACAGAGCAACGACAGGTTTGGCACGAATCTCAATTCCTGCACGCAGATCGGGATTTTGACCTGAATTCTATGATTTAGGGCCGAGGCGTCACCGACAGTCACCACCTCTTATCATGAGATACAAGTAAGAACAGGAAACGGTGGTGGACCAGTCATTATGCACCGTCAGCATTCTTGTTTCACGGTGTCGCGAATGTTCAAAGCGGCATGTGGTGGTGGGCTGCTGTGCGCCATTATGTATCATTAATGTGACAGGAATGTGGCGAATCGGGAGAATTTGTTCTATTCAGTTGTGGATTTTGCTCTGAAAGACGTGTCCAGGCTGCACCGTACCAGAGGAAACCACTGTCTCAGGTGCTTCTGGTGGAGGCGGGTGTTCACCCAGGGCGCAACTCAAGTCAGGTCCGCAGCTGGGTTTAAAAATATCTGACTCCACACACCCCAGTTATTCTACCAACAGCTACTGAACAGTTCACACACTCTAGATCGCTCAGCGTTCAGAGACTTTCCATGGAGTTGATCAGAGAGGAGGATGCTGCAGGGAGCGAATGCTGTCACGCTGTATAACTGTCATGCCCCACTCCTCAGAGGCCTCTTAGGAGCGTGGTTTGGTTTTTCCCTCTCCTGTCTCTCCTCCCCTTTTGTTCCAGGCTGTGTTTGAGGAAGTGGAGATGCTGGGGAATTCATCACCTGATTCAGTTCAGCTGCGACGACTGGTGCTCGACTCCACTCGGCGCTGGATCGCAACACTCTCTGAGTTAGTATGCCTATGCGTGTTGTCGCCCAGTTTATGTTTTCTACTAACGCCGCTTCGTTCTGCCTTCCCTCTGAAGACTCGCCGGCCTCAGCTTCCACTGCTTCCGGATTCACCGCGACCAGACCCGACTCCAGCCCCCAGTAGCTCCCGCTTCCACAACGGAGCTTTGGCTCATCTACCACCGGAGCCTGCAGAAGCTCAAGCTCTGGACACCCAAACCCAGCTAAGATTGGCTCCCCTTCTGTTCATTCCATTCTCCTTAAATAAACTGTTAACAGAGTACTCGTCTGTCTCCTGCTGGTTTATCTGCACCTGAACCTCCGAAGTCGCACCATAACAATAACGCATGTTGGGCCACTCAACCTCATGGAAGGGGGGAGGGGGGACCACATTTTGAGAACAAAGAGACCACATGCCCAGGACTGGAAAAGTTCGCCATTGGTCATGTGATTCCCCCCCCTTCAAGGTGCAACACTGAAGGCCAACAGCAGGGGAGCCCAAGAGCACCCTCACCAGCCAGAACCTCCGGAGCGGGCCCTCCTTCAGGATTGGTCCACATGGCCCAGAGCCCACCGGGAACCGGAACCAAGCAGAGCAGTATAAAATGCACCCGTGAACGTAAACAAACCCTCTTCCAAGTCGGGCCGGAGCTTCTTCCCCTCGCTGGACGAGCCGAGAACCACCGGAATTACTTTTGTTTCTCCTTTTTCCCTTTTTTCTTTTCTCCGTGCGGTGGCAGCCACACTCCTCACATGCTGAGCTGAACCCGTTTCTTCTTCCCCCTCCTCAAAAGAAGCTCCTGATCATCCTGTGGACTTTTCCCTGTCCACAGACCAGTTCAGCTTGTTTCCCTGGGACGTCAGACAAAACCAGCCCGCAGCCGGGAAATCAACGGACTTTCCCGGCCGCCACGTCCAACTAAGTAAGGCTTAGAGTCTGGGCAGGTAGTTAGAATAACGTGACTTTAATATTGCTGTGTGTTTTATTATTGTGTTTGAACTCAGGGACGCCGATCCCGTATTTTCAACCAATCTGTGTCTGCGCCTTGGATTCACTTCCACGGGAACCTCCGCACTGTGCATCTCTCTCTCTCTCTCTCAGCCTGCCCCTCTGCTCCTGGAGTCTAATCCTGCACACTCTCATTTTTAGACCCTGTGTGCAGGCTGAGACAGTGTGCAGAGCTGGACACACAGTAGGATCTGTCCTCCTTTCTCCCCCTCCTTTCTCTCGTCTCCTCTCCTCACTAACGATTGCGCAACTGAGCAACAGCTGTTCCCTTGCGCTCCTCCACCCTGCTTCTGGGACCGTGTGTAGTTCACCGTCCCTGGGATATCTCGGACACGAGACCCCAGGGAGTAGTTACACGCTTCCCCCTCGTCCTCCTCCTCCTCCTCCTCCTCCTCCTCCTCTTGCTCTCACTCCTCGGCCTCTGCCTCTGTTGGTATCCATTGTTCCAAAACAGAAGAGTTCACCTGTTGCCCTTTTATGCTAAAGTTGTGATTGCTAATTGTAAAACTGTGAGGCAAGTGTTTGCTGATGTGATGAGTCAGTGCGCATAGTAGGGCAATTAAGTTTAGAATTTTGAATGACAGTGTGTTCCTTGTGAAAACAAGAGATTTTCTCCATGAAAATTGTGCCTATTACAGAGAATTGTGTGTTGTGTTTTGAAAAAAAGTGTGTTTTAGAACTGCAATTTGAGTGTAAAGCAGGAATTGTGCTTGCAGTTGAGCAGAAATGGTTCAGGGGGTTGGTGCATGAGTTACATGTTGTGGTCATTGTGCCTCAAGTACCAGAAAATGTGTGTAAGCAATCGAGAAAGACTGTAAACTAACTAATCTGACAGTCGAGTACAAACATTTCAATCAGATTCCGGTGCAATTAAATGTCTGGAAATGTTTTTTTGTTTTTTTTATAGGTTTTTTTTTTCCAACTTGTTCATGCTACAAAATGTGTTTTTCTTCAGCCTCCTAATTCAAAAATATATCCGTCTCACTGTAGGCATTTGTAATTTCAGCGAATATTTATTCAATAAAATTGAGTCTGGACACCGTCTGTTGTTCACGCTGGACATTTTCAGAGTGAAGCTGCTTTAGGTTCCACTTCTGCAGAGAATATTAATGCTCTTCAACACGTATTTTACTGTCTGCTGTTCATTTATTTCTCAATTCTTCCAGGTTTTCTTACTCTGGTCATTTACTCCCAACTGCTCTTAGTCTGGTTCTGGATTTTTAGTTTGACTTCCAACCGTCGTCTCAGGTTTCTCACATTGGATTAGACTGGAGCTTGTTTCTTTTTAATCTAAATGTTTTCACAGTGAAGTGACTGTGGGTTTCCACCGGCTCCTTCTCAGACGAGACCATCCCACCTTTATTGGGGACGAACTTGAGCGAGTGGCTGAAGATTCGGAAGCGTGACGTTCCCTCCTCGGGCCCGTCGTTCACCAACTGGTGGCCCAGTCCGTTCCCGCACTTTCCACACAGGACCTGCGAGCGCACAAGACTTCAGAGTTCCTGCCTCACGCTGGTCACAGGATCAGTGTGTGTCTCAGACCTTGAAGGCGGTGAGCGTCTCCATCATCTTGGTCACGCTGTCCTCCCTGACGGTGTCGGTGAACGCCGGCCACGGAGACCAGTGTGCCAACTTGGAGCGACTGGAGAACAGCGGGTGGTGACGCTTGGAGCAAACGTACATTCCTGAGAGGGAAAGAAAAGTTTGGTACAACACGCTGAGCGTCTGTCTGAAACATCAACGACTTTTCCATATTGTAACGGTGCAACCAACCAGGACTCTCTTAGACAACCCATGTAAGACTGCACACAGTTCAGTCTTGTCCTGAATTAACTGCACCAGTGAAATAACAACATCAACATCAATTAAACATGACTACACCAATTGCATTCTTTTACCTGAGTGTAAAAAAGTCCACATTGAATTTGAGCTCTATTTGGGTGAAATATGTGAAGACAAAAGAGCGTGGCTTTCCAGGGAAACACTGTTTGTGCAGCCTTTCAGCTGGTTTGCACACTCACCATGACAAGAGTTTCAGAGGCTGCTTCGTTGTCACTGAGGCTATTTGAAGGTGGATTTCAAGTACTGCTCCATCCGCCACATTCATTAGCCTGCTCAGTTTTACATAGTGTTTAAATGGCTCCTGCAGTTTTAATGCCTCGCATTAATTTACTAATGTTAACAAACATAACTGTTAGGGATCTGTTTTTGTTGTTGTCTGTTCCCCCTCCCTTTTTCTGTTTCTGTGCAGGGTGTGTGTGACAGGGGGCGTGGCCGGCTCCTCCAGGAGAATGACGCACACCTGAATCTACTCCACACTAATTACAGTCTTCAAAACCTGGTTCTCACTCCACACCTCTGCCAGATTATTCCGTCTACTTGGTAGTGCCCTGTTCGGGTTCTAGTCTAGTTCTCTGCCATTGTTTGGATGTTAATACTTGTTCCTGTGCTCAGGTTTTTTGTGCCTCTCCTGGAGTGACGTTGCCAGCCTGCCAGCCAGCCCCCCGTCTCCACTGCCTGTCCTGCCTGCCGTTTGGAAAATACATTTTTGAACTCTGTTTGATTAGTCTCTGGGCTCTGCTTTGGGGTTCTAACTTCAAGCCATAACACATAACCAGGTCATTGACGGTGGTGCTAGAAGCACTATTACAGGGGGAGCTTAAAATGTGGTTTTGCCATAACAAGCACTGCGCAGATTAGAATATTCAATGGACGTAAAAAAAAAAAAAGAATCAAACAGGAAACAATGTAGCTATTTTGTGCATGTAAAACATTGCATATAGTAAATGTAATTTCTTTGAAAACATTTTCACACATCCTTAAAAGTTCATCACATATGTTGTTTCATAACTTCTGGTGATTTGCAATGTGTGGGGTCATGTCTCATGAGAATTTACAGGCACGAATGGCAAATACTCACCAAAGTGCAGCGTTGCACTTGTCACGTGACCAACAAAGCTTCCCTTGATTGGATGTTGGGTGAAAGAGATAGCATCATTGCATCGTCCTGATGACACAGAGATTCTGGCTGTTTTGAAGCTGTTTTGATTGACACTTTGTTTTCGATGGGCCCCAATCAAAAAAGTCCATCTCCGTGCTATACACCTCCTGACGCTCAACTGCCCCAAACTCCTGATCATCAATTCGAGCCTCATGGGAGAGTGATTTAAATAGGAACGTAACCGAGCAACCTTGGAACTCCGCCCTAAAGTTGGTCCCTTCCTCCTGGATATGCGCCCACCATAGCCTCATCCAGTGCTAAATCCTCTACAAAGTTCACTGTACCAACTCAAGACTATCTAAAATCTACCCTCTGTCAGCAACATCTGCATTAGATAAACAATCTCCTGCTGACCATGTCATATGTTCTGGTCTTGTCCTAAGCTCGGTTCTTTCTGAGAGAGTATGTTTGACACTATAGGAGGGGCATATGGTCAGACAATTCCTCCCAATCCATTATCAGCTATATTCACCATCTCCCCTGATACCACATTTTCAAAGTCACTAAAACACACTGTTGCCTTTACGACCTTGTTGGCCAGGCGACTCATTTTATACAATTGGAAGTTGGCTCAGCCCCATCATGTGGTCGTTGGATTAAAGAAGTCCTCTATAATCTAAAATTGGAAAAACTCTGGTTCTCGTTAAAGGGCTCTACTCAAATGTTTCAGAGCTCCTGGACTCCCTTTCTGTTGTATATCAACTCTCTTGATTTAAACCCAGATCCTGATGAGGAATGATCTCTTCCATTTATTTATTTATATGTTGATTTTATTTTTTTCTCAACCTTTAATGTCTGTCTTTTACGTGGTATGAGTGTGTGTGAATGTTTATGTTTGTATTGTAGGTTTGTGCCATGTGTCCAAGGTTGTTTGACCTGAGTGGGGTGGGGGGGTTAAGGGAGGGGGGCATGAGGGTCTTTATTACTTCAGAAATGTACTGCTCTATTTGTATTGGATTGAAAAATGTCAATAAAAAGAGTTGGAATAAAATGAAAAAAAATTCACTCTCATTCTATCATTTGATTAAATTACCATACAATGAGTAGCATTATTTTACATTTGATTACTGTTGTAGAATATCTAAGATGTGTTTGATTTCAGGCCTATGTATTCACTGATAATTACGCCATCTGCCAGGTCACTGCCCCCCCCCACTGCCAAAAACAAGACAGGGTACAGCCGCAATGCTGGAAGGAAATCCTACAAAATGAAAGCCCTGAAAGCAACGACAGACAGTCTGTTTTCAAAATGCAATAAAACAGAATCCTTCATAGGTTTACACCCAATTTCACTTCAGGGCCATACTAGACATACTCCTTTGTTACTACAAGAAATATGAAAGAATATTACTGTAGACATTTGGAGTAAAGTACTCTTAAACTTGAATCTGTTGATCGAAAATAATGTTCTATCGCCTGTTTTCAAATTGCCATAAAAATGAATCCATAATAGGTTTACATCTAATTCCACTTCAGAGCAATACTAGACATACTTCTTTACTACTGCAAGCAATATCAAAGAATGTTACTGTAGAAACTTGGAGAAAAGTACTCTTAAACTAGGATCTGTTGATCGAAAATGATGGTCTCTTGCCTGTTTTCAAATTGAAATAAAAAGGAAATTCTTAATAGGTTTACATCTAATTCCACTTCAGAGCAATACTAGACATACTCCTTTACTACTGCAAGCAATATCAAAGAATATTACTGTAGGAATCTGGATCAAATTAACGAAAATAATGGTTTATCACACCTGTTTTCAAATTGCAAAATAAAAAGATTCTTCATAGGTTTATGCCTGATTTCACTGACACTAGACATAGTCCTTTACTACTACAAGTAATATCAAAGAATATTACTGGAGACATTTGGAGAAAAGTAATGTTAAACTTGGATCTGTTGGTCGAAAATAATGGTCTTGCCTTCGTTAATTTGCTCCAAGTTTAAAAGTGCTTTTCTCCAAATTTCTACAGTAATATTCTTTGATATTGCTTGCAGTAGTAAAGGAATATGTCTAGTACTGCCTGAAGTGGAATCAGGCATAAACCTATAAAGGAATCCTTTTTATTGCAATTTGAAAACAGACGGGCTTCAATTTTGAAGGATTTCCTTCCAGCATTGCGGCCGTATGCGGGCTTGTGTTTTACCGTAACGGCGGTAATAAAAGCGCAGTTAAAATTGAGTGCGGGCTCACTTGACGACAGTCCGTTTAAACGCTAATGCCTGTTTACGTTGCGTATTACGGTAAAGACGTTAAGCCTCATGATGCATTCAAGACACCTCAGTTACAAGCATACACAGTAATTCACAACAATATACATTACTGTCCGTACATACATTCATAGTGTAGTTGTGAGAAAATGATACTGTAATTCCAGCTAAAAATTGTCACAGATGTACCTGGGAGCCTGTGAAACAAGAATCTGGTGGAGGTTGTTGAAAACATTTGATTTTCTGTGAATTTTTGTTACAATACGCCTGTACAATACTGTTGTTGTGATTTAGGTTTTAACTGAGGTGTCATTGAACGCACCACGAAGGGCCCGTTAATTGACGCTGCTGTGTAGCCCAGCTCCGGAGCATCTCACTAGCCGCCAGCAGAGCCGCCAGCAGAGCCAGACTCCCAGAGTTTTAACTCCAGAGTTTTAACTCCAGAGAGCAAATCCCAAGCATTAAGACATCACTAATCAAAGTAAGTGTTTCACTTCATGTCACTTAATCCTGCTGTTGCTCCATTGTGTTGAAACTTTTTAGTTTAGAAATGCTGAACGATAACTACAATACATCCAAGTTTGACCTAAGACAGTAGGAAAAGTAACATTTAACACTGTAAAACTGATGCTTTAAGTCCAACAATCCTTCGGCTATCGATTGTTGACTGCTAGCTGCTAAAGCTAAAGCTAACCAGCCATGAACTGGCGGTCGTCTCCATGGCGACCCACAAAAACACCTGCAGTTTTACGTCTACTTTCTCACTATTTCTGGCACTTTATTGATGCTTTTCCACTATTATAGTTATTATTACACTCATATATATGTCATCTCACTCGTACAAACAATTAAAGAGATATTATTTGTTCGTGTCAGCTGGAAGGATGCTAGCCAACACCCAGCATAGCCACACTCAAAATTTATTCAGAAATGTTCATGTTCAAATGTTTAATCTCCTTTGTTTTCTGTGTTTAAACACTCAGCTACATCTGTCTTTAAAAGGCAGAGTACAAACTGAGCATTTCTAGAAGGTTTAGTGCAGTGTGAGCACTTTTACAACCATTGAGATCAGAAGTGATCAGGTGGAGTTGTTGACATGTTGACATGTTTCTGGGCCTGTGAGCAGCTGCAGCTTTTGTAAGGTGTTTGAAGTTTTACCCTAAATACATGATTGGAAGTGAAAACAGAGAGCGGAGCTTCACTAGTCACAGGAAGTTTATAAACAAAGAGCTTGGAGCAGGTTTTTGACTTCTCTGATCAACTCTTGTCAGTTAATCTTAATGTGGCTCCATGTTTTCATCAGGTTCTGTTTTTAAATCAAGCTGTATGCTGTAAATTACACTCGCGGATTATCGAGTCCAGTTTAAAGCTGTAAAATCATCAATTTTCTGATGTTTAGAAATATTACTTCCAGTGTTGACAATATTATTCTTGTAAGGCTTTAAGGCGACTGTGAAACTCATTCTTCTGTTCAATGTTCTCTCTCTAGAATGGATCTCCACCCCAGAGTTTTGGACTTCCTCAATGAGGATTGGGAGAGTGAAATTGTGGGAACTATTTTCACTGAGCTCGACCGAGAAGGCGTCATGGGCGATCCTGGCCTCGAGCTCATTCTGGGGTTGGAGCTTCATCCATCTTATGCTCTGGCCACATGTTTTGAGATGGATGAAGACTTCGCCCCGGACATGGTGCTCGAGGAGGACCCACAGGCTTCTGGAGCTCAGTAAGTAAAACTAAATTATCTCTTTAGTTTGAATTTATTGCACCAGTTAGAAAAGTGTGGATCACGTTTGGTGTAACATCATACATCCTCTTCAATGTTGATTTATTTTTTAAATCTTTCTTAATGTGTGCTCTTGCATTTGTTTTCTTATTTCTCCAGAAAACGAACGTGTGAGGAGGACCAGTGGGTGCAGCCGCAGACAAAGAGGGCGAGAATGGGAGTAAGTGTGTGCTGCTGCATGTTCACAATACGGTTTATTACTACGTTTAGAGGCGGCTTGTCTTTGTGTCTATAACAGAGTCGACTGAGCAGGTTGTGATCCTATTCTTTTGTCTCCAGGGTGTCGCTGTTCCTGAAATAGCCACCTCCCTGAACATGTGTCCAGTTGTGGTTCTGTAAGTAAAACTAAATGATCTCTTTAGTTTCTTTGTCTTCACTCACTTTTCACTGATTCAATGTGTTTCAATGCATCTTTCCCTGTGCAGGAGCAGACGACTGGCAGACTCTTGGGCCCCTGCTGCTCATGCTGTCAACACCTCCAAGCCACTGTGAGTCAACTTGTTCAGTTTGGGCTCAAAATAAGCTTCCATTGTGTTTCTATGTGTTGTTTTTTTTTATATATCGTTACATTTAGCTTGTTGATCAGAGCTTTAATTTATTGCACCAGTTAGAATCAGTTCATTTAGTCTCAGTGAGGCCTGAGTGTGGATCACATGTTTAACATCATACATCCAATTCAATGTTGATTTATTTTTGAAGCTCTGCCTTAATGTGCTCTTACATTTGTTTTCTTGTGCGTGTAGAAAAAAGCGTGCCGCCCAGCAGAAGGAAGCCGACGCCACTCCGGAGCGACGTCCAATGACCAAATATGTACGAACCCTCCCATCACGTGTAAAATCATAAACGATCACATGACGTCACTACAACTGCAAAGTTTTACATGGGCTTGATTCAAAGGACATTTTCTGTTTTTAGGCTAGAACTCGGCTGCGGCAGAGAGCGCCCCCCAGAGCTAAATAAAGGTAAAGACCACCTTTCTATGAATCAGTGTTTTACAGTGACCAACAGGGTCAGATGGTTCATTGTAGGTGAAACATGAAGTTGTTTTTGAAGCATTCAGTCAGAGCCTGTCGTCACATGAAAGTGGAATGCAAAACAGAGATTCTTCATCACATAGTGCTTCATAAATATTGAAGAAAGTTGTGTTTTGTCTTTATGTTGCAGTGTCTGAATGGAGCCACGAGATCCTGTGTCTATTTTATTCCTAAACATCTCCATATAACATTGGACTGGAAGGTGGACCAACCAAGAGACAGTTGTGACCAGCAGCAGCTCTCTGGAGGAGAACAGCACCTCCTCTGACTGAAAAGCAGTGAAGACAGTGATGAGGGCCACGGAGAACATCGTCGGGGTCTGGTTGCCACGATGCTGCCACCCTGTTAGGGCCCGACTGTCCCCATGTCTCTTCCTTCCTGCGTCCTGAGCAGAGCTGTGAACACAGTGAGGAGCGTCTTCCTCCTCCTCAACATGGCAGTCAGGAACAGACCAATCAGGACACATCCTCGTCCTCATCAAACTGTGACCACCCTCACTTTTTTCATCAACTTGGGACTGGAGTCCTTCCATCCTGGACAAGTCAGACTGAGACTGGAGTCTGACTGGAACTGGACTGGCAGGTCGGATTTTCCTGTTGGGTAAATCCCCCTGGAGCTTTTTTACTGTCAGTTGCTTTCTCAACCGTCCCCTTGATGGGAGACGAGACCCACTCCCAAGACGTTTGCAGGAATTGACTCAAAAGCCAAGGTCTGTTTCTTGCAATTCCTTTGATTTGGTTGTAGCAGGCAGTCCTTCATTTCTCAAGCTTCTTTAGCGTCAGGTCAAAAACCTTGAACACCAACAATTCATCAATTAAGTAACAGAGGTGTGTTACAAACCTTTTTAAATGAAATCCTATGCAGATACTTGAATCTAAACACAACAGAGGCAGTAGCACATATTTGAAAAGAGTCCCTGAGGCCCATCGTAGCAACATTAAAGAGGTGAACAGAGCATCATGGAGCTTCTTGCTCTGACCGCCGGTGTTTCCTCGGGTCAATGAGGCTCTGTGTTGAGGGAAAGTCTCCCCAACATGCAGGACCGTCTGTCCTCTCCTGTCTGCACTCCTGCTGCTGTCACATGCTAAATAGTCACATGCTCTGCTCCATACCTTTATCATGAGCACCTGCTGAGCAGCACACCTGCAGCAGAGGTGGGAGGAGCTTAACAACAGCACGGCCACAGTTTGACACAGCGGCTACTGAATCTGAGCAACACAACATTAGACGTATTACAGTTCCCTTTAAAATGGCCGTTGACACCTTTATCTATCTTGTGATCATTGTAACAAGACATTTGTGTGACTATTTAAAAAGCATTGTGATGGTCTGCAACACAAAGTCCAGCAGGACTGATCCAGCTGGTCACTCCTTCACTCTCATTGGTTGGGAGAGTAAATGTTGTCAAAATGTCTGTTTATCTTAAGAAGCTTGATTCAGGCCCCGTTTACAAGACGAGTACGAGTGTAACCGTAAAACTTTCTTCACTGTTGGTTGACACGGCACCAGTGTGCTGATGCACTGAATCAGTGAAGTTTTTCATCCGGCTCCCAAGCTGGAAAGGTTCTTTCACGGCCGCTAGTATTTAGCTGCAGAGTATTTATCCTGTTACTGCGCTTGTGCAACTCTCCCCCTGCTTCCCCTTCCATCCCTTGTAAACAAACATGGCGACCCGCAGTGGTACTACGACTCACCGTCACTATTCTACTTTTATCCTCCAGATCAGGAGAGTCTAGTTGAGACTCACCCCTGATAGCATCCGAGGCTTCATCAGTTAGGCTGAGAAAGTTCAAACACCTCGATGTTGAAAACTCATTTGCTTCTTTTGAACAATTATCTGTTAAATAGAATTTATTCCTTCTTTTGGATACTTCCAAATAAGGCCCTTTGTTTGAGCCTCTATCCCAGACAAAGCTCCCTATAATGTTATAGATGAGGTGATAGAAGAAAAAAGCTATTTCTACTATGTTCTGCTTGAGTTCCTCTTTGGGTTCTCCTTCCAGATCTGCCATCAAAGAGGCCTGGGAAGTTTTACCAGGTGTGGCGGCCTTTCCTCACTTTTTGAAACCATCCATTGACAAAAGAACAAGAGTGAATCTTCAGTATTTTCTGGCTCTTTCACTCACTGAAGGTCTTTATATATTTGTGTTTTACACATAGTTTTTCTTTTAACTGACAGTGGGGGCAAGGAGTTGATTTTTGTGTGGGGTTTGTGTGTTTTTTGTCTTACCATAGACAATTCTTTTTCTTTTTTCTTTTCCCTTTATTTTGACTGAGACACAGAGAGCAGCAGTCTAAACAGCAGTGTGGTGGGTCTTCATATTAAACACTATTAGTGGTCTGCTCTTTTGCTTTTGCTGTTGCTGCTCCCAGACTGAGGAACAAACGGCCCCCCGACATTCGCACCACTACTGATCTCGGCATTTTTAAATCAAAGCTGAAAACCCACTTTTTTAGGTTGGCGTTGAACTCTGTCTAGGACAGTGTATTTTTTCTGTATGCTCTGTTTTTATGAATTTCTGGAAGGCTTCACCAACCTGCAGCACCGTGGCTCCTCCCACAGTCAGCACCTGTGTTTTATTTATTGTTTTTGTGTAGTATTCTTGTATTTATATCTTCATGTATTGTTTTTATAGCTTTGTTGTAAAGCACTTTGGGTACCACTGGGTTATTGTAAAGGGCTATACAAACCAAATTTGACTGATTGCTTGCTTCTTCTCCTAGCCTCCACCTCTCTGTGCTTCACAGACCACCGTCCAAATGAAGGACGTAGCGGCTCCACCGTGAGGTTCTGGACCCTCCTGAGACGCTGGACTTGTTTCAGGGGAAACATGGTGGCCCTGCTGCATCGGTATGCACTGATCCAACTTCACATTTTTACTACAACTCTTGTAAAGATGTGTCTGAAGAACCTTCCAAGGCTGATATTGATATTTGATTCATGTTCATTCTGGCTGGTCTTGTTGTCTTCAGTCCACGGAGCCTGAGCTGCTCAGGTCCAGACCTGGAGACGATCACTGGGGGACGTGGTCTTCATCGGGAGCTCCTCAAGGTTCAGCTCCTGGGAGAGGAAGTTGTGAGCAGTGAAGAGTTCAAGTGGCAGGCTGGTGAAGCTTTCATCACTTTGGCTAAATATCTTGTGTGTTGTGTCACAAAATCTAGTTTTAAGTAGCAGAGCTTTTACTGTATGTGAGCGACGAGTACATGCACGGTGCGGTGTGCGCATGTTGCTGCTGTTACAGTGGAAAATAAAGTAGAGATCCTTAAACTCCCCAGAACCGCTCAGCTCAGCAAGGAACTGATCTGTGAGAATATCATCCTGATAAGTGTTATGGCACTAGTTCATTCCCATGTGCATTTTACGATATATGTATATATATATATCAACAATAGGTATACAATAGAGTCCATTTTCTAGGGAACAATGTTTAAACAAGCGGTATTAACTGTGAAATAGGCAGTTTAGCCAGTAGATGGCGCTGTCTGTTCAACACATATTTGAAAGCACACTTCATTGTCAGTTCTTCAGCCTCCAGTGTCCTCATGGGCCAAATACATCTGTCACGTTCTGAGGAAGGCGTGGCACATTTTTCGCGTTCTGTCAAGGCGTTCTACAGACGAAACTGGACGCCGGGCTATTTTGAAGCACGTTTACGCCCCCGAGGGCCAAATTGGACTGGTGATTAAACTTTGGGCTGCTTTTGTCCAAATTTTTAATATTGTGAAAACAGCTTTCTCTGTCTCTAGTAAATAAATTATTGAATATAGCCTAAATAAATAATTGACATGAGTTATGTTCAGTTGGCACCTGTAATTTTTTTTTTTTGTCCAATCGGCATCATTTCACTTGCTAACGCAGACAGCACTTGCACTGTAGCTGCCCTACTTTCCAGCCTCATGGATGTGCGCTCTGGCCTGAGCAGGAACGGACTGATGTCCGCCACCTTCGCACCTCCCTGACATGGGGAGGTTTGAGTCATCCATGTAGGAGCCAGCTGACCTGGCTTCCAGGGACTGTAAATAGTTCTTCAAGTTCTCAACATTGCTGCAGTTAATGGAAAGACGTTGCTTCTGTGTAAAGGTAGGATGATCTTGTTGGGATCTGCAGGACCACAGAAAGTTTGTTCATTTCTGGGGAGAGACAATATTCATTTGTCATGAGACGCAGTCATGACATGAATTCTGACCCAGGAATGTGATGGCCTTTCACACCTAGAGTGGGGAAGGGGGGGACGTTCTCCAGGACCTTCCTCCCCCCCTTTCTGCTCAAGACTCTCCTCCATGCATTTAGCCAGTCATTGATTGGTTGAAGCTCTCAGGCTTTGACACCTCTGAATCCACACATGGACAAAAGGCTTTCACCCAGCCTCCACTCGGAGACTCTCTCTCAAGAGACTCTTGCAAAAGCAAACTCCAAGGAGGTGGGTTGCTGCAGAGCAGCTCATCCAGTGTTAGCACACAGCTAACACGAGAGGCCGGCAACCAGGACCTTCACTCCTCAACTCATCTGCTGACCCACCACGAGGGTCAGACCTTCCCCTGATCCAGAGACCAGCACCCAGAGTCTGCTCTCCACGGAAACCAACCGGTTCCTCCAGGACGGACCAGGGACCCTCACAGAACTTCTTTGTGTTTTTCCTGAACAAGCAGGAAAACCATCACAGACCTGAGCGACCAGCACCTCAGTCTGGACAAAGGGACAGCCAGGCGCTGCAAAGAAGGACTCCTGAAACATCAACTCCACCTTCTTCTTCTCAGCCTGCAGAATCAGCAACCACAGTTAGCAGGAGGTGCTAACTACAGGAGAAGACACCAGCTTCCCTCCAGCACGACAACTGAACTCTTCCAAGGAAGTGGTAACAACTGGGCTTTACCTGAGATTAGTTAAACCTGATGCTATGCATAGAACTGTTTAACTTTCATGAAGATGTGTTGATTCTGTTACAGTGATTGAGTTCTATAGATAATGATATTAGGCACCGTTATCAACTTGTAAACCACTGTTAGCTCTGCCACAGACACAGGGTCTGCATGCTAATCTTTGCTTTACTAACTAGTTAACTCACAATCCTAAACATATCACATCAAAGACAACATCACACCGTAACTGAACACCATCTGACGACTCCTGACGTTTTACAAAACAAGTCTCATTCACATCAAGTCATTCTAGAAATGGTCCTTTAGCAGAGACACACAGAAGCAGATGCTACGGCTAGCTTCTATTGTTCTTTTGCTATCAGCACATGGTGGAGACCCAGGACAGACCTCCTGTTCTCTGATAACCTCCATTTGGAATGTAGTTTCTTGTGATCCGCCATCTTGTTTTGTAGTTCCATCACACGTCTCACACACACACACTCCCTCCAACTCTCTCTCTCTTTCTCTCTCCACACACACACACATGCACCTACACACACCCAGCTGTATATAGGTAGTTAGAATCTGTGTTTTATTTGTTTTCATTGTTAATAAATATATTTTTGGAATCATACTTGCTGTTTTATTAATGAGCACAAAGGTGAATGAAATGTCGACTCTTCTGTGTCAAGAACTCCAAAATCCTTCAAGCTTTACTGTTAATTCTGGTAATTGTAATTAATTTAACTATTAATTCAAATTCCTGATTGACTGTTTAGTATATCTTATGAGACTGATAGAACTGAATTGGCTATCATTTCCTGTTAAGACAGGTGGAGCTCCGAGGTATCTGATGCAGATCAGATTAAATTTCAACATTATTAATAACTATCTTTGATAATTATTAATCATTATCGATAGCCAACCAAAACATAAATAGTGATTCATATGAGGACATAATGGTCCCAACAATCTTTATGTCACATGAGCTTATTTGCACTGGGACTGATTTTGGTGACTGTAGCTCACTTATTCTGAAGGATGAAAAAGACCTGAAGAAACAGGGAAGTGGGTCCATGGATTACAGAGTCAAGTTGTATTGATAGTTGGGAGGTGGTGTGACAACAAACCCGTCAACCTGAGGTCCGTTTCACGAAGCAGGTTTATCGATTACCCCAGGTTAATGAACATCGAGTTGAGGGAAATGCTGGGTTTTCCGTTTCACGACGGGAGGTAACTCAAACCAGAGGAAGCGGGGTAACTCCAGCCTGTTTCACGAAGCGGTGTAACGTCAACTCTCGGTCAGTCACCATGGTAACAGACGCTCTAGAACTGGTCGGGAGCAGGTTTTTGTCAGTGAACCTGGAGTTTTGCTCTGGCTCCGCCCCCTTTCAGACGGACACGGGATTTCATTTCCTCATTCAGCGGGGGAGTTTTGGCGAAACAGTTCTGCAGTGCCTTATTCCAGAGGCAAATTAGACGTCAACTTTATTCCCTCAATATGGAATGTGCTTTTGATAATGATCCGATTGATGAAGGCGAGAATTTAATATTCGCAGATAATATTCGCATCATCAGACCGCCCATAGATGTACTGGCATTTGCAGACACCTTCCTTTTTGAGCGGTACCGTTTTACTGCCGAGACCATTATGTACATCCACAGTTTAATCGGTCCGTACATTAGCAACATCACCAGCCGAGCCTTGCCCTGACGTCATAGCAGATATTGTGTGTTGCGCTGCGTTTCCTCGCAAATGGCAGAGCTGTCAGAGACACCATATGACATCATCACTTCGGGGTCTGATCACCACCACCACCACCAAATAAAGACATGATGCACAATTCATTTGGTCTTTTTTATTTCCTACAAATACAAGCGCTAGTTTAGTTAATGTAGTTAGTAGTTAGCAAAATTCACCTGGGACTGTACACCCACCCTTAACTTGTGCTCCAGTAGTTCAATTTACACATCTGCATTTCCTTAGCAGTTTTTTCATCTTCTGGAGCAGGTGGAGTCTATAGATCTGTTTTACAGATAACTGGGAAGACATAAGGAGGACATTCAATTATTACAGTTGGACATGGATTCCACAGAATGAACCTCTGGTGTTTACTGAACATCTGTCTCACTGTCAGTCCTTGCAGTGGATGTTGAGGGACCCTCCTGCTGCTGCCCAGCCAGGCCCTGTTAAAAATAATGTGTCAATACTTCAGTGTAGACAAAATGTCACTCTTTATTCCACCACAATGTTTCAGAAATGTAAACAGGATGAGAACTATCATACCTCTATAGACCTTTGTGGATCCTCCTCTGTAAAGGCAGCAGACAGGGTTTCCTGTACTCTTCATCCTAGATGAATATGTTTCAGTATATTTAAACTACCATTTTGCAAGATCTCTGGAGTGTTGCCTACTTACAAGGTCTGTTGTGGCATGAGGGGGTCCAGCAGGCAGAGAGCACCATCACAATCTGTTGGGTGACAAAAAAAAGACATGATGGGGAAATAAAGATGAACAGAAATAGGCTTAAAGAGATATATAGGCCTCGGCATATGATATATTATGAAGGAAGTGGTATCTTGAGGGGTGAGGTCTGAAGAGGAGCTCCTCCAGGGATTCCCTCAGCCACTGGCCTCCCAACATTCTGGCTTAGGGCTCCTCTGCCTCTGTTAAAGGTGGAGGTGCTGGGCCTCCACCCGTTTTACATCTGCCTTCTTTCTGTTGGCTGAGTAAAGTGTGCGTTAGTTTAGCCTTAATTATTTGACAGCACATGATATGGGTGAGAAGACATTTATGTGTTGAAAACAGCATTATGTTGGAATAAAACACCTGCACAGTCAAATGGCCACTTGATATTTACTGTACAATGTCACACATGATCGACATTACGTTAAGAAATGTATTGATTAACAATTAAATTAGCAGCGGTCTTACCCGATTGGACAATGTTTTTATATTTCACTTTCAGCTGCTGCCAAGAGGCTTCTCCACCGCGGAATTGCACCTAAAAGAAATAAATTAATAAGCTACCATCAGCAGTATTCCCTTGCAATAATGTTGCGATGACAAAGACGTTTGAACTTCCGCATTCACTTGAGCAGCAATCTCCTTCCATGCCGCCTCCCTCTCTTTAGCAGCCGCTGCAACGTTGCATTTTTTTAAAAATATGTTCATATTCGCCATATGATGGGATCAATACTTCCTGCTCCACTGGCGTAAAAAACTCTGCCCTCCGCGTCTCAGTTGTCATGGTGACTCGTTGAATCGGGGCTCCATTGATCTTTTTAGAGTCGTGGTGCACGCGCTTGACTCCAGGTGAAACTACTCTGAGTTCATCAAACTGGTCAAAATCCGGTGTCGTGAAACCGAAAACTCCGCGTTTTCAGTCTCAGTGTAACTCAATTCAGAGCTCGGTGTTAAGCTCAGGGCTTGTTAAACCTGCTTCGTGAAACGGGCCCCAGGTTCACTGACAAAAACCTGCTCCCGACCAGTTCTAGAGCGTCTGTTGCCATGGTAACTGACCGAGCGTTGACGTTACACCGCTTCGTGAAACAGGCTTGAGTTACCCCGCTTCCTCTGATTTGAGTTACCTCCCGTCATGAAACGGAAAATCCCGCATTTCCCTCAACTCGGTGTTAAGTAACCTGGGGTAATCGATAAACCTGCTTCGTGTAACGGACCTCAGGCTGCTTGGATCTCTCTGGAGCAACACTCGCTCTCCAGGTATCCCCGGCTGATCACACAGAGGGTCTTCCTGCTGCCATAGATGGCCTCAGTGATGTTATCTATCACTGGTTTCCCTGAGGAGGAGGAGGAGGAGGAGGAGGAAGAGGAGGAGGAGGAGGAGGAGGAGGAGGAAGAGGAGGAAGAGGAGGAGGAGGAGGAGGAGGAGGAGAACAGAGTCAACTCATGAAGTGAGTAATATATCAAAGTGCAGTGGCGACACCTTCTGGAGTCCTATTGAAAGCACAAGACTGTTTTTAATGATTGAGAACTAGAACTCTTTAAAATAAATTATATGAGGCAGATAAAATTGATGTAGTCTAATAGAAACATATTTTCCTAAATGTAATATTTAATTACAAATGAGCCAAACTATTGAATAGTCTGTACAAGCTTGAGAACTTTATTAGGTTGTTTTTTGTTTTTTGCTTGCTTTACTCCTCCTGCTCTGAAGACTGAATATTGCCCCAGTGCTGGTCCAGTGCTGGTCCAGTGCTGGTCCAGTGTTGGCCCAGTGTTGGCCCCAGTGTTGGCCATAGTGCTGCCCCAGTGCTGGCCCAGTGTTGGCCCCAGTGCTGGCCCCCGTGCTGGCCCCAGTGCTGGCCCAGTGTTGGACCCAGTGCTGGCCCAGTGCTGGCCCCAGTGCTGGCCCAGTGTTGGACCCAGTGCTGGCCCAGTGCTGGCCCAGTGCTGGCCCCAGTGCTGGCCCCAGTGCTGGTCCAGTGTTGGCCCAGTGCTGGCCCCAGTGTGGGCCCAGTGTTGGCCCCAGTGTTGGCCCCAGTGCTGGCCCCAGTGCTGCCCCAGTGTTGGCCCCAGTGCTGCCCCAGTGCTGCCCCAGTGTTGGCCCCAGTGCTGCCCCAGTGCTGGTCCAGTGTTGGCCCAGTGTTGGCCCCAGTGCTGGTCCAGTGTTGGCCCCAGTGCTGCCCCAGTGCTGGCCCCAGTGCTGGCCCAGTGTTGGCCCCAGTGCTGCCCCAGTGCTGGCCCCAGTGCTGGTCCAGTGCTGGCCCCAGTGCTGGCCCAGTGTTGGCCCCAGCGCTGCCCCAGTGCTGGCCCCAGTGTTGGCCCCAGTGCTGCCCCAGTGCTGGCCCCAGTGCTGACCCCAGTGTTGGCCCCAGTGTTGGCCCCAGTGCTGGCCCCAGTGCTGGCCCCAGTGCTGGTCCAGTGTTGGCCCCAGTGTTGGCCCAGTGTTGGCCCCAGTGTTGGCCCCAGTGCTGGCCCCAGTGCTGCCCCAGTGTTGGCCCCAGTGCTGCCCCAGTGCTGCCCCAGTGTTAGCCCAGTGTTGGCCCCAGTGCTGGTCCAGTGTTGGCCCCAGTGCTGCCCCAGTGCTGGCCCCAGTGCTGGCCCCAGTGCTGCCCCAGTGTTGGCCCCAGTGCTGGTCCAGTGCTGGCCCCAGTGCTGGTCCAGTGTTGGCCCAGTGCTGGCCCCACTGCTGGCCCCAGTGCTGGCCCCAGTGCTGCCCACAACTCAGAGCTCGGTGTTAAGCCCATGTCTTGTTAAACCTGCTTCGTGAAACGGACCTCAGGTGTCATATTTTTTTGGCGTCACTCCCCTAGACCACGTGAAACCCTGGGATCAGAAGACCAAAAATCATGTCACGGTTCCCAGACCGTCCATCGTGGAAACGTACAACAGATTCATGCGAAGTGTGGATCTTATGGATGCTGTCTGCCCTGTACAAATACAGCTTCAAAACCAGAAGATGGTACTTGTATATCTGGTGGCATAGTGTCACAGTGGCAGTCATCAATGCTTGGTCCCTGCACCGAAGAATCCTGAAGGAACTGCATCTGGGAAAAATGGCATGGCCCTCTGAAGATTCCAGGCATCAGTGGGCTTTTCCCTGGTAAGTACAGGAAAAGCAAAATCAGGGTTGGTAGACCACCCTCCTCTCCACAAGCATCCTCTCCACCACACTCCTCACCACCACCACCACCAACACAGAGGAGGTGATGATTGATCAGTGTGGATGTGAGGAGAGATATTGTCAACAATTTCCCATCCTGGGAAAAGCGACAAATGTGCAAGCACTGCACAGGACACTTTTCCCACATAAACTGTGGAAAATGCAACGTCCATCTCTGCCTGAACAAGGACAGGAACTGTTTCCATGATTACCACATGGCATGGTTAAAGAAATGCCACTGGAAACATATTCAGAGTAGTACGTAACGACATTTCTATGACAAGCAACAACGCACCTCCATATCATCATTTAGCAAATCCATGCTCCCGTTGTCTCCACTCCTTTGACCAACGCCTCTTCTTTTTTTAAACATGTTTTCTCTGATAAATACACACCACAAATGATCGTCATTGCATCCTCTTCATCTGCCATGTTTGTTGATTCAGGAATCACGTTTCATCTCGAGAGGTTTCACGAGATTTCCCATCTGATCTGGGGGATGTTTGCGAGGAAAATGAGTTCATGTGTAGATGTTGCCAAGTGGCTGCACACCACACACGGTACGACCAAGACTGTTAAACCTGTGATTATTTATTGCCGTGTGTGTGGTCTCTTAGGTTTGGGAAATCTGCCGACAATTTTATAAGCCTGCCGTTTTATAAGCCTGCTCTAGAAAGGAACAATTCTAAGAAAAATCTTATATTTTGAGGAATTCTAAGGTTTTTTTTAAGAGTGACATCACTAAGAGCTACTTTTAGCCTGAGGATGCTTTGTGAAAATGGGCACAGGTTGATTGCAGTCCAGCGAACACGAGGAGACACAGCGGAGAGGCACAACAAGGAGGCAAGATGACGAGACACGCTGACGAGATGAACTGAAGAACACAACTGAGGGAGAGGATCTAAATACACAAGTAAGGGGAGCACACAAGTGGAACACAACGATAGGAGCAGACAGAGGGAGAAGGCCATTGGTTAATTGGAAACATGAGGTGACACACACAGCGGCAGACACAGAGACCTGACACCCATAGTACGAACTTGTTTTTATTTAGACTACGTTCCTGAAGTCTTTTTTGATACTGTATGCAGTGCTTTGTTGTTTAACCTGACTTGGGAGGGAGTTCCATTCCTGCATGGTTCTGTATGTTACTGAGCGTTAAGCTGCTGACGTTCTTGATTCAGAAGAATAAAACAACCTCCCACCACATGCCTTGTTGGATAATGGGGTGTGTCAGTACTGAAGGATAATCTTCTGTATAAGTTAAAAGTAGTTTTTGTTGTTCCATAACAAAACCATCAGTGAATACAGAGGCGCTTGGCCCGTTTGCCCGGTCCAATATGGCGGCGACATTAGCTCATTTGATGACGTCACCACACGTCACACCGGATGTACTGCTTAGTATCCGTCGCTGACCCGGATGTTGAAGTGCATCGAAAGTGAAGCGTAGGAAACTCAGTCACAATGGTTCGTGAAGATGAATTTATTATATTGTGCTTTCTAGCTGTAGTGAACCTTCGTATAACGGTTATATAGTTGATTGTCGCTTTGTGTATAATTATTTACCCTCCACAGTAGTTTTGAGGGAATTGTTGTCGTTTTAAAGCTGTTTGCTATGAATGTGATTAGTCACTGGAGCTAAAGCTAGTTAGCTTTCAGGTGCGCTGAGAAATAGACTGCTAAACGGATCTTTACGTGATTATAAGTTACTCACATGCCCTAAATATGTCTTAACCTAATGTGCGCGGGTGTTGTCGGTTGCAGAATACGCGGGGTGTCCGTTCTCAGCTGAAAGACAGCGTGCCGGTGGCTGGCTTCTGTCCACAGGGATCCTACGGGGTGCAGGACTCGCTGCGAAGCGGGTGAGCAATTACAAGAGTCTGGTGACACCAAGTGATGGCGCATATCTACCAACACTGTAATCTGGACATTTATCATCCTGCTGCTTAAAAGAAAATCATGATCATCACGCATTTCTACACAACAAAGCAAATATCTGTATTGATGTGGCGAGTCATAGTCTGCTTGGATGTAATATGTCTCTCTCTTGTCTTCAGATTATCTTTTTATAATAATAATGTATTTTCCTGCAAACTAATTTAACATAAACATGTCGGAATAATAACCTGCTTACTTTTGAAAAGATGACTGAAGAGCTTGATGGTCAGTTTAATCAATCAATCAAACTTTATTTCTATAGCCCTTTACAATCACCCAGTGGTATCCAAAGTGCTTTACAACCAAGCTATAAAAAAACCAATACATTAAGAAATAAATACAAGAATAATGCATAAAAACAATAAATAAAACACAGGTGCTGACTGTGGGAGGAGCGGCGGTGCTGCAGGTTGGTGAAGCCTTCCAGAAATTCATAAAAATAGAGCATACAGAATAAATACACTGCCCTAGACTGAGTTAAAAGCCAACTTAAAAAAGTGAGTTTTCAGCTTTGATTTAAAAATCAAATCAAAGCTTTAATGTGATTTTTTGCACTAATAACAATGTAAAAGGTTAATAAAAGTCCCCTTAATTTATATTACGTGCCTTTCAATAGTGTGTAAACATACAACAGGAACAACTTGTGGAGTTTGAAGTCATGCATTACCCACTGACACAGAATTGTTAGCTTTTAGGGGTCACATAACCGAAGTGAGGTGCTTTTTTTTTTTGTTTGTTTGTTTTTTTGATGTTCAAACATTGACTGTAACCTCGTGTTTTCTTCTCTTCCTCATCAGTTTCACAAGTGTGAAGAATGAGCTGATTCCCAGCCACCCGCTGGAGCTGTCAGAGAAAAATGTAGGTGACGTGGACTGAATGAAGCTGTTTGGACGTCCCCGCTTTGTGTCCGTCTCTGCTCACTCGTTCCTGTCTCTCTCTCTCTCTCTCTCTCTCACACACACACACACAGTTCCAGCAGAACCAGGACAAGATGAATCTGTCCTCGCTCAGAAACATTCAGGGTCTCCACGCTCCGCTCAAGCTGCAGATGGAATACCGAGCAGCCAGACAGGTAATGGAACGAAGACCTCTCTTACATGTGGCGTGATCTGTTCCAGCCTTGGAGCTTTATTGGGGGTGGAAGTTGCAACAATAATGGCGCGTCCTCCAGCAAATACGCGTTTAACTATGAATAATAATGAATCACGCAATGACGAAACGATATTGAAAGTCACGTCATGCTCATGGTTCTAAGAACCGCGATGAGGTGTAATCGCTCGAAAGATTGAGAATTTAAGGCGTACGAGCTGTAAACAGCAGAGGCTTTTATTTTGTCATTCAAAAACAAAAGGTTGCGTCCTGGCGTTGTGTGTGCACGCTTCTCACACCTGAAGATCTTCTGCTGGGAGTCACTCCCTAACGATGAGGCTTTTAATTTCTTTCCCTCGTTTAATTTCTGCAGGTGAAAAACCTTAAACAAACAAACACCAGTGGAACTATACAAAATATAATAAACACTTCAATCAGCAAAGTTACAGGAACATGGCATCACAATTATAGTCAATTCAACAAGTATCCAATATATTAAATACATTTACTTTAAAATACAAGCTATTTCAGTCAAGTTATTGCCAATTTCTAAATGAATAATTTAGCCAAAATAATCATGCTGGTATTTAATTCTTTAAGCAGTATAAAATACAATTATGATATTTGATGTAATATAAATATACATAACATTCTTTAAAGTGCATTTTAGTGGCTCAAGTATAATTCATCACAATAATTAGTTTTCTTTCAAAATAAATTACTCATCATATATACACGTTGATGTAGCAGCTCATTTTTACCCAAATAACAACAACAACGCAGTGAGATGTGATCGATCGTCTTAACGGGATCCGCCATCGCCGCGGTCCCACCGTAGTTTTCTCGTGGTCCCGCCAAAAAAACGACGGATGGTACGCAAACAACCGCGACCACCGGTTACATTTTCCCGTCATCCCTCTGTTGAGGTACCGAGCACCGAGGATTGGTCCGTGAGGAGCGACGACGCTGCCGTCTGCAACCAATCAGGTGGGGCCTATCGCCACGCTCCACTTCCCCTCAACCGCTCAATATTTAGTCCACAGTAAACCCTCCCGTTGTTGTTTACACGCGCCGCTTTGTGCTCACCGGTTGTTTTGTCCACTGCGTTTATTGAAACGCCGACACAACATGGCGGCTTCCACCGGGTGCAGACGCTCCTCTCAGTGGCCGGAGGACATTGGGCAGGACGCTGCTGTTCAGTGAGAAGGAGTCAGACGGCTGCTGCCACATCCTTTCCTCCCAGCGTCCTTCACAACCACACCTACATTTTAACCTACTTTCTGTGGGACCGCGCAACAAAGTTATGCCTGGGTGCACTTTTCCTTACTGTACCTCCTGCTCCGGAACGTACTGCGAGGTGGAACCACCACTCGTGTGATCCCAGCTGGTGTCTCCTCTCCTCTCCTCTCCTCTCCTCTCCTGGTCTTGACGTCTCTTCTCCTCTCCTCTCTCCTCTCATCTCCTTTTCTTAATGTCTCCTCTCCTCTCCTCTCCTGGTCTTGACGTCTCTTCTCCTCTCCTCTCTCCTCTCATCTCCTTTTCTTAATGTCTCCTCTCCTCTCCTCTCCTGGTCTTGACGTCTCCTCTCCTCTCTCCTCTCCTCTCCTCTCCTGGTCTTGACGTCTCTTCTCCTCTCCTCTCTCCTCTCATCTCCTTTTCTTAATGTCTCCTCTCCTCTCCTCTCCTGGTCTTGACGTCTCTTCTCCTCTCCTCTCTCCTCTCATCTCCTTTTCTTAATGTCTCCTCTCCTCTCCTCTCCTGGTCTTGACGTCTCCTCTCCTCTCTCCTCTCCTCTCCTCTCCTGGTCTTGACGTCTCTTCTCCTCTCCTCTCTCCTCTCATCTCCTTTTCTTAATGTCTCCTCTCCTCTCCTCTCCTGGTCTTGACGTCTCCTCTCCTCTCTCCTCTCCTCTCCTCTCCTGGTCTTGACGTCTCTTCTCCTCTCCTCTCTCCTCTCATCTCCTTTTCTTAATGTCTCCTCTCCTCTCCTCTCCTGGTCTTGACGTCTGCTCTCCTCTCCTCTCCTGGTCTTAACATCTCTTCTCCTCTCCTCTCTCCTCTCCTCTCCTTTTCTTAATGTCTCCTCTCCTCTCCTCTCCTGGTCTTAACGTCTCTTCTCCTCTCCTCTCCTCTCCTCTCCTCTCCTCTCCTCTCCTCTCCTCTCCTCTCCTCCCCTCTCCTCTCCTGGTCTTGACATCTGCTCTCCTCTCCTGGTCTTGACGTCTCTTCTCCTCTCCTCCCCTCTCCTCTCCTCTCTCCTCTCCTGGTCTTGACGTCTCTTCTCTCCTCTCCTCTCCTGGTCTTGACGTCTCCTCTCCTCTCCTCTCCTGGTCTTGACGTCTCCTCTCTCCTCTCCTCTCCTCTCCTCTCCTCTCCTCTCCTCCCCTCTCCTCTCCTGGTCTTGACATCTGCTCTCCTCTCCTGGTCTTGACGTCTCTTCTCCTCTCCTCCCCTCTCCTCTCCTCTCTCCTCTCCTGGTCTTGACGTCTCTTCTCTCCTCTCCTCTCCTGGTCTTGACGTCTCTTCTCTCCTCTCCTCTCCTGGTCTTGACGCCTGCTCTCCTCCTGCCTGCAGGTTCAGCGCCTGCCGTTCCTGCCGAGCTCTCACCTGGCTCTGGACACTCTGAGAGGAAGTGACGAGTCCATTGGCTTCGAGGACATCCTCAACGGTGAGATGCTCTTCTTCCTCATTCTCATCCTCCACCTCTTTCTCCTGACTTCCTCTTCCACATCCTCCTCTTTCCACTTCCTCTTTTGCCGTCGTCCTTTTCCCCTTTCCTTGTTTGTCTTCCTCCTCCTTCTCCTTCGTCCACCAACTATTTCTCCTCCTTTGTCTTCCTCTTCCTTCTCCTTCGTCCACCAACTATTTCTCCTCCTTTGTCTTCCTCTTCCTTCTCCTTCGTCCACCAACTATTTCTCCTCCTTTGTCTTCCTCTTCCTTCATCTTCCTCCTCATCCTGATATTTGTGTTGTCCTCCTCCTTCATCTTCCTCCTCCTCCTCTTTGATCTTCCTCCTGACCTCTGTGTCCTCCAGATCCCGGCCAGAGCGAGATGATGGGCGAGCCTCACATGATGGTGGAATACAAGCTGGGAATGTTGTAACAGAAGACGCTTCAGTTTATGTTCATTTGCTCATTAATTCCTTCACCTTGGAGAGTTTCAGGTTCCAATCTGCCGGGCAGGAAACCCTTTGATGTGTGTGTGTTGTTGAAATCAGCCAATCAAGGCTGCTTTTCTATCCTTTCTAATAAAGTTCATAACGTTCCTCCTGATTTAGACTCGTCGTTTTTTTGAAACGTTTGAAATCTGCTCTGGTCTCAGTTTATTACTCGTATATTTTTATGAGAAGCAGACACAATAAAGATTCTTTATTTTGGTTGCTGAGAAAAAAATCCACATTTTCCTTGGTCTGGCTGGAAAAGAGCTTCTTATGGGTCGGTTTTGCTTGTGTTTGTAGTTTGATTACTTTTTAATCACAAAGTAACCCATAGTATATCAGGAATTCCAAAACAATGTCGACTACAACAGGCTAAAAATACATATATCATTTAATTATACTGAAAAATACATGCTGGGATCACTCTCCCTCACAGTTGAACCGTTTTCACACATTTTCTAAGACGATTGTATTTCATCTGGAAAAGAATCAGTTATAAACAAAGTACAGCAGCTGTTTTGAGTGTTTATGTTTGTTCTCCAGCAGCGGTGGGCAGTTAAGTCTTAGAAGAGCCACACAAGAATGTAAATATGTTTCTTTAGTAAACAGACTCATGGTTTTGACTCATGGTGTTCAAATTGTACATTTAGAAGAATCTTACTCTCATAAATCACAGAATTCACCCGTCGCTCAGTTTGGTTGTTTATTTTGTCCCTGTGGGGTTATATTTGTGCCAAAATTCTGAGCGAGCGATGGGAACATTTGAGCGCAAAAAAATTAATTGCGCAAGCACACTAAAAGCATTTTGAGGAAATATGTAAATTGCGCAAAGACAAACTTGGGATTGCGCTCAAAAATCATTTCTGCGCTCAGATTCTTCCTCTGCGCGCTCAACCTCTCTCTCTCTCGCTCAACCTCTCTCTCTCTCGCTCAACCTCTCTCTCTCTCTCTCTCGCTCGCTCGCTCAAATCTCTATGAAGTAGAGGAAGTGCCTCATAACCAACGAAGAAGAAAAAGAAGAAGAAGAGGGAAAAACAAACTGCGGGGGAAAACATGTTGTAATCCAGGATCGTTATCTTTAGTTTTCCTTATTTCTGTTTTCCCGCAGTTTGTTTTTCCCTCTTCTTCTTCGTTGGTTATGAGGCACTTCCAGAATCCGAAGCAGCCAATCAGAGTTCAACGCCCGCCCCAAATTTCTGTGATTGGTGGACAACCGTGTGTGTCACATTTGGGCTTTGCACATTTTGAGCGAGCGCACAGCAGGACTTGAGCGCGGACGTGGAGAGATTTGAGCGAGCGAGAGAGAGAGAGGTTGAGCGAGAGAGAGAGAGAGGTTGAGCGCGAGAGAGAGAGAGGTTGAGCGAGAGAGAGAGAGGTTGAGCGAGAGAGAGAGAGAGAGGTTGAGCGAGAGAGAGAGAGAGGTTGAGCACAGAGGAAGAATCTGAGCGCAGAAATGATTTTTGAGCGCAATCTCAAGTTTGTCTTTGCGCAATTTAAATATTTCCTCAAAATGCTTTTAGTGTGCTTGCACAATTAATGTTTTTGCGCTCAAATTTTCCCATCGCTCGCTCAGAATTTTGGCACAAATATAACTCCATACCTGTGTATTTATTATTTTTATGTCTGTATTTCACTAACTTGTTGCAGACACTATTCACCCAAATTGCCCGAAATTTTCCAGGAGGATTATTTTCCCCATGTTCCACTCGATTTTGAGAGCGATTGGGTCAAAGGTCAAATCGCGCTAGTGAAGGTAACAAATATAATGGAGCATGAAAAGGAGACGGCTGGACTTGGACTTGACATAACCTAATAGAAAACAAGAAAAAATGAGTGACTTGATCTCATGTCTGATAACGACCACAATCAACTACTGACTGTCCAATGAACGGAAAACGTGGTTCTTACATGCAAATTAAATAAAAAGAAAAAAAACACTAATAGTGTATTATGTGTGTGAATGCAAAAATCGTCTGGAGCCTCTTCTGTGTAGACTTGGCGTGTTCTCCCTCCTGCTCACGAGACCAACCAGTGTCCTGAGATTACTCACGAATATCTTCCTGTGTGTTTACAGTGGCTTGCTGAAGTATTCACACCCCTTGAACTTTTCCACATTTTGTCACATCACACGCCACAAACATAAATATATTTTCTTGGAATTTGATGTGAAAGACCAACACAAAGTGTCACACAATTGTGAAGTACAAAAAAAATTATACATGACTTAAAAAAATTTTCACGAATAAAAAACTGAAAAGTGCAGCGTTGAAAAAGTGTCCAGCCCCCTTTTGTCTGAGTGCAACCAATTGGAAACGCAATGCAATCTAATTCGACTGAGCTTGAGCTGTTTTTGCAAAGAAGAATGGGCAAAAATCTCAGGCTCCAGATGTGCAAAGCTGGTAGAGACAAACCCCAAAAGACTTGCACCAAAAGGCGGTTCCACAAAGTATTGACTCTCTCTCTCTCTCTCTCTCTCTCGCTCGCTCAAATCTCTCCACCTCCGCTCAAGTTCTGCTGTGCGCTCGCTCAAAATGTGCAAAGCCCAAATGTGACAGACACGGTTGTCCACCAATCACAGAAATTTGGGGCGGGCGTTGAACTCTGATTGGTTACTTCGGTTTCTGGAAGTGCCTCATAACCAACGAAGAAGAAGAAGAGGGAAAAACAAACTGCGGGAAAACAGAAATAAGGAAAACTAAAGACAATGATCCTGGATTACAACATGTTTTCCCCCGCAGTTTGTTTTTCCCTCTTCTTCTTCCTTTTCTTCTTCGTTGGTTATGAGGCACTTCCTCTACTTCATAGAGATTTGAGCGAGCGAGAGCGAGAGAGAGAGGTTGAGCGAGAGAGAGAGAGAGGTTGAGCACGCAGAGGAAGAATCTGAGCGCAGAAATGATTTTTGAGCGCGCAATCTCAAGTTTGTCTTTGCGCAATTTAAATATTTCCTCAAAATGCTTTTAGTGCGCTTGCGCAATTAATTTTTTTGCGCTCAAATGTTCCCATCGCTCGCTCAGAATTTTGGCACAAATATAACCCCATACAAGGGGTATGAATACTTTTTGCAAGCCACTGTATGCGTGTGTGTTTCCCACGTGGTCCGTGCACACCCTGCAGTAGCAGCTCTGTACCTGATGGTGTCGCCTCCGAGCTTGGTATAACCCCCCCCCCCCCACAAAAAAGCTCCATCTCTGGCCGATGAAACATTTCCTCTTCCTTAAAACAAAACAAAAAAAAGAAAATCCCAGATGGCTGCCAGCTCAGCCTCCCGGCAGAGTGAGCGACGAGGCAACAATGTGAACGTGTGACTCGGCCTCCCTGTGTTTTCGTTGACGCTCCGACTGCGGCGCAGGGGAAGAGAGAAACAGGAGAAAGGCTTGCTCGCAGACTTTGAAGCTAAACTTGGATAGCGTCTCTCCGTGCGAGATCTAGTCTGTGAAGGATTTCTCACAGGCACTGAATGAAAAGTGCGCGTATGAGACGTGTTGATAATGCATTCAATCAAATCCTTCTCTCTCAATAACGTCACTCAGTAATCAGAAGTCATTGGAGGCGGTGACGACTGCTGCTGTCTATCCTGCAGTACATTATCTCATTCAGACCTTTTATTTCCATGTGACTTCTCATGAGCTAAAATAGGAAATCAAGGTCATGAGGATGAAGTGAGTCATTTATTTTCTTCATTCTTAACGTCACAACAAACAGCAGTTATATAAAGCAACGACTGTTAATCGAAGTTTATAAAAACGCCGTTGTAAATGAAATTATGAGACTATAAAAGTTCCCGAACAATCGTGAGACACAAGGTTCTTAATTAGTCAAGGATGAAGCCGATTCTCCTCCGGGAGGCGAGTCAGTGATTCAGACGCACGGGGAAGATCGTGAAGGGGACGAGGAGGGACACGTTTAGGTAAATGACGTCCTCATTGAGTCAAGACGCAAGATAGGACGACGTCACATCCATCTTTTACCCTCTGCATCGCCCTCGGGGCGGTCGAGTCCATCTCAGCCGAGGAGGGACAGTTTGAAGGAGCCATTGATGCTTATTGTTGCCATTTTATTTACTTTATTTAGATTTTTTTTTGGTGCATTATTTGGAAATTTGGTGGTAATTAGTAACAATGGCCAAATGAAGTCTTTACTTTCTGATGGAGCTGTCTGCCTTACAAACGTTACAAAGCACATTTTATTGCCAGTCTTTCGTCAAACCAAGAGCGCCACCCGGTGGAGTCGGTGGCTCACGACGCTTCATGAAGCTTCATGTGGCCATCAGTGGTAATCAGACTGGTTGTGTGTGGAGGGCAGAGGTGACAGGAAGAGGAAGTCACAGTTCTCAGCAGGTCACGGCTAATTTATACAACTTTCTTCGACTAAACGGCAAGTCGACTGACTGGACGTTGTGTTTCTCGGTGTGCGTCGGGTCACTCCTGCTCCACCTCCAGTAACGTCAATACCTGGACACTGGGAATCATTACGACGTGTTTTGAGATGAAATCAGTGGAAAAGCTTTGGGAGCAGTTTGGGACTCAAACCGGGGATTTTTGTTTTATTACATTTTTTTTTAAATTGTGAGTGAGGGGTACAAATCCACTCCCCCACCAAGTTGTATTCACGAGTTTCCACCACTTCAAATTCTCAGGCTTGACGCCCCGGACTCGTCGGGGGGTCAAGGTCGCTGGAGAAACCCGGGACCCTCGTATCGTCTCTCTGTTTCCGAGCTGCAGCTCGTCCTCCGTTTCAGATTGTTCTGACGCTGCACTCCACCCAGGTGACGGCTGACGGAGGACAAATAATCTGAATTCCTCATCTCTTTTGTCTGGGCTGAATCACCTCGCCGGCTCTGTTCCTGCTGCTGACAGCACATTCTGCTCTGCGTGTGGTTTCATGCGGCAGGAGAGTCTGATTCCTCCTCCTGCACATGGAAAAGTCAACAAACAGCCGGAAACAATCGCCTCAGTTCTTCCTCGTCAACATGTAAACATGAAGGTGTGAAGCGAAACCCGTTAGGACTCTTTAATTTCCTCCACTGTGAGTTTACAGGATGATTCACGATGATTAGAGTGAGTTACCGCGAGACTTGAGTTTCACCGGCGCGCGATTTGAGCTGAAGCTGATGCTTCGTTCAAAGACTGTCGGAAATTTCATGATCTTCAACTCCGACGACACAACTCAGTAGTTTCCTGTCTGAAATAGTCAAATGCCTCTGTAGTTCACTCTGCAAATGACATGTGGTTTTACAAGAAGCCTTTTTAAACTCGATTTATTTAAATTTTGTACAATATGCCATTTACACTTTGTTTCAGTTGCAAATAAAAATAAGTTACCTCCAAAAAACCAAAACAACAACATAGTGGTTATAGCAGGAAGGATGTAGGTTTGAGTTTGAACCTGGCCTTTGTGTCTGCATGGTTTTTTGTTTTTTAATAACTTTTCGTCACACAGTCCAAAAATATGCATGTGAAGTTAGTAACTAATAGTTTACTTAATTGTTTTCTCTTCGATGTATCGGGGCTTGATGATAATGATGATGATGATGATGATGGACCCTGCCTTCACTCATTGAAACACCTCCAGGGGGCTAAATTGTGTTTCAGATGATGATATTCACAATGTGTTCCTCAGAGATACAATGGGAGGCTGGATGCACCCTGAACAGACTGGTGGCAGACAATCTCACACATTTACACTCATACACTCCGACTGGCAACTTCAGTGTTGCCAGTTAACCTCCGAACCTTTTGATTCAATTTTTGCTTCATTTAAAGTGCAATCAGGTTTCCTGTCATATGCAAAGTCCATTCTAAATGAGTTCTTTTGAATTTTAATGTGCAACAATATAATTTAAGCTCTTTCAAAAGTAATTGAAACATTTTATAAAGTGTCAGTAATGTAGTAAACTAGTGGAGAGTGGTGTAAGATGACCAACTTTTTAGTTACGTCATCCAGGAGGTAAAGAATAATGACACAGAGATAGAATGAAAACATCTTCCTTTATTTCAGGATGTCTGCTGTCAAATGAAACGATCAGAAATCATCAATGACAAAGCCGCTCAAAATAATGACTTGTCACAATAAAAGGCTCCTGTGAACTCAACTTACCTGATTTACTGAACAGGCACATGTTGTGTTAATGAACAGTTCTGAACTTGTGAGAACAAAACACCAGTTTGTTTAAAAAACCATTTATTCAACACAGACATTGAGTATTGCAGCTGTCAGGGTTGCAGGGGAATAAAATGTGTTCCTCCAGACCGTTCAGGTTGAGGAAGCTTCTTCAACTCATCATTCTGTCGGAAAGACGCCACTTCCCTTTCCTTGAATACAAACGGAAGTTGAAATACATCAGAGGCCATTAGACCGGTGGCTCACTTTACCCCACAGCCACCAGTTTGAGGGAAAACGGTCCAGCTAAGAAATTCATTCTAATCTTTAGTGAAGTGATTCACGTGACTTTATGCGTTAGCAAGTCACCAACATGTATATTAGATTATTATAGACCTGGATAAATCTGCTTTGGCATAATAGTTATTACCTGTGAAGCAGAAAATTTACTTTGACAAGCAAAAACAGTGTTTTGTATGAAAGAAAAAAGACGAACCCATCCCATCATTCCTGCTTCACAACAAGATGGAAATGATGGGTGGTTTCTAATTTATGCTCATATGAAAGAATCTGTGTTCACCTGGATACAAGGCATACAATGCATAAAAAAGTGGATGATGCATTGTATGTATTCTAAATATAGCAGCTATGCTTCTGAATCTCTGCACGTTTCTTACTGTTTAAAGAAAGTTTGGTTTGTTTTTTGCCTGTCACAGTCTCTTATTCTTGTTCTTGAGGAATTTCATGTTTTTCGCCATAAAAGTGCCTTGAAATGACGATTGACATTCATTCACAAAAGAAAAGGACAAACAACATTCAACACAAAGCAAACGTTTCCAAACGTCTGAATTATGTTTGGCAGTATTGAATTCAAATTGAATTGAGTTGGATCATGATGTCCAACAAATGTCTTTGTTTTAATTTATCAATAAGAGAACGTCACGTGTTGTAGCTGTCGGTATAACGTTTATATTTATGGTATAACCAGTTTTGTAGAGGGGGGAAGACCGGAAATGACCATATATGGTCACTTGACCCATAAGGGGTGGAAATAGAAATGCACAAAGGGAAGGTGGAGTTTACGAGCTGCACGTGAATGCAACGAGAGAGAGAGAGAGAGAGAGAGAGAGAGAGAGAGAGAGAGAGAGAGAGAGAGAGAGAGAGCGAGCGAGAGAGAGAGAGAGAGAGAGAGAGAGAGAGAGAGAGGTTCATTCTTCCTCCGTGCTGCTCTGTCGTGTCGGGGAGGGAGAAATAGAGGAAGAGGAAGGAAGATGGTTTCTAGCGACGCTCCTCCCGCGTGCGCGCGCCTGTAGCGACTCTGCAGTCCGAGCGGGGCTCGGTCCGGTCCGGCACAGTCCCACCTCGGTCCTCCTGTGTACCTGAGCAGACCCCCCGTCCTCCTTCTCCTCCTCCTCCTCCTCCTCCTCCTCCTCACTCCGCAGCCAGCAGCACACCGGGACACATAAATGGGTGAGATGCGCTCTTCTTTCTTTTTTCTTTTCTTTTTTCCCCCCAGAATGGCCCTAAAATAGCCTCCGGGAGCGCCTCCCCTCTGCGCATCTGGATGTGCTGGAATCCAGATGTGCGCAGGGTTCAGCCTCTCCTCTCCTCTCCTCTCCTCTCCTCTCCTCTCCTCTCCTCTCCTCTCCTCTCCTCTCCTCTCCTCTCCTCTCCTCCTCCTCCTCCTCACGCGCATTTCTTCGTCCACCGCGCGTGGGAGGTGCGTGCGCGCGCGCGCGCGCGTGGCTCTCTCAGATTTGAGGGAAGCATTGATGAGTTGCAGATGTTGACACGTTTGCATTCACTCCGTGCCCGTCTCTCCGCACGCCGCGCACAGGAGGCGAAACGGGCCCCGTTGTGCGCGCGCCCCGCGCCGCCGCTTCCCACGGCTGTTGCGCACGATGCGCGTCGATTGATTGGCTGCAGATTTGCGGGGAAATGGACTCATCAGTCCGGCAGATGTCATTAGGGGGGGGGTTCAGACCCCCTCGTGCCACTTTCTTCTGATTTATTTATCGTCAAAGACGTTTCGCTTCTCTGCAGAGCAGCTCTGACTCACATCAGCTGCAGCTCTTCTTCCATATGGAGCCTCTTCCTCCTCCTCCTCCTCCTCCTCCTCCTCTTCCTCCACATACTTTCTCCCGGAGGTTTCACGCAGGTCCTTGGGGGGAAACTTCACACAGTTTCCACACTGCCAGTGGATCAGCAGGCAGGGATCCCTCTTCTAGCCCGTTGTAATTAACTTAATTACACATGATGTGTGAATATTTCCCTCCAAAGTTCTCCATTAGCGAAAAGCCACATTACAAGGGCTCTTAAAGGACCCAGGGGATGTTTATCTCTTTGGGCATGCAGTCTTTCAAAGGAATTTACTGGAGAGAAAACGTCACAGTTTGGTAGTGGGTTGCACTCCCGCCTCACTGCATTGAAAGTCCCCGGTCCGAGTCCCGGTGGATCTGGGAGGGCTCCCTGTGGGGTCTGCGTGTTCGGAGCCTGGGCCCGTTCACACTTAAACATGCCTTTCTGGTGATCAGACCACATGTGGCGAGACTGTATGGAGCGTTTGGGGTTCGACCACGAGCGACCGGAATGTGTTTCCACCTCCACTTCCCTTCTCAAACGGCTCTGCAGTGTTTGTTGTGAGTCACCCAGCCTGGGACGGCGTCCTCAACCCAGGCCGCGAAAAAAGTCCTTCGCCGCACGTGAATCACAGCTTCTCATAACTACATTTCACTTTTCACACCAGTGCGCTTTTCATAACATATTGGTTCCTAAAATCTTTCCACTTCCAGTCGCCGAAGTTCTGCTTTCCTAAAGTTGTTTATATTTCGCGGCAGGAGTTGTGAGCTGTCAGGCGAGCTTCATATTCTTTTTTCTATATGCTTGACATTAAAGTCCCAGTGAAATGTAAAACACTGCTTTGCAAAAAACGATAGTTGGGCTACTACTTCTAAGGTTCCTCCGACTCTGCCCCACCACTGTTGTCGCATTACAAAGTTATTAGAATTTTGAATCTCCAGCCGAGGAAGTCGGGGGAATCCTTCTTCGTGAGCGTGACGTCAAGAGATGTGCAGATCTCCATCTGTTGTGTTTATATCGGCTTGTTTCCTCTTAAATATCCAAGTTTTAACACTGTTTTGAAGTTATAGTCGGCGTTTTATGAGCCTTGAGGAAAGATTGAGCCTGGAAGAGACCAGAGAGAGGAGGAAAGGAGCACAGGCGCTAGCCGTTTGCTCGGGCGGCTAGCCGCTAGCGGCTAGCTCGGGCGACTAGTAGACGATCAAGTAATACCTGGACTCATCTTCGGTGATTCCGCAGTCAGAAAAGCGCTTCGACGTGATCCAGGAAGTCGTTCTGCCAAAAGTCAGGAGCCTCAAAGCCTCAAAGGTGAAAACTGGCGGCTGCTGAGGCGAGGAGACGAGGAGACGAGGACGAATGGAGGACGAAGCGTCTTCTGCTTCCTCAAACATGTTCCAGACGGGGTCACCGATGGCAGAACCACCTTCTGTGTCTTCTTCATCAATCACTGGGTTTGAAATGACCATGATGATGAAATATGGTTAAATTCAGCCTCTTCGTGGTCAAAACTCTGATCCTCCATAATGTAAACACAACTTGGGCGTGTGCACAACCAGTGACATCACTCTATTATTGTCAGAAGCTCCGCCCAGCAGAGGAAATACCAACGTTTAGCGGCTATTTTCTCGCAGATTGCCGTGTTTTAACATTTTACCCTTCGGCCAGTTAGCATAAAAAATGTCCCTAGAAGCGACAGCCAGAGTGTTTTGGAGGTGGAATTTTCATTTCACTGGGACTTTAAGGATTTTGAGCACTTGCCCTTTGGTGTTTTTACTTGCCCGGACAAATTTTGACTTGCCCAAAGTTGAGTGTAAATGAATAATCTTATAATGTATGAATTCCACCAACATAACTTTTTACGTAAAAACACTTGTAGTTTCTTTAATAATC
>NC_137668.1:5773090-5845590 GCF_963422515.1 Blennius ocellaris
CCGTGACAGAGATGAACGTTTGGGCGAATCTGTTATGTCAGAAATATACTTTCTCATCTCCTTGACGTCTTGTGTGGTTCTTCATTTGAAAGAATCGAGCGCATTTAGATAATATCAGTGTACTTTTGGTACACACCAGTGTGTCCCCCTCATTATTAGCTCGCCCCCTCTTTTGAGACCCCCCCCCCCCCCCCTTTGATAGTATTGGTCCGGTCCGGTCCGGGTCCTCCTGCTCAGACATGCTTGTCTAGTTGATGAGTGACTCCAAATTGATTGAACTTGTGACTGAGTTTCTTCTGTCAGACCTCCTTAGTCTCACAGCTCTGATTCGTAGAAAGCTAATCTTTTGCTTTTGGTTTGAATTGAGAGCTCGTCTTCAAAATGATGCAAATCGGTGTTTTCCGGCGTAACGCAGCACAGCCGTCACACTCGTTTTAGCTCAGGAGCCACTTGGACGGCCCACAACAGGAACGTAGCTGCAAGGGTTTTGCAGAAAAGTGAACACTTTCACAATAATGTCCTCAGCGTTTTACAAAGAAATTGCAGTTCAGTTTGGTGCCATTGAAAAATATTCAGCTTCAACTCAGACGCTGTTCAGGTGAAAATGCATCATTGCATTTCCAGAAAGTTTGGTGTTCAACAGGCAAGGGATGAAAACGGTGCCATTACCATGCCATTCCAAGAGTTGGCGCTGTTGTTTGTTTTTGTATTGAAACCACACACACACACACACACAATAGGTGCAATTTCAATGCACCTATTGTTGCACCTGATCCAAGATGGCGCCGCCCTAGCGGCAGCCTGTTGCAGCAGCTCCTGGTCCTTCTACTTTTAGTACCAGATTGCTGCAACAAAACAATTTCCCTTCGAGGATGATTAAAGTTATTATCTATCTATCTATCACACACACATGTCCGCGTCTGCGATGTCATTTAATAACCACAACAATGGCGGACTACATGCTCCAGGTGGCGCTGCAAAAGCGACTGACGCTAGCTGGAGGTGGAGCAGGACCATAGACCGATACAACATAGAATTATATGAAGGCTAAAAGCGGTAGTCTACTTCTCGATTTCTATGTGCTCTGAGTCTTCTGTATTTGGTGTGTTTGATGAGTCACAGCGCCCCTACATGCCTGGCATGTGTACTACATGTGTACTACATGTGTACTACTTGTGTACTACTGAAGCCTCGTGTTGAGCCGAGTTCATAATGACGTGTGGACGGAGGTTTTTTTTTTTTTTTTTTTGAGAACCTTTTTGAGAACCCGCCTTGTCTGCGTGTCTCTGAGGAACTTACCCCAAGTCTCATGGCGCCGTTTTCAAAATGGCGCTCTTTCAGTAACTCAAAGCGTCGTCGTGTAAACGAGCGTCCAAAACCGTCCGTCTTCACTTGAGAACGTCTCATCGGGGTGAAAGATTTGCACATTTTCTTTCTTGTGTTTTCACAAACCCTCCCTCCGCGGTCTGCTATGGATGCTAATGCTAGCTCGTTAGCAATTTTACCCCCCGCACATTCTTTCACATTCATTTTTAAGAAGCAGTTAAAGTATTAATTGTTTTTTTATGTTTTGCAAAGGTCATCCAGCGAGATCTAATTCAACCCAGCTCTCACCCATGGGCCTCATGTTTAACACTCCATGGCACAGAGCGATATAAAATGTGGATATTTATATATATTCAAAGCTCTTCTCCGATATATACTCATGCATACCTGATCAGATAAGACAAAAATAAACTTCCTGGGTTGATGTTTATAGTCTCATCCTTTACTGCATGCACCATAGATCTCCTGTATGCTCCTCTCCTGCATGTGCGCCAAATATTTACATAATTTCACAGCTTTGTGCAGGATTATGCTAAAAGCTGAGAAACCTGCTCCAGGATAAATATTTGAGGAGGTCCAAGCAAACAGTTTGTGGGGAGAGGAGCTGGAGCAACGCAGGGCGAAGAAAAGGAGACGTGGATGTAAAAAAAACAACCAAAACAAAACAAAAAAACAGAAAAGAAAAACAAGGCGAGTCTCCAAATGTTGGAGGGTTTGTTTACGAGTAAACTCAACAGGAGTGCGAGAACGCCGAGTGCGTTCGTCATTCTGTCGCGGCGGAACGACAAAATCCTGCTCCGCTGTTGCGTTTGACCCTTTGACCTCTCTGTTTCTCGCAGTGGAGGCCGTGGTGGAGTTCGACTATGAGGCTCAGCAGGACGATGAGTTGAGCCTGACGGCGGGGGACGTCATCGTGAACATACGGCGGGACGACGGGGGATGGTGGGAGGGCGAGCTGGGGGGCCGCCGGGGGCTGTTCCCCGATAACTTTGTCAGGGTGAGTAATCACGCCGCCGCCACCGCGCGCCGCCGCCGCGCCGCCGTCCCCGTCTTCCTGAGCGTGAGCTTGTGGTTTTGTGGCTGCTGCTGCTGTTTCAGTCGTCTGGAGCGCAGGTGAGAGACGTCTCGTCAGACGAAGTTTCAGATGAAATCTGTTCAACTCGTATTTCACACAAAGCAGTGGCAGCAGGGTACCGTATTCTCTGGACTGGAAGTCCTTCATCATATCGTTTTCCATCATTTGCTGTATTTCACACGCATGGAAACTCATTTTCAAATAGTCTCTTGAGATTATTCTGTTCATCACCAGCTTAAACAACAAAGGTCACATTTTAGGTGCGATTTTAGTGGTTTTTCATTTTCTAATTGGTCAAACAAATCTCAATACATACTCTTGCCCATCATACATTTCAAGAGTTTCTTAGTTTTTCTGTGGTACTGTAGCAGTATTCTGTTGTCATGGGGTGACATCTAGTGGTCTCAGATGGTATCTACAAGTACATTTTTATATAAAAATCACTTCTTAATGCAAGTTACATAATCTGCTAAACAAACAGAACAAACAACTGAGTTATAGTCTGGAGAATATGGTAACGCATAAAATGAGGACGTAGCGACAGAACTAGTCCCCTTTGTGATCATTTACCTGCATTTTAATTCAAACTTTTCAGTTCATGCAAGAAATATGAGATAAAATTATGTCATTATTCTTTTAATCACCAGCTTAAACAACAAAAGACACATTTTATTGCAGAACAAGCCACATCAGATGTGCAAATTTAGTGAATTTTCATTTTTTAATTGGTCAAACAAATGTAAATTTATGTTCTTGCCCAATATACATTTCAAGAGTTTCTTTTGTCCAATTTTTACTTTGAATTCTATTGTGCAGTTTCAGCAAATCGGTTCTTCTATAGCATTCTGTAGCAGCATTCTGTTGTCATGCAGTGACATCTGGTGGTGTCAGATAGTATAATACAATTATATTTTTTATATAAAAGTCACTTCTTAATATAAGTTACATAGTCTGCTATACAACAACAAAACACTGATTTATGGTTTGGAGAATACGGTAACGTAGACATATTGCTTTTGTTCAGTTTTTACATAACATAAAGTAACGTTTTGTTTTAAGTTGATGGAGTTCAAATATGGTGCGGAGATAGTCTAATAGTCTAGTACAATATTGCAGTATAACACAAAAACCAGTTTAGTAATAAATGACAAAATGACAAGAAAATGAGGATGATATATATATATATATATATAGTATATGATATTATATACATTTTACTTAAAACTCTTAACTTCATGCAAGAAATATTATATAAAATGTAACTTTTTTACTTGATTGTCTTCAGCATAATATTTTTATACACATGTGAACAAACTGTATGAAACGTCTCCTGTCGAGTCACGTTCCGAGGCTTTATCGCCCCCTGTTGTTATGGAGTGTGAATACATGGAGCTACATTGATTTTTATCTCGGGCCTCTTTTCCACGACAACAAGAGAAAACTGAAAACTCTTGCTGTGTTTTGTGGGTCCGTTTATCCGACAAAGGTGCTCGGAGTCACAGAAAACGCGACTTTTTGAAAACGGCTCCCAAAGTGGAACTTTTGGAAAACGCTCCAACTCCGCCACCGTGGAAAAGAGGGGGGGAAACTTGTAGAAAACCTCATGTATGATATTACAAAAACATATTTGATCTTAAATTAGTTTAAAAAATGAGTTTGGAGATAATCATACTGTGCATCCATTATTCTCTAACAAAATATACATTATTGGAGAACAACTCCATACAGAACCTTGAACTGGGGAGTTTGGTTTCAGTTTGTGTGTCGTTATGCTTCACGACACACAGAACCGTCGTTCACTGTTCCGTCACACTCAGACGTCTCGCTCACCAGCAGGTATTTCAGATTGCCTGATATTTGCCTCGGCTGTTTGCAGAAGGCTGAGTTTGTCCTCACAGTCGCTCTAAATCGGGTTGGCGGTTAATCCTCCACGACGCTGCGAAGGATCTGAAAAACTGAGCCTGGAACTGAGAGGCTGCTGCCTCATGACTTCCTCCTAGATTAAAACTACTGTGGGTTTCAGCCTGGCAAAGAAAAACAACCAGTGAACGCAGTACGTACACTTTCTGTACAGTTTCTGATTTTAATAGAAAGAATAACAGTTCATGTGAGACGAATTGACATATCATTATTATCATTTTTCCACAAACATGTTATTCAGAATGTTGTCAGACAAACCAGATTGTAGTATTCCAGTTAATCACAACGTTCCAAGTTGGGAATTCAATGTAAACTCCAACAAACTACCAAAAATACTTCATGTACAAGGACTTGGACAAACTGAATGCACTGCTGCATTTTTTGCAACCCCTTTTATATTCTAAGTCCCCGTTGACGCGACATGGTTTCAAGTGAAAAGGGGTCTGTTTCCATGACAACGGTGCTCGGAGGTCTTGAAAATGGGACTTTGTGAAAACGCTCTGACTCCGTCTCCATGGAAACGGGGGTAAAATGCAACTTTTCTGAAACGCTGCTACACAACAATGTTTCCTCCGTCGCGTCACGACTCCCACTTCATATTCTCCTGGACTTGGTACTTTTATTTTGACAGTCACCGTAATAACAACGCAACTTAGTCGTCTGTCCGTGTTCTCCCTTTGTTAATGTTTATAGCGTGTTGTTCTCTGCTGCATGTGTGTGGTTTCATTACAAAACAACCAACAACTCTTGTTCACTACATCGTTTTTTTTTAGCATTTCTGCCGTTCTTGTAGAAACGGATACCATTTTCAAAACATTGCTGTGTCGACATCTTGCTTTTCTGAAATGAAAATGCGAAGACAATGCATTTTCAGTGTCTCGTTAGAATAAACGTGACACATTGTGTAAACCAAGGCTGCCCATAGATTTATTACAAGGAGGCTGGTGTGAAATTACAAGCACATGCCAGCATGCCGATGAAAGAATCTTCTTAAAAGTTGATTAATCAGAATAAAAAAGGCACTCTTTAATATATATAAATATAATTCATTGTGGACATGGTGAAATCAGGAGAGTACAAGAGGGATCGGGATCGTTTTGAGATCTGAATCCTTAAAACTGAAGAAATGCAGCTACCGCGTGGAGAACCGAGGTCTGATCTACGGACGTTCTGCTTCTATTTGAACAGAAAGTACAAACACACTGAACCTGTTCAATGTGGTGACGAGCATTTCCTCCGCTGGCTCATGCACAGCTTCTATTTTTGGACTTGATGATAAGATGTATGCATTTTTGGTTTCAACCTCTTTGGTTTTTGCTGCAATGCTTTGACATTTGTATTTATAACTGCCTCCGTCGATACATCCAACTTTCCTCATCGCAAGAAGACAAAGTGACCTGCTGATCGTTGTTGTTTAAAACTGGGGTGTTCAACATAAGGCCTCCGGGCCAAATCATTAAAATTGGCTTTATGTTGAGGGTTTTAGTCATTTTCTGTAGTACTTGTTTGGTTTTGTGAACATATAGACATTTTCATCAGTATACTCTGCACCACAGCAAAGAAAAACTTTAAATATAAAGGTTCTTATGGCGCTATTTTACGTATCCGGCCCATTCAAGATGAAATTAGGCTGCACATTAAGCATGCAAAATATTCGAATATGAGTTATTGTCAGTAATTCACCTGCAAAGCGCACGCTAACTCCAGGCCCCATATGTTCCCATGTTTTTTTATGCAAGTCATGCCATTTAATGTGTCCTCGGTGGTGGTTGGAGCTACATCGACAGATAAAGATAGCACACTTCTCCAAAAGAGGGACTTTTGGCTGAAGCTTCTCAGCTGCAGCTCCGGCAGATTGACGTGGGGAGCTTCATCGGCGGGTCGGAGGGAGACGAGTTTACCCTGATCAGAAGGAAGGGGAAGTACCTGGTTCACAGGCTGATGAAGGAGGAAGCAGACGAAGTAGAGCTGAGAGCAAACAGACACTGAAGCAGGAGAAGCACTGTCAGGTCGCTGGCTTCGTCTGAGTGCTGAGTGAGGACAGTGTGTGTGCGTGTGTGTGTGTGTGTGTGTGTGTGTGTGTGTGTGTGTGTGTGTGTGTGTGTGTGTGTGTGTGTGTGTGTGTGTGTGTGTGTGTGTGTGTGTGTGCGCGCGTGTGTGTGTGAGACACAGAGGAAGGCTGTGAGTAATGCAGTAATACCAGACTGCTCTGTCACAAGACTGCAGTTATGGGAATCAGTGACATTAAGCTTTGCAATGCCATTGAGTGTGTGTGTGTGTGTGTGTGTGTGTGTGTGTGTGTGTGTGTGTGTGTGTGTGAAGTGGGGGATGTGGAAATGCAGGTTAAAGAAGTGACAGGAAGCCCCCCTCCCCCTCCCCCCGCTGCTCACGTTGTCGTTTAGCATTAGCAGGTTAGCATTAGCAAGCAACTGACAAAAAGCAACTGGCAAAAAAAAAACCCTCAGCTCCAAATCTTCCTGATCTGTTCACTACATTAAGACATTAGCTCCTCTTATAAGATCTTCTCCAAGTAGCTCCATAGTGACGCAGTTTCTATCTTTTTTAATAATTTTCTCAACCAATCGATTAGCGCGCGGCCGGCGGCCCGCTATTGTCCCGGCGAGCAGCAGGAGCGCGTGGAGCGGGGAGGTTTCCTGGTGAACAGACTCGAGGATATCCTGTTTATCGGGAGCTCTGGCTGCAGCCCCGTGACCCCCCTGCGCTCAGTGCACCGGCACAAACCGCCGCCGCGGATCGGAGTCACATGGCGGGAAGCGTTTGTGGGCCGACGGGCGGATCAGCGTCGGAGGTTCAGAACCGGGGAACCCATGTACCGGAACCGTCACAATCAAGTGTTTCTACTTATCTTGGATTATTAAACGTATTCCTTTATCCCTGCTGAATGACGCTCGTTCACCTCCATTCCAGCTCTTTTTAACTCTTCTTCTGCTAAATTATTCTCCAATATTCACTGTTTCACTACACTCCCCTTTTGGCTGTATATTTAGATATTTTCATTCTTTTCTTTTTTCTTTTTTCCCCTTCTATTACCTTTTTTCTACTCTTTTCTCTACTTTATCATGGAATACCATTCTAGCACTGTATTTTCTGGACCACGAGTCACACTTTTTTGTTTGTTTGCTGTTTGACTGCAACTTTTATCAATAAAAAACATACAGTAAATACCATCTTGGACCACCAGACGACAGAATCCTGCTTCGGTACAACAGAAATAAAAAAATAAAAACCTCCGTTATTATCATATTTGACAGAGTAAGAAAAATGTCTTCTAAAAACACAGTTTTTAAGTACTCAGTTTTGGTTTAGGTACTCATTTTAAGAGCTAAATGTTCCGTTTAACATTTACAGTAAAGCCCAAGTTTACTCTCATGCATTTTTTTCTTTTTATCTTATTTCCATAATAAAAAACGACAGCCTTGAGAGTGAAAGTTTCAGAAAGGCTTCATGTTCACACGGTAACGTTTTGAAAACTAGACAGAAACCGCAGAAACACTGAACAAGATGCAGTGAGCATGCCAGGTCAGGAGGTGGCGCCGTATGTTGTTCTTCCCTGTTTCCATGGAGACGGGGTTAGAGGGGTTCCAAAAAGCTGTACTTTGTCACGTTTCCACAGAGTCGGAGTGTTTTTTTTTTTCTTTTCTCAAAAAGTTACACCTTGACAACTTGTTTTCAAAAACTTCATGTAAACAGGTCTGAACAATCACTATGTTATATTTGCAATTAATTGACTGATCAGCTAAAAAAAACGTGTTTCCAATAATTTCCTATTAATTAATGAAACAGTTGCATTGTAAAAGCGGCACATTTTAATATTCTTAATATTTGGAAACTTGTGCAAAAACAATATGTAGTGCATTTGAATCTAAAAACAGTACAACATATTTGAAAAGTTTGTTGTAAATCATCTTTGTGTTTTACCTTTGTGATAAGAGCACTGTGAAGTTTGAACTTCACTCAAAGCTTTTCTCTCTATTTCAGCACAGAAAGGTTTAAAATACGGTGAAATAATTCAAAACCGTGTCAGAGACGAGAACTACTTTTGCCAAAACAATTTTCGTAGTGATTTTTACACCGTATAATGTCATCTATCAGGTTGTATATCTGACACCGGTGGTCTAGCTGCTTAAACAATGTCAGAAAAATGTCAGATTATATGAATTATTCACATATTTTGAAAGATTTTATTCTTGATTTCACGACTCAGAGCTCAAGTTATGCAGGATAAATCATAAAAAAGTCCTGAAATACTTCATGTTAGATGTAATAAATAGTAACTATTTATCTTTACATTGTATTTTGTGTCTAAAATGTCAGCTCTGAGGCAGTTTGGGATCTTCGGTGTGCGCAGTGTGAGCGGTGGAGGTGGAGGTGGAGGTGGAGGTGGAGGTGGAGTTGTGCAGAGAAACGGAGGGGAAATAATGCATTTCTCAATACAGCCACACTCTGTTTCCTCATTCTGGGTTTGTCTGTGCTGCATGTGGGGATCGTTTGCAGGACTCCTCCTACACAGAGGCTGCTCCTCTGCATTGTTCTGCTTTATCTGCGCCCGGGGAAAGGTCAGAGGTCACGTGATGTCCTGCGCTGACCGTCCATTGCTTTTCAACCAATCGTTTGGGGACAGAAGAGACATAATACAGGTGTTTCCTGCTGGGTTTTTTTTTCTTGTCTTCCCCTCCGGAGGAGAAGCGGCGCACATATTCATTATTCAAGCGGCAATAAAAAAAAAAAGAAAAGCGTTTTACATTTTCATCCCTGAAGAATTAATGCTTTACTTCTCGTGAGGCCGAGCAGCCGAATGGTGGACTGTGTGGGTTTACATCTCTGTTTGATTCAGCCGCTTGTGTGTGTGTGTGTGTGTGTGTGTGTGTGTGTGTGTGTGTGTGTCCCTGGGATCGATGTGTCTGCCGTTACCGCTGCATTAGCCCACTTAGCAGATGTGAGGTGGGATTCGACCCGCAGTTATGCAACGCCGCTATTTTAAATGTGGTCGGGTTTTTAAAAAAACATTTAAATTAAAAAAATACATGTTCCTGGGCCCGCCCTCTGGGGGACATGACATTTGTGTCGTTTAGTGTTGTTTTCATGCTTTTAGTTTTTGTTTTTTTATTGTCATTTGTTTAATCTTATTGTTGTTTTTCGTCTTTGTGTTTTCTTTTTACTTTTTATATTTTATGTGTTTCTCAAAGTTGAGTTGAGTACCAATATTCATTCTTCAAGCTTTGTCTCTTTCTTTCTCCTTCATGTTCATTTGACATCATTTTATATACATTTTCTGCCACTTCCCAGGTATTTCAAGCCTCTTTATGTTCATGTTTCATGCCTGCTGTTTTCATTTTATGTGTGGTTTATTGAATTGTTTTTTTTCCTTTTTAATTACATTTTTATATTTGGTCACAACTTTGCACCTGCATGTCGTAATTTTGCTTCTCTTTTGTCATTTCTTGTCTCTTCTTAAGTCTCTTTGTGGCTGTTTCTTAGTTCTCTGTCCACATTTTGCATCTTCATGATTCCTTTTTGTGTTTATTCTTCCATTTTTGTCCATTCTGTTTCTTTCATGACCATTCTACAACCATTTTACAGCTGTTTCATTGTCATTTTGCATCTTCTTGATCGAATTTGCCACCTCTATGTTATTGTTATCAATATTTTGAGTAATTTCATGTCAACATGAGGGCATTTTATATTTGTTTATGTTGAGTTATTGTCTGTAGTGATGTGTGCTGCCTCATAGCGGTTGTATGTTTTGGTGGTTTGGTTTTGGTTATATTTTTATTAATTTTGTACCTTTCTATAGCTATTGAGTGTCTATAGAAATTGAATTTAAGGTCATTTAAGGTAATTGAATATCTATTTATGTACATTTTCTTGTCTTTTTATGGCTGTGTGGCAACTGTCTCTGGTAATTCAATGTAGCTTTAAGGCTATTTGTTGCTCTTTATGACTATTATACATCTATTTAAGTTAAATTTGTGGAATTCTGTAGTTGATTTGTGGCCATTTTGCATGTCTACTGTAATTCCAGCCCTCTTAAAAGTCTTTTTTAGTTCATTATTCAGTGATTTGGTGTCATTTGTAGAAAGAAAGGACCTTCTAAAGGTGTTTTGTCAAACCAGGTGCTTTTTTCCCCACTGTGTTTTTTCTTAAAATCTCCCTCTCAGCCGTTTATACTGAAACCAAACTTTCCCACTTTGTTCCTCAGCATAACGTTCTGCTCTGAACAGCAGGGTGTTCTCATGTTTCATTCATAGGCTGATTTATATAACAGTGTATGGAGGCCGAAGCTGGGAGGAATCCACTGACGTTGGTGGGCTGATCGTCACCATGTGAACCTAGAAGTGTGTCTGTTCTGCCAAAACGGACCGAATCTCGTTGCTTTGCTTGTTGTTGTTGTTTTTGCGGCGTGTGCCTTGAATGAGCTGCAGTTGTTGTCGAGGAAACGTCTCCTCTCTGGTATTTTTGGATCCGGGGCTCATTAAGGCGTTCGCGCCGCACCAGGCGACACCGGGCCGGCGTGCACACGCGCGTGTGTGAGTGTGTGTGCGTGTGTGTGTGTGTGCGTGCGACGGCTCCCTCTGAGTCAGCGCGGCCGGTCCGTCTGCTTCACTGACTCGCCACAGGCCAGAGCTTACGAAACGCTGTCAGGATGAATGTGGCGGCGGGACGTCAGCGTTCCCGCCGATCCCGTCGTGTCGTTCCTGGTGAACGCAGAGGGAGAACGCTTGTTTGTGTTTGTGTTTGTGTGTCGGGGTCACCTGCTCCACAGCTCCCGCTCGCACGTCTGGTTCAGAAGTTTCACATCAGATTCATGTTCATTGGTTGATTGAGCAGCCCTTTGTTCATCCAGTCATACAAGATTCTTTGAATTGAGAGATTATTGGTTTTTTTTTTACTTAAAGGTATACAGGAGGATTTTCAGGAACTTTAGGAAAGACCCGCCCTCTCCACCGTTTGAAAAAAATGCGCATGCGCAACGCTGTACCTGCTCCCGAGACGGAACGCCTACTAAAACGCGTGCGAGAGACGTGCACGAGCCCAGTTCTCCTCGTGCACGCTCTGTTTACAAGTCACAAGTCGGCATCGCTCACATAAGCTCACTTTACAAGAAGATTTGCACCAGAGGGGGTGAAACTGTGTAAAAATGTCCGAGAATAATGCGTCGGGTCGGCCACCGGCATGATGAGAACCGTGTGGAGTGAGCTGCGTGCAGGGACGAGCACGTACGACGGGCTTACGTCATATATCACCAGAATGATTGACAATTGGGAGGACCAGTTATTTTGATGATCCACCCGGAAGAAGAAAATCCTCTACTATACCTTTAATATTGTTGTTAAAAACATTAAGAAATTCCTTCATGACAGAAGGAAACAACAGCGCCAACCCGTGGCCTGGCATGATAACGACAGTGTTACCGCTGTTTCCGTGGTAACGGACTTGGCTTTCTAAACGTGAAACTTTTCTGAAATGAAAACACAAAAACAAAGCATTTTCACTTGAAATGTCTTTTATAAACTATTTTCCTTCTCGGTTTTTGTTTCGGTTTGTTGTCAAAAGTAATTTTAATATCATTCCTCACTTTATCATGAACTAGTCGCTCCAACTCTATAATTACAATTCACAGATCATGTTTGAACCCAGATATATTGTGATGAAACACATTTATCCAGTAATCATTAAGATTTCTGTAGAGGAAAATAGATTTGACCAAATATTACAAAATTAAGATGTTACATTTTTTTACAAATACAAATGACCTCTGTTTAATCTTTTCTTACTAACTCATCAATTTCTGTATTTTTTTTTTGTAGGGAGGGATTTTTTCTGGGTTTATTTAAATTGAACTTTAAAATAAATTGATAAGAAGACTTATTGACAAAAGAGAGACATTTGATAACAAAGTCAATCAGTTTAAAAAATGAGTTTAGTGTTCTTTTATTTATTGTATAACTTATATATAACATATATCTTATACAACACCAAATACAACAGCCATTTCAGGGCACTTTTACAGAGGAAAAACCCATCAATTTATAAAAAAATAACATTATAATATACAAACGTAAATAGGAAACTGTATTTCCAACTATGTAATAATTTTTGCTTGTAAGTGTGTATAATAGATGCTTATATATGTGTGTATATGTGTGTATATATATATATATATATATATATATATACATACATAGAGAGAGAGAGACAGAGAGAGATTTTTTGTTTCCAGTTTACTTATATTACAACTGTATTAGCTCCACACCTGAGACAAATCAAAAATACAGTATGATTCAGATGTTTTAAATGAATCAAAATCAGGTTAATGATTATTTAACGTGTTGCAAACGTTCCTAGAAGTTTAGAATAAATCACACGTTCTGTATTTATTGTCCTTTTTATAAAGTTGCGATTTTGATTTTCTGCACTTTTCTATTGAATTTATTTGAAATAAGATACAGAAGAGTTTAAACGAGTCATTTGAAAATGTTTTACTTATTTATTATTTTTTATTATTCCGAGTTTCACAACAAAGACTTGTAACCCCTAAAAACTGCGGATTTCAGGTTACCGTTTTGCAAGTTTATCCACATGGGCTCATTTCAGATGAGTGTTTCCACATTGTTTTTAATCATTTTATATAAGGAGCAATCAAAAAGTTGCATTTTTACCTTTATTAGAAAAGAAAGAGTTGCATCAGTTTAGCAGGAACCTGCTGATGTAACGTGTCTGCTTGCATAAGAAGGTTTTTTTTGCAGTTTTTCCTGCAGTTTATATCCAGTATATTACTGTTTTGGCAGTAAAACTGAGCAATGCCGTCTTAATAATGGAATTTTTAGTGGAAATTTGACAGGAAACCGCATCATTCTTGTTACTTTTAGGTTTTAGACGATCGTGTTTTACTTGCAAGCTTCAGCTTCGGACATCATGAGCTGCATCTCTGTGTCTTCTTTGAATAACAGTAATGATCCCAGCTGAAAAGTGTTTCATGACCCAACTCTGGAGAGAAAGTTTCTATGTTCCAAACCGTCGCTTCGGAGGTGTTTTCCTCACCTCCCGTCTCGCTGACGACCTCCTCCGTTTCTCCGCAGGAGATAAAGAAGGACGGGAAGCGCGACGGAGGAGGACAGGCCAGCGTGATGAGGTCCGACCTGTCCAACGGCCGGGCCAGCCCCGTGTCCGACCCCAGCGTGAGACCGGGCCGGAAAGGTGGGGGTCATGTGTTGAGGATGTGGCTGCAGGTAGCCGGGCTCAGACACAGATCCTATTAGCGTGTGTGTGTGTGTGTGTGTGTGTGTGTGGGGATTTAGGTCAAGGTCTGTTCAGCGGACTAACACACTGCATACACACTCAGAGGCCACCGCCACACACCTTCACCACCAAACTCTGCAAAGCGGAGTTGGAAAATATCTGCAGCAACATGCTTAACAGTTCTATAATGACACCAGAGACTCTGACAAACAGGGAAAAATGTAAATAAAACGGCCTAATAATTGCGCAGATATGCAAAATGCCTGCAAAGCGATGCATTACGATCACAATACGTTTTACAAAACAATGTAAATCTACGACCTCGAGGTCCGACGTGACACTAAAGAGTCACAGAACGATCACACAATCTGTTAAACACATTTATAGAAATGATAAGTCGCCGAAAACGATTACACAAGGGGGTAAAGAGTCATGACAAACTACCCTGTGAACTACCACACCATGCAAAACGCGAGACAAAGAAACACCCGATTAGGAGGCAGATTGATCAGTTCAAAAAAATACAAGGTGTAAAATGGCTTCGAAGAGACAAAATGTCTGCAAAGTCATTCATTGTGATAGCAAAACAAATCTACGACCAAGAGATCTGAAATGACAAAAGCAGTGACAAAACTACAAAAAAACATGAAAAACAACCATACAAAGATGCAAAAAATGCCACAAGGAAGCTTGAAATGACTACAGAGATGAAAATAAGTTACAGACGTGAACTTCCCTTAAAGAAATGACAAAAACACACAACTGCAAAGAGACAAAAGCAACCAGCTGATAATGATGCAAAATAATCAATTGAAAAATACAAAGAGAAAATAAATGACCTCAAACTGAGGCAAAGTGAATAGATACAAATACGAAATGACCTCAAAGTCATTCAAAAGGCCTGCAAAGCGACGCGTTCAAAAACGTGCAAATCTACAAGTGAGAGGTCTGAAATGTGTAAAAACACACAAAGGATCAAAAACATCTGCTCAAGGACAGAGGTGGTAAATGGCTGCAGACACAGGATGATCACAAAGACATGAAACATTACTCTATACAATGAAAACTACCTGATTATGATGCAAGATAATCAATAGAAAAATACAAAGAGATTCAAAATAGCCTCAAACAAGAGCAAAATGAGGTTAAATAGATTTAAAATGTCTGCAAAAACTGACAGTTTTGAAAGACGTGCAAATCTACTGCACTCAGATGTGAAATGACTGTAAGGAGACAGAATGATCACTAAAAGTGACAAAATAACAAGAAACATGCAAAACTACCCTTTAAAAAGGCAAAATTGCCACAAGGAAGGTTAAAATGACTCGAGGGACAAGACCCTAAACTACAGACGTGAAATTCCCTTAAGAAGCTGCAAGAATAAAGACAAAATGAGTAAATGTCAAATGTTGAATGACCTTAAAGCATGAAAAAGGATTATAAGCGTGCAGTCATGTCTGAGAAGTGCAACAATGAACACAAAGTGAAGCCGAATGGCTCGGTTCAAATTAAGTCAAGGATGAAGAAATACAAATCTAGAGCATATTAAAAAAACCCAAAAACAAGCAAAAAGTAAAGTGAAAATACCAGGAGACACAAAATGACCTTGAGGGAAAAAGCTAAATCACGAAACCTCCAGTTAAGGTTGCAAAACGACCATGAAGATGTCTATCGAAGGACTGCAGGGATATCAAATATCTCCAGATGACATAAAACAAGCATAAAAATGGTTCAAAGCAGCGACAAGGAGACATTCAAGAGGCATAAAAGCACTCGAAAGAGCAGTGGAAGGACCATAAAGAGGTGCAAATGGCCCACAATGCCTCTCTCCGGTAGAGGTTTGTGCTCTGGGCGTCTTTCACTGGCGTGGCTGCACATCAGAGGCACGGAGAACAGGAGCAGAGCTCCCCCTGTGGTGGGAGCTGGGAACTGCAGCCTCAGGAGGCGTGAGTCAGAGGTGGTGAGCAGCGTGATGACTTCAACAGCAAACACCTCCAGACTGGACCGACGTGTCCGCGGCCTCCGCCGGGTCAACCGGCCACTAACAGGGAGGTCAAAGGTCAGCCGACCGGCGGAGAGACGTAAGAAATACAGCTGTTGTACCAGATGAGGAAGAAATGGGGAGTCACAAACTATTCAACAAATAGGAACCAGAAACCACACACAATTTAATACTGATATTAATAATAATGACAATAATGATAATAATAATAATTATGAGGAAGAAAAATACAGATTAATACATGTCCGAATATATATATGAACATATATGAATAAATGTACAAAAATATGATGATAATAATAATAATACAAATAAATAGCAATAAAGTAGATAAATGAAAAAATTGATGAATATGAATATTCTTAAAATTTTATGATGATGATGATAATAATAATGATAATAATAAAACATAAAATATGGAAGAAACAAAGATACAGAGAAAGGAAACAATTATTTAAAATCCAAATAACTCAAATAAAAATACACGAGTCCAGTGAATGTGCCCTCAGCATGCATTCAAATTTTCACCCACAAATGTGACATCATATTTATTGTAAGTCACCAACCAAACAATGGTGAGAAGTATGTGGGAGATTCATTCTTTTAACTACGATTGGAGTCCAGGATTTACAAAGTTCTGTGTTGGTGCAGTAGAGACGGTTTCATTTATTACATTCTGAGGAAACGACTATGGAGGGGAACTTATGGATTACTTATTGAGTATCAGCCTTCTACCTCACTTGATGCTCGAACATATGACTCTACCTGGAGGTTTAATAACGTGTGTGTGTGTGTGTGTGTGTGTGTGTGTGTGTGTGTGTGTGTGTGTGTGTGTGTGTGTGTGTGTGTGTGTGTGTGTCACAGGGGAGCAGATCCGTAAGCGGAGGTGCAAGGCTGCGTTCAGCTACGTTCCTCAGCATGAGGACGAGTTGGAGTTGAAGATCGGCGACGTCATCGAGGTCATCGCAGAGGTGAGACGCTCTTTCACTTCCTGCTTCACCTTCGTCACGTTCTCTCAATCTAGCGTCCGGTAGGGCTGCTCCTTTATGGAAAAACTCATTATCACGATTGTTTTGGGCAATGTTGCAACCATGATTTATTTACATGATTATGTTTTCGATTTTGTAACAGCACTTATTGAACATGTTTAAAAACTCTCCTGTTGAATATATTAACATCTTGTAATGGTGGAGTAAAAAATAAACTGCATTCAATCTTTTTAAAACAATAAATAAATAACTGCAGATACTAATATAAACTACAGTAAGGAATCATGTTGCTTTACATTATATGTTGCTACTTTGTTCGTCCTGTGAGGCAGCGAGGCTCAGTACTGAACGCTAAGTCATGCTAGTAGACACCGTTAGCATGACTTAGCTTTAAAATGACATGGAACCTAAACCACTGGTGTAATACGCTTTTATTATCATCATCAATATATGTTAGTTTACGGCAGGTATAACAACGGCGAGCACACGCAAGAAACCATACATTCAGAACTTTTTTTCGGGAAATTTAAAAGTAGTAACTTACCACGAAGTCGCTAGCGCCTGCGCGTTCGGGTTAAATGTGTCGTCATTTCCTGTCTGACTGGAAATACCTGAGAGTGGCGGTTCTGCAGCCAAATGCGCATCTCACAACGAAAACACCACATAATCGTTTTTCCTCGATTGTATGAACGTTGAGATCATCTGGAGCCAAAATCGTAATCACAATTAAAATTCGATTAATGGAGCAGCCCTACCGTCCGGTCACAAACACATCCGGCCTTACAGCAGACGCAAAATCAAATACAGACTATAATTATGAATATAACACTTTCATCAATTGGCATGATGTAATGTCTCTATATTAGTCATAATTGGGAACAATAGTATTCAAACAAAATGTCTAGTATCAGGTATTTAAATAAGTTGCTCTTGAATTAATTTACATTTACTTCTGTATAATCTTTGTTGTTGTTTTTTTTTATAATACTAGCATTTCTACATTTCTATACATTCATATTCCAGCTCAAAGCTGCACATTGTCTTTACTGCACAGTCTGAAGTAGTTCAGACTCCGGCTGCTAGGTGGCAGCAGAGTGCTATTATCCAGGTAGAATCCCTGTTGACACATGAACCCAGTGTGAGTCATTATGAAGTCCAACTTCCACGTGAGAACAGATCATGCAAAGAAAAGAGTCAAATATGTGGGTGATAATAGTAAAAAAAAACCAATTAACTTCAATTAGTTATATGAAAGGTCAAAAAAAGGGAGCAAAGAGCAAAAAATACCTCGTAAAAGTTATAAAAAACTTAAAATAGAAAAAAAAACTTTCAGAGAAATAAAAATATAAAGATTGCCTTAAATTTCCCCAAAACATGCAAAATTATGAAAAATAATATTTAAAAAAAAGAAAATTGAAACTGTGCCAATATTGATGCAAACAATAAACTGAAAAAAAAGTTTTTGAAGCAATATATTGACTTTGATATGTTTTAGTTGATCTAATCTTGAAAGTTGAATTCTACTAAAAAAAAAAAAAAATTTGCAAAAAAAAACTGGATGAAATAAATTCTATTAATTTTTTTTTTTAATCATGACATATTTGGGGAAATGATGAGGGGGGGATACAATAAGTTCATCATGCTTAAAAAAAGTTTAAAAAAAATAAATAAAAATGTGATAAAAATATTTCTAAATGAAAAAAAAATCATATAAACATAAAAATGTCATATACAGATGTTAACTTACCGATAAGTCATCACAGTTTTCTTAGTAGCACGGATACAGGTCTTTATTTATTTACTTTCTTTACTTATTTTAATTTGTCATTATTTCTAACAGAGATTAGTTTCACATTTTTTGTAAATGTGAAGAATAAAAGGGACCAAAATCACCTCAACCTTTATCCCTTTTTTTGTTTTCACCTTCAAATGCATTTCAATTGTTGTTTTCTGTTATTTTGTGTGAATCTGATTCCTGCAAGCTGAGATATTCAGCTACGTGTCCACGTGCAAGGCTCTGTCTGACTGTTATACAGGCGCCCGCCACTAGTCGGAGCTACAGAGCAGTCAGACAGCAGCATTAGCCCTCATTTACACGACTCCGTTTCAGGTGAAAGCATATCATATTTGGATTTAGATGGGAACATTTTGATAACGGTGTTCATGTTCACGAAACGACATAGACACTGAAAGCAGTGCAGTTAGCATGCCAGGCCAGGAGGTGGCGCCATTTGTATTCTATTAAAGGTTGAAGCTTTGTGTTATGTCTCTCATTCATTGGTGCAGGTGGAGGAGGGCTGGTGGGAGGGCTTCCTCAACGGGAAGACCGGAATGTTCCCCTCCAATTTCACCCGAGAGATCCAGAAGGAGTCGGACACGCCCACTTTGGACACGCCCACCTCGCAGGAGGAGCGCCACGCCCGCAGCAGTGAGCCTCCGTTTTAAAACCACAGTAACGTCATTCTGATCGCAATGAATTCTTCAATATTCACCGTGTGTGTGTGTGTGTGTGTGTGTGTGTGTGTGTGTGTGTGTGTGTGTGTGTGTGTGTGTGTGTGTGTGTGTGTAGGTAAAGACAGCCCTGGCAGTGAAAGTGACGGAGGAGACAGTCGATCAGAAACAGGGTCTGAAATCCAGCCGAAGAAGGTGAACAATCAACGCCCCGAATCTTCAAATCAAAACTTCAGCTACATACTTCAGATTCTTATTTCCACCTTTAATATCCTTTCATCCAAACACTCATATGAGTATTTATTCTCAGGGCCTGCTTACACCACAACGTTTCCAAATATAGACAGAGAACTTTTGTAGCGTTTTGGGTGCCGGTTTCCACGACAACGTTGCTCTGGGCCACTGAAAACGAGACTTTTTGAACCCGACTCCCAAGGGGGATGTTTTTGAAAATACTCCATCTCCATAGAAACCGGGGAATACACAACTTCACGATGATGTCACCCCCCCACCCCCCCCCCCCCCCCCCCACCTGAATGATCCATGATGTCACCCAATAACCACAAAAACAATGGCGGACTACGTGCTCCAGGTGGCGCTGCAGAAGCTACTGACACTGGTCGGTTCAATAAGGTGACATGTTGGATTTTCCCGTCCCAGGAGAAGCAGGAGCATAAACCTCGGGAACTCAGAGTTATATACAGTAGAAGTCTATGAGCTGGAGTCAACGTTTATATTTCTATGTTCTCCGAGTCTTCTTCTGCGTTTTTGGTGTATTTGCTGAGTCATCGCTCCCCTAAAGGCCACACCTGTAATCACCACTTATCCCTTGACATGGCTGCCGATCATTCATCCATTCATTCATCATCACAGCCTTTAGATTGTCCACTACTGGACCTCGGCCTTCTCCAAATGTGTCCATCTCTTTCTGTCTTGAACCGTCCGTCCCCAGGTGACACCCATCATATCTCACCAACGAGTTTTCTGTCTTCCTCAACATCTTTTCCCACTTTCCTCTCGGTTCCCATTGTCATTCTGCTCACGGCGTTGTTTTCAGTGTCTCTGCATTCTCCAGACATGGAAACGTGAAACTTTTCTGCATTTTCACTTGAAACGTTGTGGTGTAAACAGAGCCTCAGTGTGCTTGCTTCTTCGTACTGAATCATAGCAAATCTGGCCACATCTTATCATTAAATCCCAGAGAAGAGGATACTTTTGTGTTTTATCCAAACTTTATTCAACTTATATCACATGCGACAACATAGTGGACAAATTCAATATGAACACGTGCTTCAAAACAATGAAAACCACACATCTTTGCGATTCTATTTTTAAAAACAAACCATGAAGTGAAAAGGGGAAATTCTACCGCTGTCGCTCATTTACATCCCTGGAGACTCCTCTAGTTTGCTGCTGCTGGTCCAGAGCTGCAGGCTCTGGTTGTGTACTGGAGGTCACGTCAGGGGCAAATGGAAGTTGTGGATTTAACAGTATTTTGGCAACAGTGTGAAAGTCTGCGACACAGACGGACACGAGCAGATTAGAACGCAGCAGATACAAGCCTGCAGCTGCAGCTATTATAAGATGCAGGTTAATGGATTTGATGGGTCATACTGTCCTTTTCCAAATTCCTGTACGGAACTAAGAAATAAACCAAGAGCCTCTTGTTTCTGTAACAAATTAGCGTTTGTCCTTGAACGTCTCTTCAGATCCGAGGAATCGGCTTCGGGGACATCTTCAAAGACCAGCCCATTAAGCTCCGCCCCCGCTCCATGGACGTGGACTCCGAGGCTGACAAGGTGAGTGTCACACAGCTCCAGGCCACCAGGGGGCCTCCAAGGGCTGACGGAGCGCTCTAACCCTTTTCGCTGGTTTCAAATCATTTCTAAATATGTTTGAGACTTGTCAGAAGGGAATTTTGGTCCGGACCAAACACGTTCACCTGTTTGGTCCGGACCAGAGTCTCTACAGGGAAAAACTGTTTTGTTTGGGCGACAGGAACACGACCACCAACTCTGAACCGGAGCTACAACCTCTCTGGTCCCTTTAAAAACATTGATCTCGGTTCGTTTACAAACAATCTTTCTGGCAGAGGGGGTGGAGGATTCATTGATCCCAATGCATTCTGGGTAGTAAACAAACAAAGCTAACAACGTGATATTTAAAAAAAAATGTGTGGAAATATCTCGCAGCCTGACGTGGAGTAATGAGGAAGAAGTAGAGAGGAAGAAGTAGTGAGGACGACTCATTGATATCAGGTCTGAGGACGACATATCGCGGTTGTTTGTGGCTACCCATTAGCCACGAGCTAACTAGCCTAGCCACCACCGGCCCAATCAGTGAGCCATGTTTCTTCTTCACTTCCTCTCTGGTTTGTCTCAGGCGACAGCGCCCCCGAGCCAGCAGCTGGTGTAACTGTGTGACATTTTCCAGACAGTTTGATCTCAAACTGTGTGTGTGTGTGTGTGTGTGTGTGTGTGTGTGTGTGTGTGTGTGTGTGTGTGTGTGTGTGTGTGTGTGTGTGTGTGTGTGTGTGTGTGTGTGTGTGTGTGTGTGTGTGTGTGTGTGTGTGTTTCATTACAAAAGCAACCAGCAGCACCCACTAGTGGCCTGGCATGCTAACTACATTGTGGAAACTGACATCTTTTTCAAAACGTTGCCTTGTAAAGGTGAAACGTCCTCTGAAAAAGGGAGAGAAAAAAAATAAAAATGCAAGAACGGTGCGTTTATCACATCGAAACATCGTGGAAACTGGATCCACTGGAAATAAAAACACGTCGGGGTCGTAATACTGTGATCATTGTGCCGTGAGCAGCGAGGGGAGGAAGCTGGGGCTCCTCCGCTTCTTCTGGTTCAGCTTTACAACACAGGACGTGGTTTCATGTTCCCACACACACACACACACACACACACACACACACACACACACACACACACACACATCCTGCAGGGATTTGACTATTAAAGCAGAAGTGAGAGAGAGAGAGAGAGAGAGAGAGAGAGAGATTTTCACTGACACTTGGGTCTTGTGCTGCAGCTGATGCAGCAAAGCTTGGTCTCTCAGTGCGACTGGAAACCCGAGGAGGAGGAGGAGGACGGTAGGCTGCGGCTCACTTCTTTCTCCAGGTCGCTCTGCGCTGCTCAAGCTGTCACCACCAGTTTCAGGATTACTCACTGCTCTTATGACTTCTTTCACTGAGGGAAGCATCAGTTCCAGGAGAAGTCTGTTGAACATGGAGGTGGGAGCTTCTGGGAATCCAGCAGTTGTGAGAGTTCTAGAATCTTTCAAGGTTGGAGAAGTTGTGACCTCGTTAGAAGCTGTGAGAGTTTTAACATTTTTAAAGACTGGACAGTCGGTCAGGGCTCCAGAATTTGACTGTGTGGTGTTATAGAATGTGTTGTGAAAACCTTCAGAGTTCTAGAATCTTTCAATGGTTTTAGAATTTACAAAATCCTTAGAGTCTGTCAGATTTCTAGAATTTGTGGCGTTTTTGAAAATCCATCAGGGTTTGAGAATCAGGAAGAGTTGAAGAGTTTGTGAGCGTTCTACAATGTCTCTGAGTTCTACAAACGTGTTAGGGTTGTAGAAAACGTTCTTACAGTCTGTCAGAAGCCTAGAATCTGAGAGTTGTGGTGTTTGTGAGAATTCAAGAATGTGAGAGAGTTCTAGAGTGTGTCATGGTTTTAAAATCTGTAAGGGTCCTACCGTCTGTCAGATTTTGAGAAATTTGCCAGGGATGGGGAATATTTCATAGTTGTAGAAACTGTGAAGGCTCAAGAACCATGATTCGGTAATGTGGATTTGTTTTAGAGTGGTATGTGAGAGTCATTGATGTAGCAAGAGTTCTAGAATCATCCAGAGTTCTGGAACATCCAGAGTTCCTGAATGAGCGAAAACAATGAGAATGTGGAAGAGTTGTCAAATTTGTCAAGCATTTGAGAATTAGAAGGATTTCAAAGAGTTTTTTGGGAGTTCTCGAATCTTTCACAGGTCCAGAATGTTGTTTGGTATGTGAGAGTCATAGATTCTGTAAGTGCTCTTAATCTCGAATGTGTCGGACTTGTAGAATCTTTCAAGTTCTAGAATTTGTGACATCTTTACAGTCTGTCAGGGGTCAAGAATCTGAGAGTCATGATGTTTGTGACAATTCAAAAATGTGGGAGTACTTTAGAATGTGCCAGGGTTGTAAAATCTGGACGGGCTCTGGAATCTGTTTTGGAATTTGTGAGGGTAGGTTGGGGTTTGAGAATCTGCCAGGGCTCAAGAATTAAGAAGAGTTGGAGACTTTGTGAGAGTTCTCGAAGAGGTTGAGGTTGTAAAATGTCTAAAGGTCTAACAAACTGCTAGAGTCATAGAAACCGAAAGCTCAAGAGCCTGTCTGCTTCAGAATAAGATCAATGATTCTGGAATCATCCAGAGTTCTAGAATGAACGTCTTGACTAGGTAGAGTTTGATGATCAGGATGATTCCAATTATTTTTTTTAGGAGTTCTAGATCTTCCAGAGGTCCAGAGTTTGTTAAATGTTGTAGGTTCCGAGAGTCATAGATTCTGTAAGTGTTCTTAAACTCACCGGAGTTCTCGAATGAGAGAAAGCGTTTGTTGTAACATTTGTGAAAGTTCTCGTTGAGCAATTTGTGAGATTTCTTGAATCTTTAAGATTTGTAAGAGTGGTAAAACCTTTTAGAGTGAAGAAACCTGTCAAAGTTCTGGATTTTGTCAGAATTCTTGACTTGATGATGCATTGAAAGGTTCAGTTCATTAAAAAAAAAAAAAAAAAAGCACGGTTTCCTCTTCCTGTCGAGGTTTTCCTGTGTGCAGACGCAGACTGAAGCCGTTCTAAAGACGTCTCAGACGTTCCTCTTCCGTCTGTTCAGAGCAGGACAGAGGAGCGTCTGCTTCACTCGCTGCAGTTTGACTTTGTGTCGCACTAAATGCAGAGTGAAGAACGAAAACGTCCTCTGACAACAGCAACACAAAGGTCGTCAAAGCATTTCAAGTAATACCAAACTGTTTTATTAGCTGCGTTTGCTAGTCGGGGCTTCTTCTGTGTCTAAAGATCTCTTGATTACTGAAGTATAATAAAATAAATTGCTCTACATTTGTATGTTGCTTCTCCTCTCGCCCAGCCAAATAGATTTGGCTCAACGTTTCTGAATAAATCGCCAAAAAAATTTTAAACAAATATTCCCATAACTCAAGGAGAAAATCGACATCCGTTGCCATGGAGACACAGTGACAAGAGGCAGGCACCCACAATTTCCTCTGGAATTTTGTTGTTGTTCAGTTTAATATAAGCCCTTCGTTTGTGTACTTATTACTCACATTATTTTGGCCCTAATCTAACAGTTACTGTTTATTTCTTTACTTCACTGCTTTTGATGGAAATGCCAAGTGCAACCTGATTAAAATCTGTAAACGTGCTACTGATGTTCTCAAATACTTAAGTGTTGTGTGTCGCCTCCATACAACCAACGAGCTGGAAAAAAGTTACATTTTATTTAATATGTCTTGCATGAAGTTTAAGTAAAATGTATATATATATATAGTTTTATAAATACTTAGTGGAATAATAAGTGGAAACAATGCAAACGCTAAATGAAGGCTATAAACACAACATCAATTTACTTCTTTTATTACCACAATACAATACTTTTACTAAACCGATACTAAAAGTAAATTTTATGGTTTCTCATTGGGCTTCTGCAAAGTGTTGTATTGTCCTACAATTCTATGTAAGAAGTTAGGGGCTAACGTGTCATCGACTGCAATGGAACATTACAGAATATAGTCAATCTCTCAATGAAGGGTTAAAACACCCCCAATTGAAACTCTTGTTTAAAATGAATGTATTCAGTATTTTGTACAAATGTTCTGTGATTAACAGCAGAACAGACTTGATGGAGATGTGTGCTCAGGACGGTGAAGCCTCGGGTCACGAGGAGCAGTAGAAAGTCTCTGGGTGTGAAAACATGCACACTGGGCGGTGAAGCCTCCTGCAGACGTGTGTGTGTGTGTGTGTGTGTGTGTCGGATGTGTGTGTGTAGGATGTGTGTCAGCCTGTCCTGCTGTGTGAGAGGCTGTTATGTTGCTTTATGGAGCGCCCGGTGACTGGGCTCCCTAATGAGGAGCTGCGGAGGTACAAAGGGAGAAACGAGTCTCCAGAACCTCACCGCTGCTGTTCCAGTCACAATCTCTCCTCCTGAAGGGAGGAGTGTTTGCTGTTTTCCTCTTTGCTTTCTCGTTTTCTTTTTTTTCTCTCGCCGTGACTCAAAGTCACCGTGGCGTCAGATCAGCTGAGTTTACAGTTTGACTCATTATCCACCTCCTCTGCAGAAGGGCAAACGCTGGGGCGCCAGGAGGGATTCTCGCCAAAAACACCTGGATTCAACTCATCAAATATGCATGTTTCTACTCAACGTCTGGCCAGTTTTTCATTACAAATGTGCTTTTGGGGTCACTTAGTTTCATAATAACCTCATTTCTGGAAGAAACAGGTTATTTATTTGCAGTGAAACTGATTTGCGATGTCATTTTGGTTTTTAACTGCTTCCTTTGACTACAAATAAAGGTCTAGATCAAAGGGCTTTTATAGGGTCAGACACACACACAAAAAAAACACGCACACATTATATTACATAATGAATGAAGAAATAATGTATTTCTTTTCAAAATTCTGAGAAAATAGCAATTTCTTAGCAATGATGTAATCAAAGCAGGATACATCCGTAAAGACAGAACTAATGTTCAAAATGCAGCAGAAATATTTCACAGCCAGTTTTACTACGACAATAGAAGCTGCAGTGAAGATTATAGATTATTTTAAAACGTATATGTGATCATTTCATCTCCAAGAGTGAGCTGAAGATGCATTTAAAGAAAGAGTCGAGGAAACTGAACCTGATGTGACACGATAAATACCTGCTGAGACAAACACAACCAGTAGGCAGTACAAGATAACAGGAATACACGTTTTAAAGAAAAAAGCTTAACATTCAGATGATTGTTTGTATTAAAATTAGACATAAATGCACAGACGTGAAGTCCCACACTGACATCTCCCAGATCTAAATGGACATAATTTGTCTTTGCGGAAACCCAGACACATTTGAGTTTCAGGCTGCGTCGAATTCAAAAGGAGCATTTCAGCATCGGCCCTCCGACGCCCCGTTCACACGACGACGTTTTCAAGTGAAAACGCTAAACTTTCACTGCACTTTGGTGGCTCGTTTGCACAGCAGCTTTTAGAAAACGCTCAGGCTCCGTGGAAACGGTTGAGAAATAGTTGTTCTGCACATGTGCTGTGACTCCCAGTCGATATTCTCCTGGACTTGGTACTTTTACTTTGACAGTCACCATAATAACAATCCAATTTGGTTTTCTGTCCACTGGAATGTCCGTGTTCGACCATTGTTAATGCTAAGAGCAGATTGCTCAGCAGCGCCAACTCATGGCCCAACATGTGAATTACATCATTTTCAGTGTTTCTGACATTCTTCTTCTTCTTCTTCTGCATTCATGAAGTTGCACCAGCGCCATCTGTTGGTTCCAGCTCGTCCCTACCATCCCCACCGCTCAAAACAAAATGCGTTTTCGCTTGAGACGTTGTTGCGTAAACGAGGCCTTACACGCCGCTGTCTGACGGCTCCGTAGCCCCGACTAGTGGCGGCCGGCTGCATTACACCAACGTAGCCTTGTGACGTAGATAAAACACTTAACTGAATATGTTTGCGCGCACAAATCAGATTTATATAGAATAACAAAAAACAACAATACAAATGCGTTTGAAGGTTTAAAAAGAAAAAAAAACAAAAAAAAAAAACCTGATGCATTTTCACTTAAAGGCCTAGTGTAATGTAAAACACTACTTTGTAAAAAACGATAGTTGGGCTGCTACTTCTAAGGTTCCTCCGACTCTGCCCCACCACTGCATAACAAAGTTATTTGAATTTTGAATCTCCAGCCGAGGAAGTCGGGGGAATCCTTCTTCGTGAGCGTGACGTCAAGAGTTGTGCAGATCTCCATCTGTTGTGTTTATATCGGCTTGTTTCCTCTTAAATATCCAAGTTTTAACAGTGTTTTGAAGTTATAGTCGGCGTTTTATGAGCCTTGAGGAAAGATTGAGCCTGGAAGAGACCGAGAGAGGAGGAAAGGAGCACGGGCGGCGGGAGCGGCTAGCCGCTAGCTCGGGGGCTAGTAGACGATCAAGTAATACCTGGACTCATCTGCGGTGATTCTGCAGTCAGAAAAGCTCTTCAACATGATCCAGGAAGTCGTTCTGCCAAAAGTCAGGAGCCTCAAAGCCTCAAAGGTGAAAACTGGCGGCTGCTGAGGCGAGGAGACGAGGAGACGAGGACGAATGGAGGACGAAGCGTCTTCTGCTTCCTCAAACATGTTCCAGACGGGGTCACCGATGGCAGAACCACCTTCTGTGTCTTCTTCATCAATCACTGGGTTTGAAATGATGATGATGATGAAATATGGTTAAATTCACCCTCTTCGTGGTCAAAACTCTGATCCTCCATAATGTAAACACAACTTGGGCGTGTGCACAACCAGTGATGTCACTCTATTATTGTCAGAAGCTCCGCCCAGCAGAGGAAATACCAACGTTTATCGGCTATTTTCTCGCAGATTGCCGTGTTTTAACATTTGACCCTTCGGCCAGTTAGCATAAAAAATGTCCCTAGAAGCGACAGCCAGAGTGTTTTGGAGGTGGAATTTTCATTTCACTAGGACTTTAAAGCCTCATGTGACCGGGGACCTCAAGTTCTTGTTCTTGGCCGGCGCAGGATCAGATTTGTGTGTTTGATATAATTGCGGTTCCTTTAAACTGCAGAAAGTTTGAGCTTCTTATGAAGTTGTTGAAAAATCTCACCTGTGATCAGTTTCCCATCTTTTAATGAAGCTGCGGGTTTTAGCTTTGGACAGGAACCACTATAAGATGATGTAAAAAGTGCGTCTGCTGCACGGCGGAGCCCCGTCCTGCACGGCGGGGCCCCGTCCTGCACGGCGGGGCCCCGTCCAGCACGGCGGGGCCCCGTCCAGCACGGCGGGGCCCCGTCCTGCACGGCGGGGCCCCGTCCAGCACGGCGGGGCCCCGTCCAGCACGGCGGGGCCCCGTCCTGCACGGCGGGGCCCCGTCCTGCACGGCGGAGCCCCGTCCTGCACGGCGGAGCCCCGTCCTGCACGGCGGAGCCCCGTCCAGCCAGACTGAGGGCCGTTCTAACTGCAGTCACGCGGTAATATTTATTTATAAAATGACGAATTACATTTCCTCGTAACTGTTCTTTTCAGGTCATGTGAGGTGTGACGGCTCCTCGTGTTGAGAAGGAGGGGGAGGGGGAGGGGGGTTCTCCACAGCCCGCCTGAACAGAGCCGTGTGTGTGTGTGTGTGTGTGTGTCAGTGTGTGTTTTCCTGTGGACGAGCCACACCGGCTCCACAAACACCGCCCGGGGATCCACTCCAGCCGGGGGGGGGGAACAAGCGACGCTTTAACTGCCCCCGACTGAAGAAATCGTCTCTCATTAGACTTGTGAATCAACACTGCTGCAGGTTTAGATTTCCAGGATATGATTTTATCGGGGTATTTTGGTGTAAAAAGCTGCAGTAACTAACTGAATCTACCTATTTTGGGGTTAAAAGTGAGAAGGAGAAAGTGGAAGATTGGATGAATTCTCTGTTTACACTGACTTCTCTCTTTGGACCGCACACTGCGTTCCTTTCAAGAGGAAACATATCTTGTTTCAGAAACATTTGTTTTCAAAAGGTTCGTGTCAATGCACACCCAGAACACACAATGTAAATGTAGAATATTCACATGACAATGTCGCACCGAAGAGGGAGGAGCCTCACGTTGTCATGACAACACAAATATGAACATACTATGACGAACGTGAATTAAAATTTTGCTTTATTAAAACTTCTCAATCCATCGCTTTTCTTGTGTGTCGTGCGTTTATAGAGGCAGTTAACCCTTTATCGTCTATCGGACTGTAAATGTAAATGGCTTTATTAAATATTTTTCAAACTAAATAAATGAACAGTTTGTTAATAATTGATGACAATTACAATACAAGATGATCAAATTGTAGTTTTGCTAGTTTATTCGCACAATTGCTGTTGGGAATAATGGGTTCCTTCCAACTGATTGATGCATTTAACTTCATTTAACTTTATAATAAATCAAATAAATCTGTGCACATGATACGAGCTCAAGTTTTCAAACCTATTTCCAACACTAATTAAACAACTTTCTGGTAATTATTTGCAAATAAATTGAACATATCGCAGGACAGTGGTTCCTCATAGCCTTTAGCCAAACTTTATTAATCAATTTCATATAAAAATATGTATTTTTTTGTGCTTGTCTACATATTTTATCGTGTTTTTATGGCATAGAAGATTGTTTTACATTCCAAATATTTGCAATGCACTGATGTTAAAGAGGAGAATGTTTGCAGAGTTAAAATGTCGTAATTTTAGATCCCGTCAGTGCGGAGTCAGAACGTTTCAAAATAAAAAAAAGAGGTGATTTCCTGTCCTGTGTGTGTCTCAGGTCAGCGAGGGGAAGAGCGCCGCAGTGGAGAACATGAAGACTGAACCCGACAGCAAAGCTAAAGGTGAGGAGCTGCAGGCACAACAACATCACGTTGTTTAACTTCGTCCAGCGACTCGTTTACACTTTCAAAATAAAAGACGTTGGAGCAGAAACCTTGAGAACTGCTCCTCGTTAAACATGACGTCTGCTTGTATCAGATTGAAATAATTCCGCAGCCTTTTATTCATCACTTCCCTCTTTTCATGCAGGTTTCCTTTCATTCTAATAGAGCATTGTTTCTTATTTTTCTTGTCTTTCTGTTGCTGAAAACGCCCTTCCGAGTGAGCACTTTTAACATTTGATAGCTGGAATGCATTCAGGAAGGCAAACAACAAGAAAAGCACCACCTTTTTTTCTTTTATTGCACCTTTTATTATTATTATTATTATATACAATTACAATAATAATAATACTTATTATTATTTTATTCTATAATAGCAGTAATAATAGTTTGTATTATCATGATTATTATTATGTTTTCACCGTTGCTTCGTGTTTCTCGCTGTACTATTTGAAGCGGCTGGTCAGTGACTGTGTGTTGTGTCTGGACTCGTCTTCAGGGCGGGAGCAGTGCAAAGTCCTTTTTCCATATGAAGCACAAAATGAAGACGAGCTGTCCATCAAGGAAGGAGAAATCATCAACATCGTCACCAAGGTGAGCGACCTGAAGCCCCAGTAAGTAACAAGGCACTACACGGGGGAGGAAATCAAGGAGGATTTAACTGCATGTGAATAAAAGTGGAAACAAAAGAGGAGGTATATTATGAATGAAGACTTAATTGTTGTTGTATTGGGCTCTTTAAAAAGTGGTGTCGGCTTCTTCCACGCCTGGAATAAAAGATGAGCCCATTACAAACCTAAAGTTCCAGTATTTCTGGGTACTTTCCCTTTAAAGGATCCTCTTTCCGTCCGTCTGCAGGGTCAGTGCGACCCGACTCAGACTCGTACCACCTGGAGTTGAGCTGCAGTGGAGACGCTGCTCCGGGCTGCAAAATGAATGGATTTACATTGTAGTGTTCAGCGGGGCACATAAGATACAGCTCCTACATGGTTGCTCAGAAAAGCTTTTGTGAATCTTCCAGCGTCATTAAAATGTGATTCACACTGGAAAGAAAATGTATGAACTCCAAAACGCACACAGCAGTGACAAAGTGAAATCCATTCACCTTTTAATAAAGGTCAATAACTGAACACCTGCTGGTGATGTCATCAATTTAGGCATTAGAAATCTTGCAATTTCACATGTAAAAGTCAATAATGTCATAAATTAACCATTTTATAAATAATTAATCATAACTACTTTCCAAATGTGTCATGGGATATTTAATCCATTATCATAATAAGGTTTTGCCAATAATGTCATAAATTATTTTATGAATGAAGTAACACAAAAAAAATACCCTGTCAAAATGTAATAACTGCAGGTAATAATGTAATAATAACAGCATTCCTTGTAAATCAAAGCATTTTTTTTTTAATACAGATTTTATGCTTGTATTGCCTTGAAAATGGTGTGACTGTATATGCCTTAAGCTCCATATTGATTAATATATATTAGGATTTCTTTACTTTTTAATGTTTGGTGATTGTAAAACCCCGGTGAATGGAGTTTTAAATGATCGGAGCCGTTCTGTCCAGGACTGCGCCGACGCCGGCTGGTGGATGGGGGAGATCGGAGGCCGGCAGGGCGTCTTCCCAGACAACTTCGTCAAGCTGCTCGAGGTGGAGAAAGAGGTGAGTGTGACGTCGCCGATAAAGACGCTTCGACGATGTGTGACTTGGTTTTTTTGGGGGGTTTTTTTAATAAAAGGTGACGTTTGTGTTTGCAGAGACCAAAGAAGCCTCCTCCTCCCAGCGCGCCGTCGGCCAAACACCCCGCAGGTAAACACCAGGTCCTCCGCCCCCGAGGGGAAGGAAGCCGTTTATAGACACCTTTAAAGGAGGAAATGTGAATTTTGACCTGTAGAGAAAAAGCCGGAGGTAAAGAAAGTCCCGCCGGAGCGTCCGGAGCATCTTCCGCAGAGAGACCAGGACCGAGGTAAAAACCTCCACCTCCTGCTTCACCAGCTGCTCCACCTCAACGCTAAGTCTCTCCTGCTGCTCCCCCGACAACTAACCTGCTTTCCTGTTAACACCGGAATCCACCGGGGCTCCAAAACACCTGCGACGCATCGTTCCTTTTCAATGAAAGAAAAGTTCGTTCAATATAAAGCAGGAGTTGGTACAGACAGTAGTATTGTGTCACAGCTGCTCTTGTTTGGTTTTTTTTAAAAACGATCTTAAAAGACGAGATCCTGGAGAAAATCCCCCTTTTATTCATGTGAATTGTGATTTTAGCTGCTCGTGCGGCTTCAGACTCGCCATCACAGACGTTTATGAACCGTTTGCTGAGCGTTTGTCGTGAGTCATCCTGATGTTGTACACTATAGAAAGACGCTCAATATATATACTGAAATTAAAGATCTAAAGATCTGGCCATAATCTAAGAACTGTCGTTTTTGACCAGGAGCTGTTTTGCGGAATGTGCAAACGACAAATTTGCTTTGATAAACAAAAGCATTATGGGATTTGACCTTTGTGAGCAGAACAAATGTACATTTACGGTCAAAAGCCAAATACTGGGACACTTTAGCTTTAGGGCGCGTTCACATTCCTGTTTGATCCACGCCAGAGTCTCTTCAGGGGAAAACTGTTTCGTTTAGGCGACGAGAGAGAAATCTCCTGCGAACTCTGAACCGGAGCAACAACATCTCTGGTCCTTTTGGAAACATCCGTCAATCCGTAAACAATCAAACCGTAAACAATCAAAGTTCACCACACGAAGCAAGAAGAGCAAGAAGTACTGAGGACGGCTCTCATTGATATCTGGTCTGAAGACTTTATATCATCAGTTGTTTGTGGCTAGCCATTAGCCACGAGCTAACTAGCCTAGCCACCACGGTCTAAAGCGGCGGGACTTCTGGTTTTGGTCCGGACCAATCAATGAGCCGTGTTTCTTCTTCACTTCCTCTCTGGTCAGTGTTTGTTTCGGGCTACAGCGCCCCCAAACCAGCAGCTGGTGTAACTGCAGGATGTTTTCCTGGAGGTTTGATCTCAAAAGTGGATGTGAAGGTGTGAAAATCCCCCCCCCCCCCCCCCCCCCCTCAAGTGAACCGGGCCCTGGACTGTCCCAGTGTGAAAGGCTCCGTACTCTCAGAGAGCTGAATGGAGACTAGAACAAAGCAAACTGGATTAATTGAAGCTGGCCTGTAATGAAGACAGTGCAGCAGTCAGGGAGGGACTAGATGTATAAATAATGGTGTCGTCAGCATATAATTTCCGCCCCATTTCCAAACTTCCATTCTTGTCCAAAATTTTGGAAAAAATCGTTTTCATTCAGATGAAGTCATTTTTGGATGAACATGAGATCCCTGAGGTGTTTCAGTCTGGTTTTATGAACCTCCACAGTACTGAGTCCGCTTTATTAAGGGTTTTTAATGACATTTTAATGTTGAATGATTCTGGCCATACTGTGGCTCTGGTGCTGTTGGACCTAACTGCTGCGTTCGATACAGTCGATCATGAAATCCTCCTGTATCGCCTTGAAAATCTGTTTGGCATTCGGGGATGTGCCCTAAAATGGTTCAGATCCTACTTAACAGGGAGGAGTTTCTGCGTTAAAATTGGGGATTGTGTTTCCTCCACAGCCCCTCTGTCGTATGGAGTACCGCAAGGGTCTATCCTTGGTCCTCTCCTGTTTTCATTGTATCTGCTCCCGCTAGGATCTGTTCTCCGTAGATTTGGGGTGTCATTTCACTTGTATGCTGATGACAGCCAAATCTATGTGCCCCTGAAGCGTGAGAATGCTTTCAGTGCCACTCAACTTTTGGAGTGTATTGAAGAAATCAAATCCTGGATGTCTGCTAACTTTTTACATTTTAATGACCGAAAGACTGAAGTCCTCCTAGTGGGGCCGAGCACTTCTGGTACTGCCGCCTCGGTGAACCTAGGATCGCTGACACAGTATGTCAAACCAACCGTTTCTAATCTGGGAGTAAGGATGGATCAACATTTTAAATTTGACACACAGATTAGTGCTGTGGTGTCATTTCGAAATCCTGATCCATGCGTTTATCACAACACGGCTGGACTATTGCGACGCTCTTTACACTGGCATCAGTCAGTCCTTGCTGACACGCCTGCAGCTGGTTCAGAACGCTGCAGCACGCCTTTTGACTGGCTCACGAAAACATGATCATGTCTCACCTGTTCTCTCTTCTCTGCACTGGCTCCCAGTACGATATAGAATTGATTTTAAAATTCTGTTATTTGTTTTTAAAAGTCTCAATGGCCTTGCCCCTCGATACCTGTCCGACCTGCTCGTGTCGTACTCCCCAGCACGTTCACTCAGGTCAGCTGATCAAGCGTTGCTCTCGGTCCCTCAGACGCATCGTAGACTAAGAGGAGACCGAGCGTTTTCTGTGGTTGGTCCAAAACTGTGGAATGAGCTTCCTCTGTTCATTAGACAGGCTGACTCAATTCATGTTTTTAAATCACATCTTAAAACTCGCATGTTCTCTTTGGCTTTTAACCAGTGTTGAAGTTGACTTTTATTGTTCCAAGTGTATTTTGTGCGGCCACTGTATTGTTGTATTTATAATTGTTTTGTTATGTTGTTGTACAGCACTTTGGTCAACTGAGTTGTTTTTAATAGTGCTTTATAAATAAATTGGATTGGATTGGATTGGATATAGATGCACATGAGAGTCGCCCAAATGAGGATAAATGAGGATTAATAAGGATAAATCACATCGCATTTCTCATGTAATTCGACTGAAACTCACTGAATTCTCTCCAAACTCACTGCTGCAGTGTGAACGCAACGCTTTTTTTGTACCGGATTAGGTGTTGTAGCAGGAAACACTGTTGTGTACACGGAGCCTAAAACTAATTGGTAATTTCTTTGCGGGACTTTGTCCACACTAACATTCTGTTTCCTAGTGGGAGCATGTCTGCGACTTGCTTTTCTTTTTTCCCCTTTGAAAGAGGCCGACGTCTACGTCAGCCTGCTCATGTGCAAATTTCCTCATTTTCTATTTATTCTTATTACCTTCATGTAGCATTTTGTTTTTCAAAACTTTGTGCTTAAATGGTCTGAATAGCTTCCACTATCACTTCTTGACTTTATCATGATTTCTTATCAATATATAGAAGACAGAGTGCATGCTGGGTAAAGAGATAACGCGGCATAGAAACAAGTTAGATGTTGAAACGGGAGTAGAAGAGGAGTTCTTCTTTGTAGAGAAATAATAGTAGTTTGATCAAGGGAGCGTATCGACAGCAGCCTGGAGCAGGAAGCCCCCCCCCCCCCCCCCCCTCCCTCCCCCCCCCCACCGGTTTTAATCTCTATAAACACCGGCTGTCACCACCGTGTGAGACAGACACACACTTTGAGCTGCTTCCACAATAACATCACTGTTTCACCCAAACACAAAAGGATTTCTGTTGATTTTTATTAGTGAAGCTAATGGGAAGTCACAGGCAGGCACACCGAGGAGACAAACTGCAAGAAACAACACATTTCCATTGTTAGAAGTGAGGCTAAGCATGGCAATGATTTACACTGCCATGTTTTTTTTCTTCATATAATTTAAGTAATTTACCTCAATCTTTTAATAGATAATATAGGTATTTTAAATTGAGCTACAGGGAAGAGGTTGGTGTATCAGTAAACAAGGCTGAGATTAAGCTCAAGACAACCAAGAAACAAAGAAGATAACAGTACATATATGTGATAGATTAAACACACCTCTTGCCATCCAACGCATCTCCACTCCTATTAAATTATTATCATATTTTGTCACTATGATCATACGTTTCCTCTCCTCTGCCTCACAGTTAATGTGCTTGTTGTTTTAAGCAAATGTAAACATTCAAGTAAAAAAGTTTGATCTGGAGAAGTGGAGGTTTGAATTAAAGAGGAATGAAACAGTTAAACCACAGTACATGTATGAACGCAGACAGAAAAGTGATGGTTTCGCCAGTTAGAGACGACAGGATGAGGATGAGGAGGAAGAGAGGAAGGTCAGTGAGGAGGATCATGGATGCAAAGAAGCAGGACGTGAGGAAAAGAAAATCTGTGTGGAAAAAAGTGAAAGAAAATGTATTTAATATACATACCGTAATATAAATGTATTTCATATTTATTGCACACAACCTGAAGTATTCTGACATTTTTTTTAAATTATTCTGGCTTTTACATCATGACAAAATAATACGTGACAAATTTATATAATTCTTTAAGGTTTTACTTCCTTTCTTTGTAACCAGAGGCCAGAAATATCTCAATACAATTTAAAAAATAAAATGCTTTTAACCTTCAGTGTCTCTGTTAAGAGGCTGGCCGCGGATCGCCTACTATTTAAAGAAGAACTTGTGTTTGGAGGTTGACAGGTTCAATTCTGACCTTTGACCCCTGAGGCTGCACCTGTGATTCTCATACGTGAACTTATGGTTAAATATGAATGTCATGGCTTCAATTTATCCAGTGGAAGACCCAAGAGGATCAATAATGTACATTTTTCATTAACTTTCCGTTAATATATAATATCTCTGGGAAGCACACGTGAATAAATTCATCACACAGCCATTGACGGTATGAAGACGCGCCATTAAAATACATATTTACACTATAATAGGGTCTAATAATGCAAAACTGAATAGCGATTGTTATGTAGAAATAATTCACTTTTTAGATGCTTTTGCATATACAAACCCTCACCCTAACATTAGTATGAAATAATGCAGAGACTGAATACCCCAGGATGTGCGATGAAGCAAAATTTTACATTCTCTTCAAAAAATTAATAATGTGACGCACATCTTTCATGGCGTGACTTGTGTTTGAGACATCTGGTCGTCTTCTTCCTCCTCTTTCGTCTCTCTGGCCTGGTTTCTCCTGCCGCCTCTGGCACCGTCAGACCTCTCTCCTCTTCCTCTTCCTCATCCTCTTCCTCTGCTCCGGGTCACACTCGCTGGATCTCTCATCTGCTTGCGTCTCCGTCTGTCTCCGGCTCGCCGCCGCCCGCCGCCGCCGCCACACACTCTGTGTGTGAGAGCTGCAAGCGTCCCGAGTTTCTGAGCTTCTGTTTGGTTGTGTGATTTGTGCGTAGGTGAAGAGGTGAAGGTCGGCGACATCCCCAAGCCCGCCCTCCCGTCAACCCTCCCCAAGAAACCCCTCCCCCCAAAGTCCTCCTCCTCCTCCTCCTCCTCCTCCTCTTCCTCGCTGCCCCCGCGGCGCCCCGAGAGGCCGCCCGCACTCGCGTCAGTACAAACAAACACAGACAAAACACAGCATGCCTCACCCCCCCCCCCCCCCCCCCCCCACAGGAGGTTAACAGTGTTGTGTGGTTTACCTGCTCAGGAGTGAGAGCCCCAAGTCTGAGGGCGGGGCTTCGACACCAGATTCTGCCCCTGACAGGTCACATGACCCCGGTGAGTGGAGCAGCAGCCGGGGCAGGATGGAGGCGTCAGAGCGCCCTCTTCTGCTCCCGTGAGTCACGTGTGTGTCTGTGTGCTCTTTCTCCCGTGTGTGTGTGTGTGTGTGTGTGTGTGTGTGTGTGTGTGTGTGTGTGTGTGTGTGTGTGTGTGTGTGTGTGTGTGTGTGTGTGTGTGTGTGTGTGTGCGTACAGACGTGGACCTGGACGTGGTGGTGTCCTCCACGGAGAAGCTGAGTCACCCGACGGCGTCGCGGCCGAGGGTCACGGACCGCCGGCCCCGCTCGCAGATCATCACGCCGGTCAGTCTCTCAACATTCACCCCGCGGCTCTAAACCTCGAGTCTTCATCGGACTCGCTTACGTCCCCCGGTCTCGCCCTCTCCCAGGCGTCCCTGTCCAGCGCCGGCCTCGACCTCCCCACCGTGGTGGACAGGAAGGACAAGGAGCGAGTGAAGGACAAGGAGCGAGTGAAGGAGGAGCGCGAGACCGCCGTCCCCCGGACCGCCGAGGTCTCCCTGAGGAAACATCTCCCCAACGTCTCTGTAAGACCTGCTGTGCACTTCTCAATGTGTCCAGCAGGGGGCGGCACACTCCACATTTTCGTGTGTCCAAACTGCATGAAGCCACACAAGGATTTAACCCTTGATCAGGATTTTTTTTAACTAGTTTGGTCACCTTAGGCTTCATTCTAAACTAACCAACTAAAGAAAATACTACAATATATAAGAAAAGAATTGTGCTATTTATCAAGATATTTATACATTTTTTATCATTTTTCTTTAAAAGCATAAATATCAGTCTTTAACTCCTTTGTGTGCTAAAAACAACATCAAAGTTTTGACCATTTTATATGTTAAATGTTTTTGAATAGCTGGAGAAGAACATGCATACTCTGCACAAAAAGATATCTGAGCTTGAACTGAGGATCTCCTCAACTTAAAGGCCGAGTGAAATGTAAAACACTACGATAGTTGGGGTTCTACTTCTAAGGTTCCTCCGACTCTGCCCCACCACTGTTGTCGCATAACAAAATTATTTGAATTTTGAATCTCCAGCCGACGAAATCAAGGGAATCCTTCTTCGTGAGCGTGACGTCAAGAGTTGTGCAGATCTCCATCTGTTGTGTTTATATCGGCTGGTTTCCCTCTTAAATATCCAAGTTTTAACAGTGTTTTGAAGTTATAGTCGGCGTTTTATGAGCCTTGATGAAAGATTGAGCCTGGAAGAGACCGAGAGAGGAGAAAAGGAGCACAGGCGGCGGGAGCGGCTAGCCGTTAGCTCGCGCAGCTAGGCGCTAGCGGGAGCCGCTAGCTCGGGCGGCAAGTAGTACCTGGACTCATCTTTGGTGATTCCGCAGTCAGAAAAGCGCTTCGACGTGATCCAGGAAGTCGTTCTGCCAAAAGTCAGGAGCCTCAAAGCCTCAAAGGTGAAAACTGGCGGCTGCTGAGGCGAGGAGACGAGGAGACGAGGACGAATGGAGGACGAAGCGTCTTCTGCTTCCTCAAACATGTTCCAGACGGGGTCACCGATGGCAGAACCACCTTCTGTCTTCTTCATCAATCACTGGGTTTGAAATGACCATGATGATGAAATATGGTTAAATTCAGCCTCTTCGTGGTCAAAACTCTGATCCTCCATAATGTAAACACAACTTGGGCGTGTGCACAACCAGTGATGTCACTCTGTTATTGTCAGAAGCTCCGCCCAGCAGAGGAAATACCTGTTTATCGGCTATTTTCTTGCAGATTGCCGTGTTTTAACATTTTACCCTTGAGACCAGTTACCATAAAAAATGTCCCTAGAAGTTTTAACAGGAGCCAGAGTGTTTTGGAGGTGGAATTTTCATTTCACTCGGACTTTAAGCGGGAGAGCTCCAGTACACCTGGATTGATTTGTCGTGTTCGATTCAGACAAGTTTAGTTTCACGTGTCCTTCTAAAATATGCTAAAAGCTTGAAATTGCGTTGTCGTTGTCATGTCGGTGTGTGTTTCTGTGTCAGACCCTCGACAGTAAAGCGCCGCTGCCCGCCAAGCCCTCCGTCCTGACCCCGCCCACTTCCAGCCATCGCCCCGCCTCCCCGTCTTCCTCCTCGGGTCTGAGCCCCTCCCCCGAGCTGCGGCACTCGCCGCTGACCCCGCCCGCGCTCGAGGAACTCAGGAACCAGCTGCGAGACCTGAGGGCCTCCATTGACCTGCTGAAGAGCCAGCACAGGTGAGTGGGGGGGGAGGGGGCGGGGCGAGAGAGGGGAAATGGAGAGGGGAGTTACTGAATGTGTGTGTGTGTGTGTGTGTGTGTGTGTGTGTGTGTGTGTGTGTGTGTGTGTGTGTGTGTGTGTGTGTGTGTGTGTGTGTGTGTTACTGCAGGCAAGAGATGAAGCAGCTGTCCAACGCGCTGGACGAGGAGAAGAAGATTCGTATTTGTTTACAGGTGAGAACGTGAACGACGCGATGCGTTCAAGAGCTGAACTCCACCGTCGTAAAACACATTATCAAAAGGCATCAACATATAGAATTGCACGTCTCGTGCGTCCTTCCCGAAGACGCCAACATGTTCGTGTGCTGGTCTTTTGCACGTGTTTTTTTTTTAACCCGGCGATGGGTGGTGTGTGTGTGGCAGGTGGAGGTAGAGCACATAAAGAAGAGCCTGTCGAAGTGAAGACTGAAGCATCCTTATCGCCGCGTCGGAGGCCGTCATTTCGAAGAGCAAACACTTTCAGCCAAAACAACGTCCGTGCCAAATGACCGTGGCCGTCAGCAGCCGTTGGAAACAGCCACACCCCCCCCTTCCCCTCCCCTCCCCTCCCCCCGCCGCCGCCTCAGACGCCGCCTTATCCCGTGTTTACGTCACTATTATTTCTCTTCTGAAGAGGCTTCTCTGTCGGGCTCACTGCTGCCTGTGGCCGGGCCGCCGGTACTGACCGACCCACCTCACTGGTACTCCATGTCTCTTTGTGTGGGGGAGACGTTGACCCCCGTAGCCCGGTCAGTTCAGACCACCTCTGTGCTGTTCTGCATCCACACTGCGGCCTTCGCCTCCTATCGGTGTGTGTGTGCGTGTGTGTGTGCGTGTGTGTGTGTGTGTGTGTGCGTGGGTTACGATCCCGAAAACTCGAAAGCCGCGTTTTCACGACAGGAACTTTTCTCAGAACCGAGGCCCAAGTTTACACGACATTTCAAGTGAAAACGCATGGTTTTTTGCCTTTTTTCAGAAAAAGATTTGCGTTTCCACGGCAACGTCAGAAATGCTGAAAGCAATGTAGTTTTCATGTTGGGCCACTAGTGGGTGCTGTTGTTTTGTTTTTGTAATGAAACCACACACACATGCAACAGAGAACAATATGTTATAAACATTAACAATGGAAGAACACGGACAGACGACCAAGTTACATTGGTATTATGGCGACTGTCAAAATAAAAGCACCAAGTACCAGGAGAATCTGGAGTCGTGACACTCTGGAGGGAATATTGTTCTTTGTCCATCTACTCTCACGTGTATAGAAAAAACATTTAGTAGCAGCGTTTCTATCATTTTCACAGAACCCGAGTCAAATCGTTTTCGAAAAGTTCCACGTTTTTGGAAAGTTGCCATTTTAGCACCTTTGAATGGCGTCGCCGTGGAAACGAAACACCCAAAATGCAACGAAATGTTGCCATTTTCACTTGAAAATGTGCAAACGGGGTCTTTGAGTCAGTGTCAGCGACACTCTTTGATTTCAGAGTTTTGAGCTTTCGGTAGATTTCCGTCGGTCTTCATCTCACTTCAAGAAAAAAAAACAAAGCTGCAAAACTTGCTTCCGAGCAGGCGGACCTACGAAGAAAAGGCCAGGCCTTATTGAAAAAGTTCATTTTTGATTTTTGTGTTTTTTCGACATTGCGTGATGATGGTCCTTCCAAAGGTTCCGTGAAAAGTTCCCGTAGCCTTTCGTGGAAAATGCGGCTCACGTCTTCATCCTGCCGACTGCAGCACAATTCAAGGGGACGTATCGTGTATTTCTGAGTCTATACAATCGTCGTCATTCTTTATCTTGCTTTATTTGTCTTGCTGTAAAGCTCTTTGCATCCACAAGTTCTTACTCCTGAACTTACACCCAACTGTGTTTTGATTTGTCACTTTCCAGGAGAAAAAGCAAAATCTGAGCAGTTAAAATCGTAGCTAGCTAGATAGCTAATCCTTTGCTAAGTTCCTGTGTTTGTCATTTAACTCCGGATGAGTCCTAATACCTTATTATTTTGCACAACTCATTGAAGAACTTACAAATCGAACAAATTGATGTCACTGTCAGGTAAAGCGATAACACTGCGAATGGAGTCTTAGCAATACTTCTCTTCCGTTATCTTCCTCCTCTCCCGTTAAACCGTCTCTATGTCCTCCTCCATTGCGTCCATCAGTCGTCCCTGATGTCTTCCTCTAACGATCCGTGGCGCTGAGTCACGATACGTCTCCTTTGAAATCAGTATTTAGACTCGGGGGGTGAAAAATCACGATGAAAGCTCATTGTGCTGGATGTTTCTGAGGTACACCGCCGGTGGCGGGGGAGGGGGGGAGGGGTTCCTCGTAACGTTTTTAATCTGCAGCCAGGTGCCACGACTCGGTTACTGATTTGATGTTTTAACTGACACGACGAGTGCAGATACTGTAGGTGCTAACTGACGGAATAAATACACATCTGAGCATGACAGGTTACCGCCGGCTAGCTTAGCTTAGCATGAAGACAGGAAACAGCAGCTTGGCTCTGTGCAGTTTCAGTACTGCAATAAAAAAAAATACACCAACGTCCTTGCTGGTCTGCAGTGGTTTCTACTGGTTCAGGCTGCTTTCGCTGGTTTTCTTACCAGCATAAATCATTTTTATAAACCTGCGCAGGGAAATATAGATTTCTGCAAACCTGAATAGTCCAGTTTAAACCAGCATTGTTCAATTAAAACCTGTAAAAACTAACATAGGACAGTTTAAACAGGTACAAACCAGTTGTTTTAAGTCCAGTTTAAACTAGGATGGGCCAGGTTAAACCAGTATAGACCATGAAAAACTAGTACAGACCTCTTTCAACAAGTTTTAGCAAGTTTTTAAAAGCATAGACCAGATTAAACCAGAATGATCTGGCTTCAACCAGCATAGATGACTATACACACTTTAAACTGGCATAAACAAGTATAGACCAGTTTCAACTGGTATAGACCAGTATGATCCATGGTATAACAATGTATTATTCTATTAAGTATAAACTAGTCTTTAAAAGCATAGACCAGTTTAAACCAGTTCAAACAACTAAAACCTTTTTCTTTGAGTGGAAACCAGTTTAAACCAGTATGGGACATTTCTAAACCAGAATAGACCAATGTAAAGAAAGAGTATAAAACCAGTCTCAAAAAATCCATAGACCCGTTTAAATCAGGATGAGCCAGGTTTAACCAGCCTCGACAACTTTAAACCTGTGTAGACCAGTTTGAACAAGTATAAACCAGTTGCGACCATGGACAGATAAAACTCAGTATAACCCAGTGTAAACCAGTTTAAACCGGTACGCAAGGTGAGATGGGTATAAACGGGTTTCTACCAGTCTAAACAAGTAAACACCACCAAGGAAGTTAATCAGCTTTCCCCCATTCAAACAGTGTTCATGCTAAGCTAGGCTAATGGCCTCCGGTCTGAAGCTTCATTGTCACCATGGCGACACGACAACAGTATCGATCTTCTCATCAAAGTCTTTCTCATCACGACGTGTGGCTGCAAATTAAATCCGCCCGTGAAGCAAAGCGTGTGTCACTGCATGAACACATCTGTATGATCAATATATATATATAAGTTAATGCCTTCTGTACAAAAACAAAACAAACAAACAAAAAAAAAAACAGACTTTATTTTCTCCGCTTTTGCACTTTTAGGCCGCGGGACTCCAGAGAGGCGAGGATCTGCTGTGTGCCGCTGGCGTCACATTGAACAGTGTCGTCTGCGGTGCGGCGGCGGGCGAAGGGTGGGGGGAATGTAGCGGGTGAAAGGTCCTCGCAGGTGAAGGAAAATCCAAGTGTGTGCGTGTGTGCGTGTGCGTGTGTATGTGTGCGTGCGCGTGGTAGCATGTCGCGGCCTTCCTTCCTCATATGTGCACAGAATCTATGGCAACCCGTCACTGTGGCCTTCCTGTTTTTGACTCCAGATCTTTATTTCGTTTTTGGGTTCTTCTTCTTCTGTCTTTCGTATGACAACGAGAAAACTGCGACAACCGAGGCTACAAGTTGTTTTTCTTGACTTGGTCCTTTCTCTCCAGAATAGTGATAAATATATATATACTTTTATATTTCAGTGTAATAAAGATGCTATTATGTACTGTATGTGTGGCGGTTTTCTTCATGATGGGTGGGCACTGATGAATGAAGCACCACGTGATGATTTATGAGTCGAAACTGGACGTCGCTTAAAAGAAGAAGTTGTGGTTGAGTTTGAACAGAAACCGCAGCAGGACGGCGACGTGGCTTTTTATGAAACTTAAAAGTTGCTGAAATCCCTCACTCATGCATTTTACAGTTCCATTAAACGGTTGCAGAAAACTGTAAGAATGTAATGGGAAAAGGTTCTGCGTGCTACTAAAACCAAGATGAAAGCTTTCTGGACATAAAAGGATTCAATATGAACATTGAAATTCCTAAAAAATGAGTAGAGCTAGAATAAAAGGCTCTTTATCTAACTTAAATCTATCTGTCACTGTAGCAAAAAAACTAAATGTATTGGAAATTGACAAAACTATTTGTTAGGTGTTAATGTAACTTCGGGAGTTTCAACTTAAAAGGTGTCAGATGAGGTGGAATGAAAACATTGAATATGATGTCAAAACAGCTGAAATTCCTCACTGATCAGGTAAGATATCTATTGTTTTTAAGGGGTTTTTGCAAGCAGAAGTTTTTAAAATGTTCATAACATCACTAAACAAATTTACACAAAGAATAAAATATTTATTATTGAAAATATAAGCAAAAAAAAAGTAATCAGTAATGCTGGTTTTGTTCCTGATCTTAGCTGTGGACTGGATTTGAATGTAGAATTTAGTATTTTCTTAGTCATATAAGGAAAAAAAAACGATAAAACAAACTGTTCAAGCTTTATCGGCACTTCAAAAAATAAAGACATACTGTATTGTAATGATTTAATACTGCCCCCAGTGGACAAAAGTGGCATAACTTGGAATGTATGTACTGCGCCTTTAAGAGAAGAACGCTCTGTGGTAAATAAACAGACAGACAAAGGAGAAGTGGAACCAGATTGTTAAATCAGAGTTGCTTTCTCTGATAAAAGAAACTGAAGCCTCCCATAATGCAACCTGACAGCAAATTCAACAAAAGCACCAATTAACGTTTTTAAAATTGTGCAGATTCCCCCCCAAAAAACACACTTGACTTTACACAACAACCAACTGATGACCTCGCAAAGTACAATGTACCTTTCCAGGTGAACTTCATGTGACCTTCCCTAAACTTTTAGAACTTGTCCAACGTTTCAGTGCTTTGTACAACTTTAGAAAACTTGCTGCTTTGTAACAAGGAGCTCAATGACAAATCACAACAAGTGGTTGATCCATGAATGGACCGATCACTGTCCTGCTTCAGTGAGTTGTGTTATGGTGGATGGCGTAAGGAAGAAGCAGGAGAGCATGGATTGACTGTTCCAATCTTTAGTCAGCGTTCATTCCAACAGCATGGCAGACACTCTTACTTCCTATCTCTAAACTAGGTGAATCCACTCAGCTAACAACTTACACTGACACCCAGTGGAGAAGCAGTGAAATAACATTTTCCCTAGTGAGGTAATGGAGAACACAACATTTCCCCTCTTTGTAAAAAAACAAATTCTTCTGGGGTAAATAATGAACTGCAGTAAACATGAAACGCAGTTATAACCAATAACACTTTCTGCATAACAAATAACTAAATCAAATCAAGCATTGTGAACAAAGTGAAGAATTTCTCAGATTTAAGCCAACACCAATATGAACGATTGTGTGGAATAAAACTTAAATCACATGTACATTGCATTTTGTATCTTGTATTACAGAAAATAAAACAAAACGTGTTGGCAGTCTACCTTCCGAACCTATAGTTACTCAGTCACATAATCCTGCATCCAAGCAGGTTTCTTACGTGTTCGTGGTTGGGTAGGACAGGTTGGAGTGGAAGCATGTGGCTCAGGATTGTCCTGTAAGTCTGTATCAATACTGAAGCCAGGAGCTAGGTGGCAAGCATTCCACTTTCTACCATCCTCCAGGAGGTAGGTGCTTTGGCCCACTTTCTTCTTTATGCGTTGTGGTGTTCCAAACTTTCGGTGAGCCTTGGGTACATGGAAAGGCGTTTTCACACGCACACTATCCCCCTCCTTAAAAGAAGGAGTGCGCGCGCCTCGCTTATGGTCAGTGTATGACTTCATCTTGAGTTGGTGACGCACCACCTTCTCTCACACTCGCGCATCAGGAACAAACTCAGCATGTGAAGGTGGCAACACTGATAGTTTTGTGCGCATTCTACGGCCATGCAGGAGTTGAAAAGGTGAAACACCTGTAGCGGCATGCGGAGTGGCACGGTAAGTCATCAGAAAAACCGTAATGGCAGGTTTCCATGGCAAAGACTGTGAGATCGTCATTTGCACATTCTGTTTCAAAACTCTGTTGAAACGCTCGATAGCGCCATTTGCAGCAGGGTAGTACACAGAAACTCTATGGTGAGCTATGTACCGTTCAGCAAGGAAAGTAGCAAAGTCAGCAGAGACGAATTGAGGACCATTATCTGTCTCTATGGCCTCGGGGTTTCCATGTCTGCTGAAAACAGTGGAGAGGAAGGACGTAACATCCTTGGTGGTGCCTGTTGCAGAGAATCCAACCTCTGGCCACTTGCTGTAATAGTCGACAAGAGTGATGGCGTATCGACAGTTCCAGGCAGCGGTCTCGAATGGACCGACAATATCGATGGCCAGCTTTTGCCAAGGCCTCTCTGGGAGTTCCACCGGTTGAAGTGGGGCAGGACGAGGCATGGCAGTCTTGTCGTTAGACTGGCAGGGCTGGCATGTATGGATTGTCGAGAGAACTAGGCCATCCATCTTAGGCCACCAGTAGTACTCTCTCAGGCGTTGCTTTGTACGCACAACACCTTGGTGTGATTCATGTGCCAGGGCCACCAGAGTAGCACGCAATGAGACAGGTACAATCAGGCGTGTACCGCGAAGCACCAAAGAATCTTTCATGGACAATTCACTGCGTACCATGAAGTATGGAGCGAGCTCTGGACTCAATGCTTTCCCTTGCCTTGGCCAGCCCCGTGTAATCTGCTGACGTAGTGCAGACATCTCTGTGCAGGAAGCAGCAGCCGCTTCTAAATCAGTAATGGGCAGGGCGTCAAGAGCAGCAGTGATGTATGCAACCACTTCTGGCTCAGCATCCAGGGCAGGGTCGGCAGGTGCAGACATTGGGAGACGGGAGAGGCAGTCAGCAATGGCGTTGTCAGATCCAGGACGGTAGCCATCATCTTTTGAAATGCAGATGGTGCAGAGGAAAGGCCATAAGGCACTCGGCAGTAACGGAACAGACCTTCATGGGTAATGAAAGCGGTCAAGTCCCGACTTTCCTCATGTAGGGGCACTTGGTGATAGGCACTTGCAAGGTCGATTGTTGAAAACACTGCAGCTCCCCGCAGAGTGGACAGCAGCTCGTCTATGTGTGGGAGCGGATAGCAGTCGGCAATGACCGCTTTGTTTGGCTCCCGCAGATCGACACACATTCGAATGCCTCCTTTCTTCTTTCGTATAACAACTATGGGAGACACCCAAGGAGAAGCGTCACATCTTTCGATCACACCAGCAGCCAGGAGTTTGTTTATCTCGTCTGTGACAGCACCTCTTACAGACAGAGGCAATCGGCGCAGTTTTTGTTGTACCGGGGCAACAGATGCAGAAACCTTGACCCGGTGTACAAAGTTTTTGGCGCATCCGATGAGAGGAGGGGAGGTGGACAGTTGCATGACAGAAGCACCTGAGGTTGAAGCACAAGGACGGGCAGGCACTACAGTTCCACCGACAATGTGAAGTTTCAGTGTCTTTAGAAGATACATCCCCAGCAGGGGTGTACCATTCTCCATGACGAAGAAGACTGCGGGGGCGGTGATGTCATCTCTGGATACCATTGCTGAAAGACATCCCAACACAGGTATCTGTGTCTTGGAGTACGTGACCAGTCGTACGATAGGCTGTGTCAATTTAGAGGCACTGAAGTGTTCTTTGAACACCCAGCTCGGCAGTATGGATACAGCGGACCCTGTGTCAACAACAAGGTTGATGGCATGAGCCGACGAATTTGCAGTTTTGATTTTTACGTTGCATATGATTTTATCAGACATGCGGGCTGGCCCTCGAATGTAAAGGACAGTCAGTTCAGGAACCTCCACTTCCTGTACTGATTGGGTGGGAGCAGATTGACACACTTTTGCAAAATGTCCTTTCTTGTGACAATTTCTGCACGTCACTTTGGAAGCAGGGCATGAGGGTGCATTTGCAAGATGATTGTCAGCTCCACATCTGAAACATTGACGGGAGGACTGGGCAGTACAGGTAGTACCTGTAGGCGTAGACAGCTTCTTCTGGGACCGTGGTCTATGCTGTTTCTTTTGCACTGCCTGTACTGGTAATGTAGGTTTCTCTCCAGCCATACGCTTAGCCTGTTCAGCTGCAGACTCCATCTGTGTGGCAATCGTGATAGCCTTGTCCAGAGTGAGGCCAGGTTCTAGCAGCAACCTTTCTTTAATTTTTGCATTGGCGATGGACTCAATAAGCTGATCATGTAGCATCTCATCATTTCAATCGCCGTATTCACATGATGTTGCGAGCTCTCGTAATGCAGCAACATATTGAAGAACAGTCTCACCTGGACCTTGGACTCGTCTTCTGAATGTGTTACGTTCCACCACCACATTCGTCATTGGTGTGAAATGAGCTTGTAAGGCAGCAACAGCAGAGTCGTATGTATCACCCGTATCTGGCAGTGAGTAAAAGATCCTCTGACCCTCTGTTCCGAGGCAGTGAAGCAGCACAGCTCTCTTCCTTGCAACCGGCCATGCATTCCCCGTCGCATTAATGACCAGGAGATAATTGTCGAACATCTTCATCCATGTCTTGAAGGGAAGAGTAGGCACTCCAGGACAGGGCAAAAATTGAGTAGGACTGGGCACACCGGCAGCCATCGCCATAAAAGTAGCAAAAATTCTACTCTAGCTAAAAAATACTCATCTATGCTTGTAGTATTGCAGGTGGGTTACCTCGTCGCCAATTTGTTATGGTGGATGGCGTAAGGAAGAAGCAGGAGAGATTGACTGTTCCAATCTTTAGTCAGCATTCATTCCAACAGCATGGCAGACACTCTTACTTCCTATCTCTAAACTGGGTGAATCCACTCAGCTAACAACTTACACTGACACCCAGTGGAGAAGCAGTGAAATAACATTTTCCCTAGTGAGGTAATGGAGAACACAACAAGTTGGAACGTAAACAGTCCTCTTCCTCCTCCTCCTCCTCCTCAGACACTGAAATGAGCAGAACCTTGAAGCTTCAGACAGGAAGTTGTCAGAAGAAAGAGTCCACTGAGCTCAGAGAGTGAAGAAGTGGATCACACCGCTGATGGATGTTTTATTGTGAAGTGTGGAACTGGTGTCACGTGTCACATTGGACACGCGTGGTCATCGTACCAGACCACCTGTAAGGGACCTGGACTCGATGGACCAGGGAGCTTTGAGCTCGAGGAAGGACCAAATATTAGGATATTTTATATTTTGACAATGTAAAATCACTGCAGCAGGAGTTATTTTCCCATAAATCTCAGCCAAAAACCAAATATCCTGAACTTTTGCGTGAATATTGTCGATATAATGTCACATAAAGCAGCAGAGAAATGAGTCTAAATGCCCTCAAGTTGCAAAACATCTGGACTGTAAACGGAGAACCTGCAAACTCGACTTGGCCTGAACGCGAAAGATTATTATTATAATAACATTATTTCCCATGAGGTCAGCGTGTTGAGGTCCATTAGTATCATGCCAGAAAACGTCTTGTTAATAAAAGAGTCTGGAGGAAATCCAGAGTGTCGTTCTGTCCCTGCGCTCCAGGAAAGACCACCGTGAGACTCTGTGCGTAAAAAAAAAACGTCCCTGGAGCGTGTTTAGAGGAAACACGCTGTGCTGAAAAGTATGTAAATTGGCGCACACGGTCGTGAAATCGCTGTCGGCGTGTCCGCAGCTGGCGCGAGAGGGAAGAACTTGGCCGCGGCGGCGCGGAGAAGGAGAGCGGAAGGACGCGCTGATATATATTTAGACGAGCGGAGACGTGGCGATAACGTTACAGAGCCTGAGGGACGGGGAGCCGCTTCTGGATGCTTTCCCTCCTCCTCCTCCTCCTCCTCCTCCTCCTCCTCCTCCTCCTCCTCCTGCTCTCCACGGGGGATCTAGTCGGATCCAGTCTGGCCGTGGCGGACTTCGTGGTGCGCGTCAAATCGGCGCGCGCGCTGCGGGTGTAATGAGGCGGAGATGCGGGTGGACGGGCTGAGCGCGCGGTGAGGAGGACGACACGGAAGAGGGGGACCGCATAAAGAGGGGAAGGAAGGAGAAGGCGGCCGGTGCGCGGAGAGGGACGGAGGCCAATAAAGCGCAGACACTTCTCCTCCTCCCCCCACCCTCGCGCGCGGACTCTCGCTATGGAAACGGGCCAGAGCGCGCAGGTGGCCGACATGGGAGTGGAGCACTCCGCCGGGGCGGACCGGGAGCGGGAGCGGGACCGGGACCGGGACCGGGAGAGGGCCGACGTGTCCAGCCCGTGCCCGCCGGCCAAGCAGCGCTCGCTGCGGGTCGTGTACGTCCTGAACGACGGGCTGAACTCGGTGATGGCGAGCAGCCCGGAGTCCGGGGCGCTGCAGTGCCTGCAGAGAGCGTGCGACTCGGAGAGCGCGCTGCTCACCACCGTCACCTTCGGACGCCTGGACTTCGGGGAGACGTCGGTGCTGGACAGCTTCTACGACGCAGGTTTGAGGAGTTTTCCAAGCCCGGGACGGTTTCCTCCGAACCGACGAGTTGCGCAACACCAAGCAAACGATCGCGATCTGATCAGCGCAATATAGTTCAAATGACGCTTTTTTTTTTTTTTTTTTTTTACGCACCGTGCGTTCGTGCGCCGTCGAAGCAAAAACGACTGAATTTAGAAAAGAAAGTGCAACATTTAACTAAAATGACCAATACAGAAGTTCACGAGTTAAAGAAAAGGTCAACTAAATGCTTCTGGAACACACACGTGCTTTCAACATTTAAGGCAATAAAAGAGTAACTGTTATTTGGAAGAACAGATCTTAAAGCACAAAAGATGTAAATCTCTTGTTTTTATTGCAAATCAAATCGTTAATACTAATTCCCACAGCTTTATGTGCATTTCTTATTATGCAGCACTGATTCCAACTATATTAATCTACTATTGTAATAGATAGATAGATAGATAGATAGATAGATAGATAGATAGATAGATAGATAGATAGATAGATAGATAGATAGAGCAACAGCATGTTGAACCTACAAATTAATATTCATATTTACAAACTGTGAATGTGGTAACTGCGCAATGTAGGAGTGTGTGTGTGTGTGTGTGTGTGTGTGTGTGTGTGTGTGTGTGTGTGTGTGTGTGTGTGTGTGTGTGTGTGTGTGTGTGTGTGTGTGTGTGTGTGTGTGTGTGTGGGAATTGCGCATGAATGATCCTGTACCTGACTTTATGACAGCCACGCCGTCACTTGTGAAACATAAAAAGCCTGAGGTCAGTTATTTTATGATGCTCAGGCGTGGTTATATAAAAAAAAAAAAAAAAAATTAACCCTTCGTGTTGTTTGGTCATTTAAAAGTAGGTATAAATCCAGGTAGGCTATAAATATTATTGTGGTTTAGGTACAGCCACATTATTTTATCATAGGTGATGGAAAATTGTCAACTCTCCGTGTGATTAATGTAGAATGATCCACGTTTAGGTGGAGGCGTACCTTACATGTTGGGCAATAACCAGATTTCTTGCATTAAAATAGGGAAATATTAATTTATTAACATTTAGATCGTGTGCTTTTTTTTGTCCCTACAAACTGATGAACATGGGAACAAAATGTCTCTCCAAATAACACTGTTTAGACGAGAAGTGCTGTGAATTGGGTCGTTTTCATAATAAAACTCCCCAATGGTGATTTTGATGGAGGGAAATTTCAAAGGTGACATCAATTGTGAGCAATATAGGTCATTTTGTGCAAAAAAAAAAAAAAAATCCTAATAAGCAACATCAACAGGAAAGAGTAAAATGTTTTATATCTTATTATTTTTTTGTAAAATTGACTAATTTTGAATGTGTGTTCCTAAACATTCATATTGAGATAAAGACAAACTTTTAAAAACAGACTTGAGAAACCACCAAGGGGCTCCTTGTCGCCACGGTAACTGGAGCTCTTCATTAGGAATGAACCAAATAGTCCACCTCCAGAGGGATCACAGTTCAAAGTCAATAATAAGCAGACAAGTAGCTATTTTTGCTTTCTGAATTTTATTTGCTGAGATTGTTATTGATATAATATATATAGTTGCATACAGTTGCTGTAAAATGAACTATGCAAAAGTTAAACAGGAGCAAAAAGATTTCGTCCCTGGTTACACGAGATCGTGAGGAGTGAAAACGAATCGTTTTCGCCTCACAAAACGTTTGCGTTTGCACGGCAAAGATTTGAAAGCCCTGTCAGTTTCCACGACAACACAAGAAACACTGAAATTGTAGTTAGCATGCCAGGCCATGAGGTGGCGCTGTTGGTAGTTTTTATAATGACCAAGTTGGATTGTTATTACGGTGACTGTCAAAATAAAACTATCAAGTCCAGGAGAATATGGACTGGGAGTCGTGACACTCTGGAGGAAACTTTGTTCTTATTGTTCAGCGTTTTAGAAAAATTGTGTTTGATCCCCATTGGCGTGGAGACAAAGTCAGACTGTTTCCAAAAAGTTGTGTTTTCTATCATTTCCATGGAGCTGGAGTCGGAGCCTTTTCAAAAAGTAGCATTTTCCCTCTGTTTATATGAAGATTGAGGAGTATGGTTTTCAAAAAGTTGTTTTCCCCCGTTTACATGGAGCTGTAGTCAGAGCGTTTTCAAAAAGTTCCACTTTGGGATCCATTTTTAAAAAGTTAATATTTTCCCACTTTTCATGGAGATGGAGTCGGAGCCTTTTCAAAAAGTAGCATTTTCCCTCTGTTTATATGAAGATTGAGGAGTATGGTTTTCAAAAAGTTGTTTTCCCCCGTTTACATGGAGCTGTAGTCAGAGCGTTTTCAAAAAGTTCCACTTTGGGATCCATTTTTAAAAAGTTAATATTTTCCCACTTTTCATGGAGATGGAGTCAGAGCGTTTTCCAAAAAGTAGCATTTTCCCTCTGTTTATATGAAGATTGAGGAGTATGGTTTTCAAAAAGTTGTTTTCCCCCGTTTACATGGAGCTGTAGTCAGAGCGTTTTCAAAAAGTTCCACTATGGGATCCATTTTTAAAAAGTGAAGATTTTCCCGCTTTTCATGGAGATGGAGGCAGAGAATTTTTAAAAAAGTTGCATTTTCCCTCTGTTTATATGAAGATTGAGGAGTATCGTTTTCAAAAAGTTGTTTTCCCCCCATTTACGTGGAGATGAAATAGGAGCATTTTCAAAAGGTTCCACTTTGGGAGACATTTTCAAAAAGTTCCACTTTGGGAGATGTTTTTAAAAGTTATGATTTTCCAACTTTTCATGGAGATTGAGTTGTATCATTTTCAAAAAGTAGTTTTTTCACCTGTTTACATGGAGATGGAGTAGGAGCATTTTCAAAAAGTTCCACTAAGGGAGATATTTTCAAAAAGTTTCATTTTCCCTATTTATATGAAGATTGAGTTGTATCATTTTTAAAAAGTTGTTTTTCCCCATTTACATGGGGATGAAGTAGGAGCTTTTTCAAAATGTTGCACTTGGGAGACATTTTCAGAAAGTTAAGATTTTCCTCATGGAGATGGAGAAAGAGCATTTTTCCAAAAAGTTGCATTTTCCTTGTTTATATTAAGATTGACTTGTATCTTTTTCAAAAAGTTGTTTTCCCCCATTTACATGGAGATGGATTAGGAGCGTTTTCAAAAAGTTTCAATTTGGGAGACGTTTTCAAAAAGTTGCACTTCCCCCTTTTCCCACACGGTCATTTTCAAAAAGTTCCACCTCGGGAGCCACTTTCAAAAAGTTGTGTTTTTAGTGACTCAGCCCCATTGTGTGGAGGTTTTAGAACCTCTGATATCAGTTACATCATCACAGTAACAAGCAGCGGTGTGTTTTCCATTAATCTATCAGCGTATCGTCTTCTCTTACTTCACACCATGTCGTCTGACGTTCCTCTCCGGTACTCTGATTACACCTCGAGCCTCCACCTTCAGCTCGGACACCGTGGGGAAGCCGTGTATCATCATGTGAAACGCTGTGTTGCAGTCGCACACATAAAACAGCCAGTAAAACTACTCTGGAAGTTTGTTTTTGTCAGTGGAGACTCAGTAAATTCCTCATGTCAGACAGTAATACAAGTGTGTGCAAATAAGAATCATTATTACTACGTTGTGCTGCCAAGGACTGGAGTGAACCGAGCTCCAGGTGGTAAATCCTCCTCCGGGCAAAACGGCTCGACAACAAGCAAACCCGTTAATCAGGATTTTTTAATTCTCATGAACTTTTATTGCATCTTATCGACTCTCGACGTGGATTCATGTTGTATCTCGTCGTGTTCGATGACGTCATCGTACTTTATCCCCCGGCCTGGCTGGAGGTGTGGAACATAGATATAAACACTTAGATGCCACACTTGCCCATCAGCGCCTGTTGACGCGACGTGCCTACAGCGCCGCCATCTTGGAGAGGTCACCCAGTCTGCTAAACATAATGATGCAAGGCTAGAAAATACACAAAAAACATGCGTAGCTCACGTGCAACACAAGTAATACCTGATTTAAAATCTGAGGAAAAGCTCTATCCCGTGGAAGACTTTTACCCCCCCCCCCCCCCCCCCAACAATGTTTCCAGGACGTTTCCATGGCACACTGTAGGAACGTCACGGGCGGCATATCGAGGCATCTAGTGTTGTATATCTATGTTGTGGACGACACCGCCGCTCGCTATGAATAGCAGGGCGACCAAAGGCTCCCGGGAGGAGGTGGTGGTGGAGCGGAGCGGTGGAGAGGTGTCGGCTTCTCGTGACGGAGGCAGATTGATGATTCCCTGAAATCAGACGAGTGTTTGTTCTGAGCAAATAGAGGCCGTGACGCTCGCGGTTATACGGGTAGTATGAACAGGAAGTGGTGGTTTTATCGATCAGAGCCAGTGACGTGGAAAACTCGTTCATCTCACAGGTTTATTGGGTTTCGTCTCAATTCTGGATTCAATTGCGTGCAATACTGTCAATTAATTGAAAAAAAACAAGTTAACCTGCAACCTTTTGAAAACAGTCCGACTCCGCATTAATGGAGGAAAATGCAAGTTTTAGAAAATATTCCAACTCTGTCTCCTGTAAATGGAGGGAAACACAATAAAAAAAAATTTAAAAACCCCCTTCCCAATCCATCTCCATATAAATGGGGGGAAACAAAAGTTTTTGAAAACGCTCCAACTCCGTGTAAATGGGAGAAATGCAACTTTTTGAAAGTGCTCCAACTTGTCTCAGTGTAAATTTAGCAGAAATTCACATTTTTGAAAACAATCCTGTGTGTTAATGGGAGGGGGACACACAACTTTTTGAAAATGCTCCATCTCCGTGCAAATGGAGCACAATGCAACTGAACAAATAAAAAGTATTACCCACAAGTTATTCAACATACTCATCACAACTGGGAAAATTAGTGTTTTAGGCCCCGCCCACTCGAGACAAAACAGTTTTTTTTATCTCCTAGGTTTTCTTAAAATCTAATTTCATCCACACGTAACCACGTACACGACTCAACACCATGTAGTACAGATGCCAGGCCTTTAGGGGGCGCTGTGACTCACTAAATACACCCAAAGATGCAGGAGAAGACAGAGAACACTCCTGCTCCTTCTCGTACTGCAGAAATCCAGCGGTGGCCGTGATGTTCTCCACCCTGAGGTTCTCCCACAGAGGCACGAGGCACAATCACACTTCAATCCTTTTAGTAAATTAAATCAAAATTTACACGCCGGCGCCAAAAAACGTACGTTTACATGACATGGCCTTCTCGTGTGGGGCCAGAACTGCACAGGCATCAGGTATCAGTGTCCAACAAGAAGGGGAAGTGGAGGAGACGGTGTTCTATGTGAATATTGATGAATTTGCTGATAGAAGTTTCCTCCGTTCAGACGTGGCGGTGGTGGACATGAGTGACGTGTGCCGGCAGCCATCTTTGTTCTACCATCTGGGAGTGAGGGAGAGCTTCGACATGGCCAACAACGTCATCCTGTACCACGACACCGACCCCGACACTGCACAGTCACTGAAGGTACACACACACGCACACACACACGCACGCACGCACACACACACACACACACACACACACACACACACACACACACACACACACACACACACATAGCATGTGACAATGTGTTTCAAGGCTGCACAGTGGAGCTACACACAGGATCCTGTTCTCACTGCACACACACACACACACACACACACACACACACACACACACACACACACACACACACACACACACACACACACACACACACACACACACACACACACTTCAAGCACACAGCAGGCTGTAAATAACATGGCGGATCACTTTGTTCTTAACAGGACGTTCAGGAATGGCATCCCTGAACTCTAATTACACGATGTAATGCGAGTGTGTGTGTGTGTGTGTGTGTGTGTGTGTGTGTGTGTGTGTGTGTGTGTGTGTGTGTGTGTGTTGTATCTCCTTGCAGGACATGGTGGCACAGAAAAACACAGTAAGTTTCTGTGTGTGTGGTGTCTGTGTGTACGGTGTCTACTGTGTGTGTGTGTGTCTGCTATTTGTGCCATTTGTCCTTTCATGCCCACGTGCCTTCACCACCCACCCCCCCCCCCCCACCCCCACCCCCACACACACACACACAGACACACCACACACACACATCACACACTTACAGTCTATGTAGAAATAGACACGTGGATTGCGTTTGTGAGAAAGTGGTGTTTAATGTGTGTGTGTGTGTGTGTGTGTGTGTGTGTGTGTGTGTGTGTGTGTGTGTGTGTGTGTGTGTGTGTGTGTGTGTGTGTGTGTGTGTGTGTGTGTGTGTGTGTGGAGAAGGCGGCTCGCGACCCATTGTTAGGTTTTCCCTGGGTTCAGCTGCCTCCAGAGTACAGAGGCTCTGGATTGCGCAACAAAGTAGGTACCAGGCCGCATGCACTGAAGCATGCTGGGAGATTTCCTCAGCCACAGACTGACCAGCACTAACAGGAGGTGTGGAGGTGGGCGGGGCATAAGTGTGTCCATACGAATGTCCGTGTTCTCTGCAGCATGTGTGTGTGTGTGGTTTCATTACAAAGGCAAACCAACAGCACCAACTAGTGGCCTGGCATACTAACTACATTGTTTTCAGAATGTTGCCGTGTAAACTCGAAATTGTTCTGGAACTAAAACAGAAAAACAATTTGTTTTCACTTGAATTTATTTATAAAATTAATTAATATAAGTTTGTTCATTAATTATTTTTGATTTATTTGGTTTTTTTGCATTTTTATCAACATAATTTGATCATAATATCAGTGTGAGTTTATCTAAAAATAATTGTACTATTGCATTACATTACATTTTTTTTAACATTCACATACCAACTGAGAAATTTCCAGCATTTTCTTAAATTTTATTTTAAAAAAGGAATAATTTTCGACTTTAGTTGGGGGAAAAAAACAAAAAAAAACAAAGGATGGGTAATTAGATATTTCTTGCTTTTTTTGTTTGCAATGGTCCTGAAGTTTTTTTAATATTGGAAATGAATAATAAGGAGCCTTGAGGTGCTCTCGTCAACGAGGGCGACAAGATATCAGGTAATATCCAGTACTGTGATCACGATTTTATTTGTGATCATTATTAACTTGTACCTAGATGAAGTTGATGTATTTGTGATTTTGAATGTTTACAACAGTGTTATTATCTCCTCAATGTTATTCAAGAGGCAGTATGTTTGAGTTTTTTTTACTTTTGGACCACAAACACCTTCCATTTGCTTGAAGTCCAGTCAGTCTGTTGGAAAAAAAAGTTTGAATCTTTTGATAAGCGGTTGCTGAACGAGCTCTGCTGCCTTGCTTCCTGGATGTTTAACCTCTATGGGGTTATATTTGTGCCAAAATTCTGAGCGAGCGATGGGAAAATTTGAGCGCAAAAAAATTAATTGTGCAAGCACACTAATAACATTTTGAGGAAATATTTAAATTGCGCAAAGACAAACTTGAGATTGCGCTCAAAAATCATCTCTGCGCTCAGATTCTTCCTCTGCGTGCTCAATCTCTCTCTCTCTCTCTCGCTCAACCTCTCTCTCTCTCTCGCTCAACCTCTCTCTCTCTATCGCTCAACCTCTCCCTCTCTCTCTCTCTCGCTCTCTCTCTCTCTCTCTCTCTCGCTCAACCTCTCTCTCTCTCTCGCTCAACCTCTCTCTCTCGCGCTCAACCTCTCTCTCTCGCGCTCAACCTCTCTCTCTCTCGCTCGCTCAAATCTCTCCACGTCCGCGCTCAAGTCCTGCTGTGCGCTCGCTCAAAATGTCCAAAGCCCAAATGTGACAGACACGGTTGTCCACCAATCACAGAAATTTGGGGCGGGCGTTGAATTCTGATTGGTTGCTTCGGTTTCTGGAAGTGCCTCATAACCAACGAAGAAGAAGAAGAGGGAAAAACAAACTGCGGGAAAACAGAAATAAGGAAAACTAAAGATAATGATCCTGGATTACAACATGTTTTCCCCCGCAGTTTGTTTTTCCCTCTTCTTCTTCGTTGGTTATGAGGCACTTCCAGAATCCGAAGTAACCAATCAGAGTTCAACACCCGCCCCAAATGTCTGTGATTGGTGGACAACCGTGTCTGTCACATTTGGGCTTTGCACATTTTGAGCGAGCCCACAGCAGGACTTGAGCGGACGTGGAGAGATTTGAGCGAGCGAGAGAGAGAGAGGTTGAGCGCGAGAGAGAGAGGTTGAGCGCGAGAGAGAGAGGTTGAGCGCGAGAGAGAGAGAGGTTGAGCACGCAGAGGAAGAACCTGAGCGCAGAAATGATTTTTGAGCGCGCAATCTCAAGTTTGTCTTTGCGCAATTTAAATATTTCCTCAAAATGTTATTAGTGTGCTTGCACAATTAATTTTTTTGCGCTCAAATTTTCCCATCGCTCGCTCAGAATTTTGGCACAAATATAACCCCATAAACCTCCACCCGGGGTGTGGTGAAGCCGCCGCTCCTCCTCACTAACAGGCTGAATCCCTCTGGTGCAGCGCGAGCCTCCGTCTCACCTGTTCACTGTGTTCTCGCCTGCAGCAGCCGCCCACTCTGTGGGCGTGGTTTTGCTGGCGGCCTCTGGATTGAACCCTCTCCCTCGCTCCTTCCAGGCGTCCAGTGGTAACTACTACTTCATCCCCTACATAGTGACTCCCAACCACGAGTACATGTGCTGCGAGAGCGACGCCCAGCGCCGGGCCAGCGAGTACATGCAGCCCAGCTGGGACAACCTGCTGGGCCCGCTGTGCGTGCCGCTGACCGACCGCTTCACCAGCCTGCTGAAGGACATCCACGTGACCAGCTGGTGAGGCCAGGCGGCGGCCAATCGCAGGAGGCCGCCTCAAAAGCGGCTTGTGTTTGTACGGCGGGGGTCGTGGAGTACTGGGGACAGAGTAAACCCGCGTCACGTACAGCGCTGGCAATCTTTTAGTGTGTGTGAATTAGAGCTGGGCCATTTGGTTTCAAAAAAGTTTTTTTTTTTTTTTTTAAAGAAAATTTTGAGTTTCATTTCGATCGTTGCACTTCAAAAATGACTGCAGACGTCAGATGTATTGTCGTAAGCGCAACGTTATTGGTGTGATTGTCCTCAGAGTTAAAATGCATATAAACAATCTCGAAATTAAAAGTAGACGAAGCTCAAACTTTAAACCAGGTTGAAGCAAAGGTGCAACAGCAACTACGGAAAACCACAAGGATTTAGTAGAACAGAATGCGAAAAATGGCAAAAAACTCTTTTGTAGCAAAAAAAAAAAGTTTTTAGCTACAAATTTGATAAATCAATTGAATTGTTGTTTTTTTTCTGGTGAATAATATTGGTGTCAATCTGTCACATTGTTTTCATAGTCATGATTTGCACCGACAGGAACTTTATATATTCAAATGTCCCTCTGGTTCTAACAGTATGGTTTCATGATCCCTCATTTTACTGTAAATTAAGACTAATATACTAAATAATACAAATAACATTATCAAACGTGTGCTAGTGTTGGTGATTTTATACTTCATGCTTTACAAAACAACTAACAAACACAAAAATGTAAGAAAGCTATAGTTTGACGTACTCTAATCTAATATTCTATCAAAGTTTGTGTCTCTGATCATCAATGTAGTCGAAATAATCAAAATGTTCACCTATTTTATTTAAAAATGACGTGTAGTTTAATGTAAATCAGGTCTATGATACATGCATGAAAGTAACCAGTGTAAAATAACGATTAATGTTTGCAAAACCACATTAAAATAGGCGATTTCATGTGAATTTCACTGCAGGTTAAAGCGTTTTAAAGATTACACAGGCGTTTTAATGAGTTTGGATGAATTTCCAATGCTTGAATGTTTATATTTAACTGTTGAGTCACCACTGGATTTTTTTTTCTGATCTGTGTTTGCTTAATAGTTTAAAACCCTTTGTGCCGCGTTGTTGTTGAAGTTCCGTCAGCGTGACGCGTCGTGTGTCTCCGCCGCAGCGCGTCCTTCAAGGACACCCTGCTGAACGACATCAGGAAGGCCCGGGGGAAGTACCAGGGCGAGGAGCTGGCCAAGGAGCTCTCCAGAATCAAACTGCGTATCGACAACACGGAGGTCCTGACGCAGGACATCGTCATGAACCTGCTCTTCTCCTACAGAGACATCCAGGTCGGTCCCGCGCCGCCACGCACTCACGGCCCGGCCCGGCGAGCGTCCGTCTCCTTTAAGCCGCTGTTCCTCTCCCCGCCACCAGGACTACGACGCCATGGTGAAGCTGGTGCAGACTCTGGAGATGCTGCCCACGTGCGACCTGGCCACTCAGCCCATGATCCAGTTCCACTATGCCTTCGCCCTCAACAGGTGGGACGCGAGTTAGCGTTAGCGTTAGCGTTAGCATTAGCATTAGCGTCGAAGCCATACGGCGCCCAACCAATCGGGCGAAAGGCTGAAGGTTGAAGCAAAAGCTTATTCACAGCTGCCACGTCACAAAACAAAAAATGAACAAGGTTCTCAAGATAATGTCACACAATTTCTTTTTTTAAACTAATATTACTATTTTTATAATACACATTCAATATATACTATACACAACTTTTATATGTACAGTTTATACATACACATACTTATACGTACATACACATAACGTAATATACTATTTAAATTTCATCAATTACATTTTAAATACAAAATATAGTGTGTCCATATTTAAATCAATAATCTCTATCACAATATAGGCCTTTTGTTAAGTATTAATATATATATACCATTATACACATATTATATCTTATTGCTGTCCGAGGTAAAGTTGTTGCTCTTCTTTCGTAAACTTGCTAATGATGTGTGATTTAAAAAGCTTTTCATTTTGGACGGGACGGTGCATATGAATGTACCAGCAGTCTCATGAGTTTTCACCAGGTTACTGCAAATAAGCCTGATTTAGCACAAGACTCATTTCCATTCTGTTGTCCCACACATACAAAGTTAGAAACATTAAAAAACTACAATAAAACAAAGACAATATTGATGAAATATTTCATTTTGAAAACCTACCATGAAGTGCTCTTATTGAAGTAAAGTTCTTTCTCAGGAGAGCCTGACATACAGGACATAGGTAAAGTTCCTCTTTTTAAAGTGCCTGATTTTCTCAGTTTCTCAGTTTTCAAGTGAAATCAGAAAATATTTGTTGCGTTTTTGTCGTCCATTTACGGGATAACGATGATCAGAGCGACTGGAAACACAAGTTTTTGAAAGTTCCACTTTTCAAAAACGCTAAAATGCTAGTGTTGGATTGTTCAGAAAACTGGTCTGTTTTCGGACGTCTGTTTAGCGCTGGTCGGCGCCACTGGAAACACAACTTTTTGAAAACGCTCCAACTGGGTCTCCATGGAAGCGGATAAAGATGAAATACTGCTAATGCACATGCACAACATGGCCAAAGTAACTAGTGGTTCTGCACATGCTCAGTAGAGACGATAAGAACAATGTTTCCTCCAGAGTGTCACGGCTCAATATTGTCCTCGAATTGGTACTTTTATTTTGACAGCCACCGTAATAACAATCCAACTTGGTGGTCCGTCAACTAACAATGTTTGTTTTGTGTCTGTCTATTTTTAGCACATTGTTCTCTGTGTTTCATTACAAAAACAACCAACAGCACCCCCTACTGGCCTCACATGCTAATGACATTGTTTTTAGTGTTTGCGTGTGTTTCTACGGAAACGGACATCGATTTCAAAATGTTACCGTGTAAATGCAAAACTTTTCTCAAACAAACATGAAAAAATGATGCATTTCTAATAGTCAGTTGTTCTGTACTTCCATTTTGTTTATTAACATTAAGTAAATAATGTGATTTTAACGGATCGACAATTTTCTGCTTTGGATAAAAATTCAAGATATAGTTTGACGGTTTTGTTCAATAATTTTTTTCCTAGTAAATAGGAATCGTGTGGCGAATGACCTGAAATGAAGAATAAACTAAAAAGTACATTCCTGACATTCAATAGTTCAAATTTAGATTTACCTTACTTTTATATTCCATTTTCTTAGTTTTGTTGTTTCCGTTGATACCTTGTTTCATAGATTTTAGTTATTTATAGTGGTTGTGCTTTCTGAATGGATAGAAGAGCAATTTTAAGCTTTTTTTTTTTTTTGACTGCTTATTTTATCATCTCAGATAATTTCCTAGTTTGTCTATTTTTTTAACTAGTTTTTTGACGAGGCGTTTTTTTTCTCTCAGTAATTCTGTCTGTTTAAGCCATTTCCCCCTTCATTACACTTTGCACATTGCACTTGACCTATATCATAGTGTAAAGCCATGAAATCTTTCTGCTGATATAATTAGTCTCTTAAACATTGCTAAATTAAATCACTTCTTTGACTTTCACTGCACATTTACATTCATTTCACACCAACTCAATGAGAAACGGTGCTATAAAGGGCCAGATTATGAAATATATGTATATTTGAAAATGTGTAGAAGCAGACGATGAAGCAGTGAAAGCAGGGGAGTTGGTGTAAATGAAGTGTTGCTGTGGTACACGGCGTGTTGTTGTGTCGTGCAGGAGGAACAGTCCAGGGGACCGAGAGCAGGCTCTCAGGGTGATGCTGCAGGTTCTCCAGTCCTGTGAACACCCGGCCCCCGACATGTTCTGCCTCTGTGGGCGGATCTACAAGGACATCTTCCTGGACTCCGACTGCAAGGACACCAAGAACAGAGACAACGCCATCCAGTGGTGGGACCGCCTCCCTTCATGTGTGATTATACCAGGGGTGTCAAACATGAGGCCCGGGGGCCAGAACCGGCCCACCAGACCATCTAATCCGGCCCGCCATGTGAAGTATAAATATGAAAACTGACAGAGGCTGATCTAAAAACAGTAGATTGGCAAAAATGACATTCAAAACCACCCTTGGTCAGAATTTGACCCCCAACATTAATGCATCTGTGGAGGTCACATAACGCAACACCTTTCACAATAAAACAACAAGTCCAACTTGTGTGAAATAATACTTTTGACACGTAAACTCAAAACAATTTCCAGATGATGACAAATTGTTTCAACCCCGAATACGATATCCAGATACAGGTGACTGAGGGTTTGTTTGTGTTTTTTTTTTTTTTTTTGCAAATATAATAATATCTGATTTCCTTTCATATGTATCTTTCAGAAAAGACTGGCAAATTCTTGCAGTTACAAAGAATCAAAAGAAGGAAAGACTTTGACATTTGTCCATATCTGCAGTTTAATATGTGATGTTTGACTTGTTGGGCCTCCAGAGGTCAGATTAGGTTGACGTGGCCCCTCAACTAAAATCAGTTTGACACCCCTGGATTATCCCCCCCCCCCCGTGTGCTGATCTGAGCTTCCCTCGCCACCGACAGGTACAGGAAGGGCTTCGAGCTGCAGCCCACGCTCTACTCCGGCATCAACCTGGCCGTGCTGCTCATCGTGGCCGGGCAGCAGTTCGAGAGCTCCATGGAGCTCCGCAAGATCGGTGAGAGCAGGTTCACTCTGACAAGAGTTCATGGGAGATATGAACAATTCAGACCTGGACAATTCAGATTATCTGATGATACATGAGGGCCTGTGGGCCAAAACCGTGCAAACAGGGACATTTTGATGTATTTTCTGCACTAGAAAGTATCATTAAAATGATACTTTACTGAGAGTTTTTGACTTACTGGGACATTATTGATACTTTTTCACAATTATTGGTACTTTTTTGATACTTTCCAACTATTATTGGGAGTTTAATGGCACTTTTTAACAATTACTGGTATTTTATTGAAACTTTTTAACATTCAGTGTTTTTTTTATTGTTTTTGTTTTTACAATAATTGGGATTTTATTAATGCTTTTTAACTATTACTTGTTTTTTATTGATATTTATAACAATCACTGGGACTTTATTGATACTTTAATTTTCTCTGAGACTTTAATGGTTCTTTTTACTTTTTAATTATTACGGTTTTTTTATTGATACTTGATCACTTGTGCTTTACTGATACTTTTAGAAGTTGTTTTATTTAACAATTACTGGTACTTTGTTGGTACCGTTGAACTATTATTGATATTTTATTGATACTGTTCAACTTTTACTGGGACATTAGTGATACTTTTAAAATTGTCTTTATGTTGAGATTGTTGTTATTTTCATTAGTAATTAATGGTAATAATAATGGTTTTGTGAAAATATCAACATTTTCATAATTCTCTGCGACACAAGAAAGAAAAATAACAACTTTATATTATATTTAAAGGTTATTATCGCACGATGTTACCGGTTCAACCCATTAAAAACGTCATGTGTTTGACACACCTGTTATATCTTAAACATGATTATACATTGAAAGAGGCATCTTTATTTTTATAGTGTATATAGTTCATGGTTATACGTAGAGAACTGATCTATGAAAGAATCATTTCCTTTTATGTTGATGGTATTAAACTCTTTGTTTGGACAATATCAAAAACCTGTGTTTTTAGCATTTAGCGGCTAATTTTGTTAGCATGTCTGAAGTTGTACAGTAATTGTTTGAATTTGTGTTTGCGATGAAGGTAACTGGTATCTATTTTTTTTAAACTCGCTCCTCTGTCACGTTATTCCGCGCAGGTGTGAGGCTGAACAGCCTGCTGGGTCGCAAAGGTTCCATGGAGAAGATGAACAACTACTGGGACGTGGGACAGTTCTTCACCGTTAGCATGCTGGCCAACGACATCCCCAAAGCCACGCAGGCCGCAGAGAAACTCTTCAAACTGAAGCCTCCGCTGTGGTAAAACACACACGTCAGCATTTACAGTACTTGTGTACACAAAGCAACTGTCATGTGCAGTTCAAACTCATTCATATGTAAATTCTACAGTCTGTGGCACTTTTGTGGTACTTTTGTTGTACTTTATTGGTACTTTTAAATATTACTGCTACTTTATTGATACGTTTTCATGATTACAAATACTTTATTGATGGATTTTAACTATTTATTGTACTTTTTTGATACTTTTTCACAGTTAAAACTACTGTATTGATACTTTTTAACTATTTATTGTACTTTTTTGATACCTTTTCATTATTAATGCTACTTTATTGATACTACTTAACTATTTCTTGCAGTTTATTGATACTTTTAAATATTACTGCTACTTTATTGATACTTTTTCACAATTACTACTACTTTATTGATACTTTTTCACAGTTAAAACTACTGTATTGATACTTTTTAACTATTTATTGTACTTTTTTGATACTTTTTCATTATTAATGCTACTTTATTGATACTACTTAACTATTTCTTGCACTTTATTGATACTTTTAAATATTACTGCTACTTTATTGATGGATTTTAACTATTTATTGTACTTTTTTGATACTTTTTCATTATTAATGCTACTTTATTGATATTACTTAACTATTTCTTGCACTTTATTGATACTTTTAAATATTACTGCTACTTCATTGATACTTTTTCACAATTACTACTACTTTATTGATATTTTTTCAGAATTACAAATACTTTATTGCTGCATTTTAACTATTTATTGTGCTTTATTGATACTTTCTACATATTACTGTTACTTTATTGATACTTTTTCACAGTTAAAACTACTGTATTTATTCTTTTTAACTATTTATTGTACTTTTTCGGGTAGTTTTTAAACATTACTGTTAATTTATTAATAGTTTTTCACAGTTAAAACTACTTTTTGATACTTTTTAACTATGTATTATACTTTATTGATACTTTCTACATATTACTGTTACTTTATTGATACTTTATCATGATTACTGCCACATGCTTGATACTTTTGAACTATTTCTTGTACTTTAATGACACTTTTTTGACTAGTACCGCTGCTTGATTATTACTTTTTCACTGTTACTGGTACTTTGATTGTTTTAGCTTTTTCCTTTTGAACCACTTGTTCCCTTTCTGCCACATTCCTGCCCCCTCATGCTGCTGCTGTCTGGCAGGTACCTGCGCTCGGTGGTGCAGAACCTGCAGCTGATCCAGAGGTTCAAGAAGCAGTCGGTGGAGCACTCGCCCCAGAGGGAGAGGCTGGACTTCTGGATGGACATCATCGTGGAGGCCACGCAGCGCACCACCAACAGACTGCGCTTTCCCGTAAATACAAGCCCGACTTTGACAGACATGAATTACTTTATTAATAAAATGTGGGGGGAAAAAAAACTTTTATAATCTCAAAGTAACAATGTGTGGATGCTTTAAATTGCAATAGCGATGCTGGTTGGAATGAATGAAGCCTCGTCTGGATGCTCGAATTAGTCATATCTCAAAAAAACTCATTTTAACTGGAATCTAGAAGAGAGTCATTAAAAAAAACCATCACTTTTACGTCAATCTAACTGAACTGGCGGGATTACTACCTGTAATGAGGAGATAGAACTACTAAGAAATGTGACAGACACTCCACTGTTTGGTTTCAACACAGAACAACTATTTACTACGTGGTGCACATGTGCATTAGCAGTGTATTAGAAAAGTAGTGTTTTCCTTCGTTTCCATTCCTCCAGAAATGGAGCATTTTCAAAAAGTTGCGCTTTCACCATTGCCACACACCGGGAGCATCCTGAATAACTTCTTTTTTTTATTTTTTTTTATATATATTTATTGAGTTTTTTTTACTTTAACAAGGCAAATTACAACATCACAGTAGAAATGCAGAGACAAATATCGCTCGATTAGCATCCATACAATTAAATATCAAGGTGCCTTAAGAACAAATAATATTCCTTCAAGTATTTTTGAAAATTAGGAAAAAGCAATACACAAATCCAAACGAAACAACAACACAAAAACAAAAAAAAACACAAAAAAACACAAAAAAAAAACAGAAAAAACAAAAAACAAAACCAAAACAGATCAAAACAAAACACTCATAAAGGGGTTATAAAGTTATTTAACAATCTGTGAATGTCCACCTAATCTTACATTGTCCACGCAAATTATAGATATTAGGGATCAACTACAGCTTCAGATATCTTAATATTGGTCCCCATACAACCTGACATTTTTGAGAGTTTCCTGAGACCTCATACCTCAACTTTTCAATGTGTAAAATCCCAACAAATTCCCTGAGCCAAACCTCAAATTGTGGTGGAGAGTCTGATTTCCACACTTTTAGAATGCATCTTTTTGCGACGACCATGCCATAAGAAATAATTGTGGCTAAATTATGACCCAAATTTTCCAAAGTGCTGGAGTAGCCAAGCAAAGCAGTCTGAGGATCAGGATCGATATTTACATTCAGTACATTTGAGTACCATCTGAAGATAGAACACCAGAAGCCTTGGAGTAACGGACAAAGCCAAAATTGATGTGCTAATGTGCAGTGAGCTGCCTTGCATCTATCGCAGAGGGGTGAGGTTTGTGGAAAAATTTTATGTAGCTTTGCCTTCGAGTAATGTAACCTGTGTAACACTTTAAATTGTATCAACTGAAGTCTGGCATTGATAGAGCATTGATGAATTGTTTTTAATGATAATTTCCACCTGTCATCCTCAATTACAATATTTAGATCCTCCTCCCACATTTGCTTGATCTTAACTGCAGGTTGAGCAATCTTTTGTAGGAAGAATTTTACCAGCGATGAAATCAGACCTTTAGCATCTGGCCTGAATAACTTCTTAAGCCATTTTCAAAAAGTTGCACCTTTGCCGTGTGAACAAACACCAAAACTGACATGTAAGTTTACAGTTTTTGAAAAATGCTGTGTCAGCTGAGCCTTAGTTAGTTTCAAATACCGTATGTTTGTATTTTTTTCACATAATCATTTTCTATGAACTTAAATCAACCTGCAAAGTTCTTCCCACAAATTGTATTTATTCATAGACTTAAGACGATTAAACGTCAACTACATGCAGTGTCAAACGTCTCCTATGTCACAAACATGTTTGAGTTATTAGTGTTTCTCTCACAGATCTTCTTCCACTCCAGATGTCGTAGCTCACACATCATTTAAACTAATTAACAGACCAGGATCAAATCCAGTCTTATATTGAGACCACTGTGATAAACGCAGATGAATTTTCTTGCTAAATGTTGTTTTATTTCCCTTGCGTCAGGTGTTGATTCTGGAGCCCACCAAGGTTTACCAGCCCTCCTACGTGTCCATCAACAACGAGGCGGAGGAGAAGAACGTCTCCATCTGGCACGTTTCACCATCCGAAACGGTCCGAGCCGCTTCTTCACAGTGAAATCCGACGCTGAGCCAGTTTGTTGACGAGTGTGTGAATGTTTTTGTGACGTGGCGTCTGTTGCAGAAGGGGATCCACGAGTGGAATTTCACTGCCATGTCCATCAAAGGCATCAGGTACGAACCTTCAGCATTATGAGGCTGCAAAAAAAACACGTGTCAGCAATTAGAAAAAAAGATGTTATTGGATGTTATTAAGGACTTCTTTGTTCTGGTTCTTTTCCTTTGGCTCATTCTTGACAGTAGTTTACGCTTCCTTTGGCGTTCTGGAGCTGATTTTAACAGTAAAACGACACGATCTGACAAATGTCACCAATTGACATGTAATTTGTAGTATTAAGAAAAATATCTTCTTTTCTTCTTCTTCTTCTTTACTAAGTGGAATAATAAGTGAATAAAAAAAATTATCAATTCATTAATTAATTAAAAATTAATTCAGGAAAGTCAGTAAAAAAATAATGAGAAAGAAACAATTTTAAATAAGGATATTAATGAAAATATGAAGGGACAATTTAAAATCACCTTCAAGTGCATGTTTTGGGACCGTGGGAGGAAATTGAAGACGACAAACGACATAAACTGAGTGCACACGTCTTCTGTGTGGCTGCAAACCAACTTTTCTGCAAATCTCACTCAGACTGAGGCGTCAAGACCCAAAAAACCACGAGAGTCGATGAGCTTTAAGGTACATTTTGGTAAATCTATATTTTAAGGTATTGTTCCCTCTCTCCGCAGCATCAGCAAGTTCGACGAGCGCTGCTGCTTCCTCTACGTGCACGACAACTCAGACGACTTCCAGATCTACTTCTCCACCGAGGAGCAGTGTGGCCGGTGAGGACACACTCCTCTGGATGTGTGTGTGTGTGTGTGTGTGTGTGTGTGTGTGTGTGTGTGTGTGTGTGTGTGTGTGTGTGTAGGTTACATGAGCTGGATTCTGCAGCTTCATTTAGATTTGTCAAAGGTGAAACATTACGATCTGATAGAAAATGATGGTTTTCAGTATGAATGAAGGGAATAAATGATGAATGTTGTTTGTTTGATTATTAGTTAATTCATTATCCAACTTAACTTTTTATTCACTGACAATAAACTAACACGTTTGAAAAAAAACAAGTAAGCTCAACTTAAACTGCTCAGTTATATTGAACAAAACGTGATAATATACACTACTTTTTTCTCATCAGTATGAATTCTAAGAGACGTTTTCTTGACTTTTCACTGTATTTTGCACCAGAAGGTTTCATTTAAATTGGCTTCATGTTGAAATTGTCTTCATTTCCTGTAGTTTGGTTTTGTGGGAAATATAGACATTTTAAGCACGCATACTCTGCATCACAACAAAGAAAAACTTCATAGTTTATACCTGAAGGTTGTTGTGGTTTGGATGACAGTGGGCTTCATGTGGCTGCCGACGAAAATGTATTTCCAGATAAAACTGAAGAATAAAGTTGAATGTTGCTCTTACTTCTTTGATTTGGTGGACAAGAGATGAAATCTAACAAAGGATCGGCTGTGTTCAGGTTCTGCTCCATGGTGAAGGAGATGATCTCGGACGGCACGGGGAACGCCGTGGAGCTGGAGGGGGAGGGAGACGGCGACACACTGGAGGTCCGCTCCGGGACCACTGGACTTTCCCCGTCCCTCGGCCACCGTCGGCCACCATTCCTCACATCTCTTCTCTGTGCTTCCAGTACGAGTACGACACCAACGAGACCGGCGACCGGGTGGTGCTCGGCCGGGGGACTTACGGGGTGGTGTACGCCGGCAGGGACCTCAGCAACCAGGTCCGCATCGCCATCAAAGAGATCCCAGAACGAGACAGCAGGTATCAGGACGGCGGTGCGAGAGGGACTCACTAGTTATTATTGTCATTATTGTTACGTAGACATTGTTGTGGTTACTGTGATTTTCTAAAATCATTATTGCTATTACTTATCCTATTCAGGTTTAATTTAATATAAAAAAAAAAAATTCTCTTTCCTTTTGTTGTTTACTTTTTACTTTACATTCACAGTATTTCATTATTATATTGTTGTCAGAGACTGGGTTCTATTGTTCTTGCTATTTTTATTGTTTTAAAAAAGAAAAAAGAAAAGGATATGCTATGTACAATATCCTATGTGTACACTATTGTATTTTTCAACCAAAAAAAGATAATTAGAAAAAAAGAAAATACTCCAAGTAGAATGATATCTGATATTAAAACTAAAAAACAAAAACAAAAGAGGGACTCACTAATTATTATTGTCATTATTATTACTTAGTCATTGTTGTGGTTACTGTTATTTTCTAAAATCATTATTGCTATTACTTATCCTATTCATGTTTAATTTAATTTAAAAAAAATTTCTCTTTTCTTTTGTTGTTTACTTTTTACTTTACATTCACAGTTTTTCATTATTACATTGCTGTCAGAGACTGGGTTCTATTGTTGCTATTTTTATTGTTTTAAAAAAAAAGAAAAAAGAAAAGGATATGATATGTACAATATCCTATGTGTACACTATTGTATATTTCAACCAAGATAAATAAAAAAAAAGAAAAGAAAATACACCAAGTAGAATGAAATCTGATATTAAAACAAAAAAGAAAGAAAGAAAAAAAAGAGGGACTCACGTTTTTTTTGTTTTTGTTTCCCCCTTCCCGTGAATCAGATACTCGCAGCCCCCTCCACGAGGAAATCGCCCTCCACAAATACTTGAAGCACCGGAACATCGTTCAGTACCTGGGCTCGGTGTCAGAGAACGGATACATCAAGATCTTCATGGAACAAGTGCCTGGAGGTGCGTTTGTCTTTTATTTGCTCTCTGCTCCGGAGAACAAACCAGATGGTATCAGACTGTATGTTCCCCTGAAGGTGTCAGGTGTTCCCGGTTAGCCCCCCCCCCCCCCCCCCCCCCCCCCTCCAGCGGTCTCTATCTCGTCTTCCCGTCTCACGATAGCTTCTGGACACTCCTTGTCTCCTTTCTCCAGGAAGCCTGTCGGCACTGCTGCGGTCCAAGTGGGGTCCGCTGAAGGAGGCCACCATCATCTTCTACACCAGGCAGATCCTGGAGGGGCTGCGGTACCTGCACGAGAACCAGATCGTCCACCGAGACATCAAGGTTCCAGAGCTATACCCGTTTATTTTCACTCGTAAACATAAAACACAACATGCAGTATTTTACCACCAGTGTAAATGCAAAGGTGGGACACTATTGTTCTAATTAGTGACTGATTGATTGACCTTTTTTTGTGTTGTTTTTTTTCCTTGTTTTGCTTTGTTTTGTTTTTGTTATGCTCGGTGTTGTATTACGAAATAATTTTAAAAAATGATTGATCTAAAAATAAAAGGTAAAAAAATGGGAGGAGGTTGGAGGTGTCGCCTCAACCAAGACGCTGTGAAGGGATAATTATGAGTTAATCCATTTGTTATTAGATTTACTAGATGCTTCTTTGCTTTTTTTTTTTTCCTTGCGTTCTTGAGACGAGGTTTACGAACGAGCCAATTTTTGTGGAATTGATGTTGTATACTTTCACTTCCTGCTGGTTTTAGTATTAAAAAGAGGAGAATATACAACATACATTTCAATCTTTGACAAGTAACCGGTTAAAAATGTTGAAATAACTCAGTGCATGAAGTTGTCGTATTAAAGTAAATGACAATATGTATTGTTTTGTAAATAATAGAGGACCGAGAATACAGCCCTGTGGAACTCCACAGCCGGGGTTTCTGACAAGAGCTGTCTTATGTGGTTAAAAAAACGAGTTTAAATATGGCAGTTTTGTGACATATGCACCATTTTTCTGATTGTTTTCTTCAGGGCGATAACGTGTTGGTGAACACGTACAGCGGCGTCTTAAAGATCTCCGATTTCGGGACCTCGAAACGTCTGGCGGGAGTCAATCCGTGCACCGAAACGTTCACAGGTACCTGCTTTACACTGTTCTTTTCCCCCTTCCTTTTTCCTTCCTCAATTCAGTATTTTGCTTTTCCGCAATAATTATTTGTATTTATTTTCAACCTGAATATACTCAAATAAACCACATACACGTATACACAAATAAACAAAAAACTAATCTTTTCAAGCAAAGATTTAAAAACAAAAACAAAAAAACATGGCTATACACATTAATGTTTATGTAGCAATGTAAATTTTTAGCTAATAATTCAGCTGTAAAAAAAAAAGTTGGCTTAGACAAAACCTTTTAGATGTTTTTCCATTTTAAATAAA
>NC_137668.1:5848090-5878090 GCF_963422515.1 Blennius ocellaris
TGTTGGGTTTTTTTTGTGTTTTTTTTTTCCAACGTCTCCCCGGTTCCTGGAGCTGATGGCAGCGCGGGTTGGTGTTTCGCAGGTGGGCATGTTCAAGATCCACCCGGAGATCCCCGAGTCGCTATCCCAGGAGGCCAAGTCCTTCATCCTGCGCTGCTTCGAGCCCGACCCGCACAAGAGGGCCATCGCCTCCGACCTGCTCAAGGACACCTTCGTCAGGCACAACGCCAAGGGCAAGAAGAGCAAGATCGCCTTCAAGCCTTCAGGTTTCAGCCGTACCATGTTGTTGTCCAGCTCTGGTGGGACACGGAGGATTGAGGGTTAACGTTGGTATCTGTGGACCGCTTGGCTGCTCCAGATCACTGAGGGTGTCTTCTTCATCAATCACTGGGTTTGAAATGACGATGATGATGAAATATGGTTAAATTCAGCCTCTTCGTGGTCAAAACTCTGATCCTCCATAATGTAAACACAACTTGGGCGTGTGCACAACCAGTGATGTCACTCTGTTATTGTCAGAAGCTCCGCCAGCAGAGGAAATACCTGTTTAGCGGCTATTTTCTCGCAGATTGTCGTGTTTTAACATTTTACCCTTGAGACCAGTTAGCATAAAAAATGTCCCTGGAAGCGACAGCCAGAGTGTTTTGGAGGTGGAATTTTCATTTCACCAGGACTTTAATCTGAACGTTTGTGTGTAAACAGGCGACCGTGTTGAATCCCTCGGCATTTTCCCCTTCCTTCTGGTTCCCAGACTACATCCACAGCGTGTCCCTGCCGGTGCAGCTGCAGTGCGAGGCGGCGGGCAGCAGCAGCAGCGAGCACGGCTCCGTCAGCCCGGACTGCGACTCCAAACACGACGTGTTCTTCCAGAAGAAGAAGAGCTCCGGGTCGGAGAACCTGCTCAAGCCGCCCAACGCCAACTTCCTGAGGTGGGTCAGAGCTGAGGGACCAGCTCCGCTCTCATGGAACATGGTTGGTGGAGACGTGCACGTACGTGTGTGTGTGTGTGTGTGTGTGTGTGTGTGTGTGTGTGTGTGTGTGTGTGTGTGTGTGTGTGTGTGTGTGTGTGTGTGTCGGGGTGACAGGTGGCCTTATTGCATCCACTCTGCCTCACTGCCTTTTACAGCTTCAACATAATGAGACCTGATAACTTTATGAGATTCAGCTGGCTCTTACACACACACACACACAAACACACACCCGTGCACACACGCACCCTGCCGCTGACACACGTGTACGTATGTGCGTGTCACGTCACGCCGCGCTGACTCATGCTGCCTCTGCACTTTGCTGGGCACACAAAGTAACCAGGAGAGGCTTGAATCTGTAAATAAAGCCAGCGGCACGTCACAGTGTGTGTGTGTGTGTGTGTGTGTGTGTGTAGTGTCCCAGACGAGGGTTCAGTGTCAGAGGACCGCACGGCGCCCCCCTCGCCTGAGGACAGGGACGGCGGCCTGTTCCTGCTGAAGAAGGACAGCGAGAGACGAGCGATTCTGTTCAAGGTTCTGAACGACGACCAGGAGAAGGTCATCTCCAACCTGAAGGAGAACCACATCCAGGTGTGTGTGTGTGTGTGTGTGTGTGTGTGTGTGTGTGTGTGTGTGTGTGTGTGTGTGTGTGTGTGTGTGTGTGTGTGTGTGTGTGTGTGTGTGTGTGTGTGTGTGTGTGTGTCACATAACCCCCCCCCCCTCCCAACCACTCCTCCGTCACAGTGATGTACATCAGACTCTGCAGGTCTTGAAGCTTCATTCCATTTAAAAAACATTTTTTTGCACGAGATCAGATTTTTTTTCACGTGATCGTTCGTCACATTACATTTTAAACCTCAACCATCGGACCAGATGTTTTGGGGCCCCCGGAGCGCAGGAGACGACGTGAAGTCGCGCTAGTCAGCACCAGGGTTGCCAGATTTGACTCAGTGAAACACCTCCACAAAAACCAGCCCGAATCTCAGCCTGTGTAGGAATCGTGTTAAAACCCTCCAATAGTTTCATGTGTAATAAAGAACACGCCATAAACACACCAGTGACACAAACCCCTACCCCGTGTGGCTCCCCGACTGGGGGATGTCGCCACATCTGGCAACGCGGGTCAACATGTAGATTCATCGGCCTGCTTCCCAGTTCTTAGGACGCCAGCGTGTCCTCGCATACGTCACGAGTAACGACTTGCATGGCATCCTCGGAAGTACGGACAACCTCCGGCATCTCTTTCCCAAATGCATTATGGGAAATTTGTCCTCCCAAGCCTGGGCGGAGCCAGAAGACACCCGGGTATTCCATGTGCACTCGGTGAGAACCGGCCTAAGAACTGGGTCAGTGCTTGATTTCACACTGACGACGTCTCACGAATACACGCGGACGCAAGTACCGTCGGGCATTGGGTCGGAACGCCGCCATTTTCAAGTGGTTGTTCAATACGAGCCGACAAAATCGCGACAACATGAGGAAGGAAAGGAGGAGGAGGAGAAAGAGGGAAAACAAAACGAGGCGTCAGACTCCTTCCATCTTAAAGTTCAGTTTATTTTAGTTATTTTTTTTACTCGGTTTAAAACACAAAAATAGTTTGAGTCTTCCAGGTGTTCATGTCTCTGACATGCATATTAAATGATCTTGATAAAATGATGTTCTCTCTGCCACTCAATGCAGGATTTGTAATTAAAAGGCTCTTTGGTTGTGGCATTAATGCAGTGGTTCTCAATTATGTTCTGTCAGGCCCCCCCCCTAGAGGACACAATTGTTTTCAGCCCCCCCCCCGAATTGTACTACCATTGAGAACCTGATAATATTTATTTATTTATCTGTATAAACCACTGTATGATTTGCTGGCCACCAGCATTCTGCATACAATCGTCTGATTATCAAAATAAATTAATAAAATGAGCTGGAGGCCCTTTTTTTTTATCGTTCAAGCATGAATAAAGACACTAATACTGAAAGTTGCACCTGCCTCACGCCCCCCCCCTGACACCCCACCACGCCCCCCCAGGGGGGCGCGCCCCACCATTTGAAAAGCACTGCATTAATGGAATATACACCTTCAGACTCCTCTCCTGATCCACTCTTTCATTCTATCAAAGTAAACATTTCTACTGTAACAATCAGCATTTGTATGAAAACTGTCCTTATTCAGCTCACATTGAGATCAACTATTTAGCAGTGCTTTATCTTGAGGGACCCACTTTTTTTTTACCATTAAACTTTGGTCTGGTGACGCTTCAGTTTGGACAATTTTAAACTTTCATTCTGCAGTTTTCCGCCATAAAAGAAGCATTGAGCTCTAACACAGCATTTATGTAGATAGTGTGAGATTTCATGATATTCTGGATTGAAAACAGCAAAAGGCCACACAGTGAAGAGAGGCTGCACATGTAATAGTAACAGTTGTTTCTCGTGCCGCCACCAGGGGGCGTCAGGAGCCTTTAAAAGTCTTAACTGGAAGGGTGAATTTCAGGGCATCGAGGAGGTGCAGCTGTCGGTGGATCACATCAAGCAGATCATCTGCATCCTGCGAGACTTCATCCATTCCCCGGAGAGGCGAGTGATGGCCGCCACCATCTCCAACCTCAAGCTGGACCTGGACTTCGACTCCACGTCCATCAACCAGATCCAGCTGGTCCTGTTCGGCTTCCAGGACTCGGTGAGCTCAAAGTGGTTCCACGTCCAGAGACCAGCGGTTCTGGTGTTTCAAAACAAAACAAAACGAAAAAAGGATCAGAAAAAGCTGGGAAACATTACCTTGACATTAAAGATTAAACACGGCCATCAGAAACACACCGATACTGAAGAACCGCCAGATAATGAAGGACATGAAGTCATTAAACAGACACACGTGTCTAAATTAATAGGAAACTCATTTTGAGCAGAGGAATTTAAAAGAGTTTAAAATTAGAATTAGTTGTTTATTTTTCTTAACTCGATCTGACACATTTGAACCACTTTATGAACTATTTCATCAGTTTGACCGCCACTGGGAAAACAACCCCCGTCCTGAGTTCAACACGTGTTGCTTTCATTAAACACAAATGTAAAAACGTGTGTCAACAATGTGACTTTAACCATTTTAAATCACAAGAAAATGACATTTTCTTAAGTTTTCTCAGTCAAAAAAAAAAGATTTAAAGGAATTAAAGGTCATTTTCAGCAGCATCAACTTTATTAAATTCAGTTAAAAGGAAAGAAAAACTTTTAAATGATCTATTTTTTGCTTTTGTTTGACACTTTTCTTTCCTTTTTCCCTCTTTTTATCATTCTTTCCTTTTTCTTTCCTGATTTATTTTCTATTTATTCCATTTCTTTTTTTCTTCATATTCAATTTTTTCATTTTCTTTTTTTTTGGGGGGGGGGGATTATTCTTTAAATTCAAATGTTGTGTTCTTATAATCTCAGGTGAACAAGGTCCTGAGGAATCATCACATTAAGCCTCACTGGATGTTCGCCATGGACAACATCATCCGCAGGGCGGTGCAGGCCGCCATCACCATCCTAATCCCAGGTGAGAGTCCTAATCCAGGGTCAAAGTCTTCATCTCAGGTGAGAGTCCTAATCCCAAATCAAAGTCTTAATCTCTGGTGAGAGTCCTAATCCAGGGACAAAGTCTTAATCTCAGCTGAGAGTCCTAATCCCAGGTCAAAGTCTTAATCTCAGCTGAGAGTCCTAATCCAGGGTCAAAGTCTTAATCTCAGGTGAGAGTCCTAATCCAAGGTCAAAGTCTTAATCTCAGGTGAGAGTCCTAATCCCAAATCAAAGTCTTAATCTCAGGTGAGAGTCGTAATCCCAGGTCAAAGTCTTAATCTCAGGTGAGAGTCCTAATCCAGGGTCAAAGTCTTAATCTCAGGTGAGAGTCCTAATCCAGGGTCAAAGTCTTAATCTCAGGTGAGAGTCCTAATCCCAAATCAAAGTCTTAATCTCAGGTGAGAGTCGTAATCCCAGGTCAAAGTCTTAATCTCAGGTGAGAGTCCTAATCCAGGGTCAAAGTCGTAATCTCAGGTGAGAGTCCTAATCCAGGGTCAAAGTCTTAATCTCAGGTGAGAGTCCTAATCCAGGGTCAAAGTCTTAATCTCAGGTGAGAGTCCTAATCCAGGGTCAAAGTCTTAATCTCAGGTGAGAGTCCTAATCCAGGGTCAAAGTCTTAATCTCAGTTGAGAGTCCTAATCCAGGGTCAAAGTCTTAATCTCAGGTGAGAGTCCTAATCCAAGGTCAAAGTCTTAATCTCAGGTGAGAGTCCTAATCCCAAATCAAAGTCTTAATCTCAGGTGAGAGTCGTAATCCCAGGTCAAAGTCTTAATCTCAGGTGAGAGTCCTAATCCAGGGTCAAAGTCGTAATCTCAGGTGAGAGTCCTAATCCAGGGTCAAAGTCTTAATCTCAGGTGAGAGTCCTAATCCAGGGTCAAAGTCTTAATCTCAGGTGAGAGTCCTAATCCAGGGTCAAAGTCTTAATCTCAGGTGAGAGTCCTAATCCAGGGTCAAAGTCTTAATCTCAGGTGAGAGTCCTAATCCAGGGTCAAAGTCTTAATCTCAGGTGAGAGTCCTAATCCCAAATCAAAGTCTTAATCTCTGGTGAGAGTCCTAATCCAGGTTCAAAGTCTTAATCTCAGGTGAGAGTCCTAATCCCAAATCAAAGTCTTAATCTCTGGTGAGAGTCCTAATCCAGGGTCAAAGTCTTCATCTCAGGTGAGAGTCCTAATCCACAGCCGGACCTTTAAGACCATTTAACCGTTGATGGCCAGATTACCAGCTTCCATTTTTTTTCTTTCTTTCAAACTCTCAGTGAATAGTTAGCAACAGTTATAGAAAACATCACTTTTCTGATAAAACGATTATCGACTATCATCAGACAGTCCCAGTTTTGACCTTTGACCCCCCGCAGAGCTGAAGACCCACTTCGGCCCGGCGTCGGAGTGCGAGGGGGCGGAGAAGGAGGACGAGGTGGACGAGGAGGAGGTGGAGTTCGGCCCCGTGCTGGCCCCGCACGCCGACGACCCCGGGACCGCCTCCGAGCCCGCCCACTCCCCCGGCGGCACGCTCGGCTCCGCCCACTCGCAGGAGCAGCAGCGCACGCAGCATCAGCTGGGAGCTCAGCTGGGACGCCTCAAGCAGGAGACCAACAGGTTTGGATTACGCAATAAGAAGCGGATTATCAGATTGCAGTCTGGAACACGTCCAGGCAGAAGTGTCACGCGTGGCGAGTGATGAAATCCCACAGTGTGAGGAAACTGACAGAACCGGAAACCTTCCGCATCCACGCTCTATTGACGTTTTCTAAAAGATCAAATCAAAGCAATGTAGATATTTTCAAGCCGTAGTGTTTCTCACGCTTTGCCCTCTGGAAACATCCCGTCTTGCCTGCGAGGTCACACCTACAATTATGTGCCGTCAGTAAATGAAAGCTTCTATTCAGCGATAATGATCATGTAGCCGTCACTGTGAGTGTGGAGGAAGTTCTGAGTTCAGGTCTAAACGGAGGCTTTGTGCTGCTGAGACCCGCCATTAAAATATTCACTAACAAATATGTTAATAGACTTCCCTAACCCTAAAGCAAACACGTGAATGATTACGATCCCTCAAAACACATGCACACACACACACACACACACACACACACACACACACACTGAATCAAGATTAATATTTGGTTAAAAAAAATGTATGTGTGAATTTTTTTAATTAAAATTCTTCCCATGACAGTGGAAGCTGTAGTTTATTTTATTTTATTTTATTTTATTTTATTTTATTTTATTTTATTTTATTTTGTTTTATTTTGTTTTATTTATTTATTTATTTATTTTTATTTATTTTTATTTTTCTAATTTATTTTATTTTATTTTGTTTTGTTTCATTTTATTGTTTTTTTTTGTCATAATACATTATAAAAGGATTTGCCTCCTCCTTTATTTATTTATTTATTGAAATGCTGTAAAAGACATAAAAGGTAATGCGCCAGTCAAACCCGGTTCTGCCCTTCGCTGACCAGCAGATAAATGTTTTCATACCTTAGTGTTTATTAAATATTTGTTTCTCTGGTTTGAAATCGAAGCGGCTGCTGGAGGTTGAAGGGAGATGAGGAGAAAAAACCCTGAATGTAAGTCAAGTAGTTTTGTTCTGAAGAGATGAAGAGATGACAGCACCGCAGTGAGGTTCAAAATAACTCACGTTGCTCCTTTATAAAGCCCAGAGGTTGTTTGTTCTGGCCCTGGCCGCAGCGGCGTTTCCACGGTAACAGGCGATGCCGTTGTGGCTGCAGGCTGCTGGAGGAGCTGCTGCAGAAGGAGAAGGAGTACCAGCAGGTCCTGAAGACCACGCTGCAGCAGAGGACACACGACCTGGAGCTGGTCCGGGTCCGACACAGACCGCCAGGTACCCCCCCTCCCCCAACACCCCCAACACCCCCACCCCCCCGGTCTGTGGTGAGATTTAAACTCCGACTCAAACTTTACTTTTGTGCAATTGTGTATTTTCACTTCAGACGTCTCTCCTCCCTCCATCTTCCACATCCCCGCGGACCACGAGCCGGACAAGCAGCTCACCGATTGGCTGAAAGACCAGGGGGCGGACCCCGACACCATCGACAAGGTTCGGTCTCAGTAAACCCTTGAATTTGTCTGATTCTCCTCGTGGACACAAAAACAACCCTGTAAACTTTGAGTCTTGATGTTGTGTTGTTTCAGTTCGTGATGGAGGAATACACGCTGGCTGACATCCTGGATGACGTTAACAAAGACGACCTCCGCAGCCTACGTCTTCGGTATCACGCTTTTTAGTTCACATTCGGAGAGCCTGAATCAAAGTACTGGGAAAACCTGCATTTGGTCTTTTGTTTGCAGGATTAATTCTGGCGTTTTAAATCATTAATCCAGAGTGTCAAACACGTTTTAGTTCCGGGGCCAGACTGGTAAAATGGTGCCATAATCACTTTATTGCTTTTCTTTGTTGTGGCGCAGAATATATGACATGGAAATGTATATATTTTCACAACAATCAAACAATTACCAACAAAAATGACAACAATCAACATTGAGCTGATTTTAATGAAACCTTCTGGTGCAAAATACATTGAAATGTAAAATGTTCTTATCATTTTTACAAACTCAAGAGCTTCTAAATAGACTTGATAAAGTTTCAAGATATAATTATAAATTCATTATAAGCTCCTTTTTTGACAAACTTAAGGCTAAAGGAGGCTCTAAAGGAAGCATCAGTGTTTCCTAGGCTAAAGGAGGCTCTAAAGGAAGCATCGGTGTTTCCTAGGCTAAAGGAGGCTCTAAAGGAAGCATCAGTGTTTCCTAGGCTAAAGGAGGCTCTAAAGGAAGCGTCAGTGTTTCCTAGGCTAAAGGAGGCTCTAAAGGAAGCATCAGTGTTTCCTAGGCTAAAGGAGGCTCTAAAGGAAGCGTCAGTGTTTCCTAGGCTAAAGGAGGCTCTAAAGGAAGCATCAGAGTTTCCTAGGCTAAAGGAGGCTCTAAAGGAAGCATCAGTGTTTCCTAGGCTAAAGGAGGCTCTAAAGGAAGCGTCAGTGTTTCCTAGGCTAAAGGAGGCTCTAAAGGAAGCGTCAGTGTTTCCTAGGCTAAAGGAGGCTCTAAAGGAAGCGTCAGTGTTTCCTAGGCTAAAGGAGGCTCTAAAGGAAGCATCAGTGTTTCCTAGGCTAAAGGAGGCTCTAAAGGAAGCATCAGAGTTTCCTAGGCTAAAGGAGGCTCTAAAGGAAGCATCAGTGTTTCCTAGGCTAAAGGAGGCTCTAAAGGAAGCGTCAGTGTTTCCTAGGCTAAAGGAGGCTCTAAAGGAAGCATCAGTGTTTCCTAGGCTAAAGGAGGCTCTAAAGGAAGCATCAGAGTTTCCTAGGCTAAAGGAGGCTCTAAAGGAAGCGTCAGTGTTTCCTAGGCTAAAGGAGGCTCTAAAGGAAGCATCAGAGTTTCCTAGGCTAAAGGAGGCTCTAAAGGAAGCGTCAGTGTTTCCTAGGCTAAAGGAGGCTCTAAAGGAAGCATCAGAGTTTCCTAGGCTAAAGGAGGCTCTAAAGGAAGCGTCAGTGTTTCCTAGGCTAAAGGAGGCTCTAAAGGAAGCGTCAGTGTTTCCTAGGCTAAAGGAGGCTCTAAAGGAAGCATCAGTGTTTCCTAGGCTAAAGGAGGCTCTAAAGGAAGCGTCAGTGTTTCCTAGGCTAAAGGAGGCTCTAAAGGAAGCATCAGTGTTTCCTAGGCTAAAGGAGGCTCTAAAGGAAGCGTCAGTGTTTCCTAGGCTAAAGGAGGCTCTAAAGGAAGCATCAGAGTTTCCTAGGCTAAAGGAGGCTCTAAAGGAAGCATCAGAGTTTCCTAGGCTAAAGGAGGCTCTCAAGGAAGCGTCAGTGTTTCCTAGGCTAAAGGAGGCTCTAAAGGAAGCACCAGAGTTTCCTAGGCTAAAGGAGGCTCTAAAGGAAGCATCAGTGTTTCCTAGGCTAAAGGAGGCTCTAAAGGAAGCATCAGTGTTTCCTAGGCTAAAGGAGGCTCTAAAGGAAGCATCAGAGTTTCCTAGGCTAAAGGAGGCTCTAAAGGAAGCATCAGAGTTTCCTAGGCTAAAGGAGGCTCTAAAGGAAGCGTCAGTGTTTCCTAGGCTATAGGAGGCTCTAAAGGAAGCATCAGTGTTTCCTCGGCTAAAGGAGGCTCTAAAGGAAGCATCAGTGTTTCCTAGGCTAAAGGAGGCTCTAAAGGAAGCATCAGTGTTTCCTAGGCTAAAGGAGGCTCTAAAGGAAGCATCAGTGTTTCCTAGGCTAAAGGAGGCTCTAAAGGAAGCATCAGTGTTTCCTAGGCTAAAGGAGGCTCTAAAGGAAGCATCAGTGTTTCCTAGGCTAAAGGAGGCTCTAAAGGAAGCATCAGTGTTTCCTAGGCTAAAGGAGGCTCTAAAGGAAGCATCAGTGTTTCCTAGGCTATAGGAGGCTCTAAAGGAAGCATCAGTGTTTCCTAGGCTAAAGGAGGCTCTAAAGGAAGCATCGGTGTTTCCTAGGCTAAAGGAGGCTCTAAAGGAAGCATCGGTGTTTCCTAGGCTAAAGGAGGCTCTAAAGGAAGCATCGGTGTTTCCTAGGCTAAAGGAGGCTCTAAAGGAAGCATCGGTGTTTCCTAGGCTAAAGGAGGCTCTAAAGGAAGCATCTGTGTTTCCTAGGCTAAAGGAGGCTCTAAAGGAAGCGTCAGTGTTTCCTAGGCTAAAGGAGGCTCTAAAGGAAGCGTCAGTGTTTCCTAGGCTAAAGGAGGCTCTAAAGGAAGCATCAGTGTTTCCTAGGCTAAAGGAGGCTCTAAAGGAAGCATTGAGCCTCCTTTCCTCAGCTTATTGACAATTCAAACATTCCTTATCACTTAAACACTTCAGGGGTTTAAGGAAAAGGAGATATGAACGGAGATCAGAGGGACCATTCAGATGCATCTAAAGTCCCAGTCCATATTCTCCTGGACGTGGTACTTTTATTTTGACAGTCACCGTAGTCACAATCCAACTTGGTCGTCTGTCCAGTAGAATGTCCGTGTTCTATCATTGTTAATGTATAAAATGTTCTCTTCTCCATGTGTGTGCGGTTTCATTATAAAAACCAGCAACAGCACCAGCCGGTGGCCTGGCATGCTCACTACATCGTTAACAGTGTTTTCAAAACGTCGCCATGTGAAGGCGAAGAGTTTCTGAACTGACTGTGTTCCTCAGGGGCGGCGTCCTCTGCCGGATCTGGCGAGCCATCCAGCGGCACCGGGAGCGAGGGCGGCTATAGGGCCTCCACGGAGCACCGCTCTCGCTTTTGCATCAAGGAACCACGCACACCTTAGCAGCCTGCCCCCCCCCCCCCCCCTGCCCCCCCGCCCTCCACCCACCGTGCCTGTCTGTCGCTCAGTGTCTGTGGCTGAGAGACTGAACCACCGGCCGGTCCAGACCAAAGCTCCACTGTCACAGCGGCTTCTCTGTGCCTTACACTTTCTTTTACTGCTTAAAAAAACAAAACAAAAAAAACACTGAAAAAGTAGTTTATTTCTGTCATTTCTTCCACATTTTGCTGTAGAAGGTCACTTTGAATCCGGGAGGACGTTTCAGTTTGACCGACTTTAAATGTGATTTAATTTAGCGTCATGTAGCGTGTCGACAAATCACTTCCTTCCCATTTATTATTTATGAGCTGAAGCTATTCTCTTCTCGTCTGTGTGCATCATCACCTTTTTTTTTTTTTTTTTTTTTAATTCCAACTGTCATGCAATGTTACTTTGTGCTTTACACCTGCAATAAAAACCAGGAAATCGATGAGGCCCGTGGTCAGTTTTGGTTCTCCATCAGATTTCCTCCGAACCGTGGCGTGGGCCGGCACCAGACAAGATCAAACCTGACCTCCATGCCCTTTTTCCCTTCCAGCCTTTTTTATCGCGGTATTGAAACAATCGTTTTCGCTCAAACAACCTCCGCACCGCCTACTCGAGACTCGTCTGAATCAAACCTGTTTACCTGCCAGGCTGCCACCTCTCACCCGGTTCTCCTCCCACTGCTTCTGAGACGTCAAGTGCAAATTAACTGACTGCATGCTTACAAATCTCTCCCACGTCTTTCAACGAATGCAATGAACTACATTAGAACTGGAAATCCTGAATTGTTCCCTTTAAATTGGCTCCATTTATGGATAATATGCATTTGTGGGATGAGCAGCAGTGATTTATTATTATTATTATTATTGCTGAATTCAATATTTAAACTAATAAAAATATGTTTCTCAGAGTCAATAAGGACTTAATAATTGGAGTGATTAAGTTAAAAACCATTTAAATTTGGTTATGGACATGTAGCGATCATTTATATGATTAAATCGGATTAAAATCCATTGTTGTTTTAGATATTAAATGAATATTTGGGTATTTATTATTACTTTTTATTTTGTTAAATCCTGTCCTGAATATCCAGTTCTGCTCTGTGTGGAAGCAACACAAATGCTTTTTTTTTTTTTTTAAAGTGTGCAGCTTAAAAAACATCAGTTTCTTAATTCAACAAATAAAATCTTCAATCGACAGTAGTAACACACCAAACTCAAATTTCCTGAATGTAGTGTAAAAGATAATGAGCATTAAACTGAGGTGAAGCCGTGAATCTCTGTATGACATCTCAGTTTATTTAATTGTTGGACCTATTATTTAAAATGTATTTAATTATATGAATAAATCCTTATGAATATTCAATGTCTCACCATCTGTTCTGCTGCACCAAAAAATGGCATCATTTTGTGTTTACCGACATTTAAAAGCAGTTTAAATTGGGTTAAATCTGTTGGGATCCTGTTGGAGGCTGATGAGGGATTTTGTGCGCCAAAGATGAACAGTTGGGGCTTTCAATTTGAACAAGAGTTTTATTTAGATATGCCGAGAAAACAAACCTGACAGAATTCTACCAAACTCATCAGAAGCAAACGTCTCTTTTTATTTCCGGTGTCTGGGGATGTGGATTAATCTAAGTTTATGAGCCTCAATCTTGTCGGGGCAGTTTGATCCTCCCAACAGAGGTTGTGTGGTAAAATTAACTTTAAATCTAAATTCACTGAAACCAAAAGATTCCATATTGTTGAAAGGTCCGTGTCCTTGAACGAGAAGAAGAGTAGATCAGTGTATCATCAGCGTAGAGGGAATACCGGACACCAGAATTCTGCTGCTGTCAGATATGCTGACTCTGTATCCGCAACCTCTTCTTTTACTTAATTTGCTCAAGTCAATCAAGCAGGAGGGACCCCCTTGTGGTTGTGATGGGAAAAACAATCATAATGCAGAAAACAAGACAAGTATCAAGTGTGAAACCGTTGGCGATGAAAAGAATAATGAAACTTCAAGACAGGTTCAGTTCAGCACATATTTATAACAATAACTAAACTCATTTGTTGATGAAAAACATCCAATTCTACTTTATTTATCACACAAGATAGACAGAAGATACAGAGAATATAAAACAAGGATCTGAGCTGTTGTCCCCAAAATGTGGACTCAAGAGTATTTTTGACTCAGAAATGTCCTTCCAATGGAAATATATTCTAACACCCTAACACTTTTAGGGATTTTTCTTTATTGCACAGTCACAAAAAAAATGACTAATAAAAAACAACAAAAAACAACATACACCACTAAAGATGCATTTGAGCCATAAAGTGACAGAAATGTGAAGTCATTTTCCAACTTATTTTCTTGCTGCCTCACTTTAATGCTACTTTCATACTTTCATTTGCTGACTTGCATCATTTCTGCACAGATTAAATAACTTTGTTTCCCCTTCATATATTTAATCCACCTGCAAACATGAGAGTTGCACACGTTCCCCCCCCCCCAGGACTTACTGGTATGAAAGTTGCAATACGGTGGGGTTTCAGTCAGGGCCATCAGTAACAAAAGACAATCTAATCCAGAGAAAGTAAAAAAAAACAACAAATAACTAGCATCACCACCACTTGTAGATTAAATCCATCCTGTTGTAAAATGCTGTTGTCTGAGTTCGCTCATCCTTTTCTGGTGTCGGTCTTCTTCTTCTTCTTCTTCATCTACTCACAACTGAAAAAGTCCCTGAAGCAGGTCCTCTATCGAATCATCCGATCTCGCCGTTAAATTAGCCGCCATCATCACTCCAGAGTAGCAGATAATACCAGAGTCATCGCCACCTGCCCATGAGCCAATCAGTCGAGCTCATTTCAATGACGACAGCAAGACCAGAAACTCTGCTGGCCCTGAGGCGGTCCGTCAATAACACATCGAAATCTGATTGGCTGATGATACTGTCACTCAACATTTTAAGCTAATAGCAACGTCCAGCTTCCATCAGAGGGCAGCGATGAAGTTACTGCTGGTCCCGGCAGAGGAAAGGAGCTGTGATGCGTTTAGAGGACATAGGAGATTTGAGCTCCACAAAATAGAACCAGTCGTCTTCTGGATAAAGTTGCTAAAATCACTAATTGATTTCAGACACAGATTTCAGAATAACTTTTTAATTATAAAAAAGAAAAAAAAGAAAACCATTGTTGATGGCCCTGACTGCACACCACTGTTTAACCCTACAAATGTAGAGGTGAAGACGGTCGACTGCTTTCAGCTCCAGCAGCAATATTTACTCAAACTGATTAAATAAAACACAACATGTTTATTTTACATGCTGAGAACAACAGTTTTTGAGCCTCTTGCGTAGACGCTTGTGTTTTTTCTCTTGTGTTACTCTCTCCCGTTGTTTTCTTCTGACGCTGCACACGAGGGGAAACAAAAGTTCACGTTATCGAACTGAGAAAGAGAACAGATCATGAAATGCTTTGAGACGGCGTGACAGCTTCATAAAGAGCTGAACACTGAAATAAAAAAACCAAATTATTGCATTTGTTTTGTATTGAAACTCAATAAAATCAAAATCTCATAATATAATTAAACAATGACTGAGCCCGATACGTAACAACAACCCAAATTGTTGGAAAATAAAATGTAATAAAACCTCAAATGTAATAACTGGTTGATAATGTAAAAAGATTTAACAATAATTTAAATGTGATCTTAGTCTATTTAATGTTATACATTAAATATATATATATATATTTTTTTAGAGAACTATAAATGACTTGGGCAGCAGCAACCATACATAAATACCATAAACTGTATATGAGGGCTCCTCAAAAACCAAAAATCAGATTATTTATTGAGGCAGAAATACAGGGAGAGATTTACATTCGCTAAATCCTCCACTCTTCTTGTCGCAGTATTATCTGACAGCCGCACTTGATTTAAGGTGTGTTTACACATCGGCATGATGAGTTACCAGTATCATCTTCCATCATTCCTGCCATTCTTATTGTGACCTAATGCATCTGAATATAGTTCTTAAATGGGCCTGATATTCCTGATATTCCTGGAACATCTTTTGGGCCAATAAATCTTCCAAGAATATCAAGAATCATCTGTATTGGTGAAGTTTGTAACCGAACATGTGGATTAGTTGTGTTGATGTGTTATACAGCGTGACAGCATTCGCTCCCTGCAGCATCCTCCTCTCTGATCAACTCCATGGAAAGTCTCTGAACGCTGAGCGATCTGGAGTGTGTGAACTGTTCAGTAGCTGTTGGTAGAATAACTGGGGTGTGTGGAGTCAGATATTTTTAAACCCAGTTGCGGACCTGACGGTTTTACGCCCTGGGTGAACACCCGCCTCCACCAGAAGCACCTGAGACAGTGGTTTCCTCTGGTACGGTGCAGCCTGGACACGTGTCTCAGAGCAAAATCCACAACTGAATAGAACAAATTCTCCCGATTCGCCACATTCCTGACACATTAATGATAGAGAGTGACGATACGCTAATGCACAGAGCAGCCCGCCGCAGCGCAGCTTTGTGCATATTCATTTGCAACGCCGCGGAACAATAATGCTGACTGTGCATATTGACTCGTGATGATCCGCCACGTCACTTTATGATGTAATACAATTATTACACTATACGGGGGAAACATATTTGGCATGGAACATAATGTAATATTAAAAGTTTTTAATTTGTGGGCTCAGCCTGTTCTTACATTATTGACCAGTTATTACATTTTGGGTTTTATTACATTTGACTTTGTAACAACTTGCGTGGTCGTTGCATATCGGGTCAGTCAGAGATCTCTGGTTCAAGTTTGGGCTTTGGGGTGATTTCTGTGTGGAGTTTGCAACGTTCTTCATGTGTGTGTTTTGTGGCTTGAATATTTAATCTGGCATGTAGATTTACTGCTTAGAGAATCTAACATTTCCCTTTCGCAGGAATCTTGAACATATGTGGCAGCAACACACATAATTAACTCCATAGATACACACAAAAACGGCCTGTATGGGTTCAAAAAATGTATTACAAGATTGTATAATATAATATATATAATATAATATAATTGTATAATACAATATCTTAAATATTGTCATCCTATTTTCACCCAATCTAGGAAAATCCATTGTTAAATACATACATTCAAAGTGTTTTTAGGTTGATTCTGACCTGATTTGTCATAATAAGAAGCTTTTTGATGACTTCATTTGACATATTTTCCCTTGTTAATCATGCAAATGGAAGTGATTCACGAATAATAAGTGATTATAAATCCTGTCTGTGAGATTCGTGCACGTTTGTGTGACATTACCACAAAGTGGTGAGTAGTTTTTGTATCTCCTTGTCATGTTGATCCACACATATTTGGCGGTTTCCCCACTTTAGAATCCTTGAAGAGAGACGAGAGATAAGAAAGTCTCCGATATACGATGCCATAAAGTCTGTTATGAAACTGTGAGGTTAGGAAAAAGGTTACGATCCTGGGAAGTGGGTCAGACGTGAGAGAGAGAGAGAGAGAGAGAGAGCGTTAAAGAGACAACGAGACGGTGAGAGAATCAAAACCAGAGCTGAATCTTACAATGCGCTGATGTTACACATTTCAGTCTTGTCCTGCTTCGAACACGACGCCGGAGGCCTTCGGAGAACCGTGGAGCGCACGGCCCGGGGCTCAGAGTGAGACCAACAGCAGCCATGTTGACCTGCACACACACACGCACGCACACACACACGCACGCACACACACACGCACACACATTGTCATCTGATAGGCGGCAGCTTTTCAAAGCTTCAGATAAAATCTTTGGAATGTTTTACAGTCATCAATTGCAAAACGAGCGACTTCAAGCGATCAGTAATCAACTCCAGACGGATGCTACGTGGTGCCAACTCAGTTTTCCCAGCATGCAACGGGAAGTCAGCATTAAAACTTTATTATTAGTTATTTAAAAGGGTCTAATAAAAATACAGAAGCAGCTTCTTCTTTTTTTTTTTTATTTTACTGTAAAATTTGAGGATACAAATCACCATAATGACCTCCAGTGGAATTTATTATATCCTTTTTCTTTATTGGATATTTATGATTAGATAAGTTGACCTGAAAATGTCTTGACCTGCAGGTTTGTCGGGACTCGTGCAGGTTTAGCATTATTAGCATGCCGCATGCTACATTTTTCTGCATTTTCGAACAGATTTGATACAAGTAGATAGATGATAGATAGATAGATAAATACTTTAATGATCTCCAAGAGAAATTCACAGTGCAGCAACTTGAAGCTTATTTATTCACTCAGTTCAATCAAATGTCAGTTTGTGTTGAATTACACTACAGCCAGAGAAACTAAAGAAAAATGTGGTGGCGCAAAACCCTCAGCTGCACAAAGTGAATTAATTCACATCAATAGAAAACTAAAATGTGTCTTTGTTTTTTTGTGACAGTCGAACCTCCTCAACCATATAAAGGGTTTCATATTTGACACATGGGTTATTGCAATTCCTGACATTTTTTTTTATTTTTTAAGGTGATTTTTCTAGTGGTCAAGGGCCACAAACCCCCTAATTAAATCTTGAGTGGGTGCGACTATTAAAATAGCTTAAGGTGATATTTTTTCTTTGTTGTGTCACAGAGAATATATGTATAAATTTCTGCAAATAAAAATGACTGAATACTGCAGAAAATAACAAAAATCCCAACATGAAGTCAATTTAAATGAAATCTTCTGCTGCGAAATACAGAGAAATGTCCAAATCAAAATTGTTGCATTGTGCAAGTTTTTACTAACTCAGCCTGACAGCCTGGCTTTGAGGTGAGTTTACTAGTTTTCACGGCAGCATCACCGACATCGCAGCTTTGGCCTCACAGGTTATAAAAAAAAGTGCTTACCTGCAACGCCTGCATGTCGCCTGGTGATGAAAACCCAGAGAAGAGCCAGCGTGAGCTGGGGAAGCAGCTTCATCTCACCAGGAGCTTCCGCTGGAGGAGTGAAGCTGAAAGTGAAGCTGCAGAGAGGATTGTGACACCCAGGGGGGCGGGACTTCCTCTCTCGCGCTTTTCTCACACAATCAAAGGGCCTCCGATTTCAAACCGCCAATAAAAAAACCAAAAAAAAAACCACTGACCTCTTGCATTATTCTGTTGCTTCACATGGTTCAACTTGTGATGTTTATCAGAGTTGGTTTTTTTTTCCCCCACCTAATGGTTTATGTCCGTGTTAATGTTTGTCCTCCTGGTCGCTAGCGTGACGCCAGAGCTCGGCCCCGTGTGATGAAATGTGGGAAAACCTGCGGGAATATTTTTGTTGTTGACTGAGTGACTCACACCGTTTTAATACAGTAATCCTCAATTATCTTTAATCATTTGCTCCTTTAGACGTTCACATGGGGTGAAATGTGACAACAAATACAAGGCTTGTGACACAATACTTTTACTGCTCACATGATGAAGTAGTCATGATTATTTTATCTTGGACTGACAGATACTGAGTTGTAGTTCACAGGCCAGCTGACAGAGCCGAGGGGCCGAGGACGAGACTCAGGGGACTGTCACATCTGGACTGTCACATCTGGACTGTCACATCTGGACTGTCCAGGATTCAGTCCACTTGCGGGGGAGGGGAGTCGAGAATTTTCACCCCCTCATTCGGTTCACATTCACTTTCGACATCAAACCACCTGGAAAACGTCCTGCAGTTACACCAGCTGCTGTTAGGGGGCGCTGTCGCCTGAAACAAACACTGAGCAGAGAGGAAGTGAAGAAGAAACACAGTTCATTGATTGGTCTGGACTGAAACCGGAAGTCCCGCTGCTTTGGCCCGCGGTGGCTAGGCTAGTTAGCTCGTGGCTAACGGGTAGCCACAAACAGCCATGATATAAAGTCTCCGGACCAGAGATCAATGAGTCTTCCTCACTACTTCTTCCTCTCTCGTTCTTCCTTGACTTGTTTTTTAAAGTAACTAAGTTTGATTACAAGTTACTTTTTATTAGCTACTTTCAGCAGCGGCCGACACCCCCCATTGCCTGAACATAAAGATGAAAGAACTCCGCTGATCCCTAACCTTTGCCCTTCGTTCCTTGTAGTATTTATATCTGATTCATGCTTTAATTATCAGAGTTTTACTATAACTGGTACTTATTTACCCGGTGTTGTACTTATTTATCTATTCATTTATTTGCACTATATGCTCTACGTGACCTTTAATTGCCAAATAAATTCTTTGATTCATTGATTCATTGAAAAAAGGGGCGGGGCTTCCTGCTTATACATCTTTTTACTCAGGAAAACTACAAAAATAATGTAACTTCTCTGCAGTTGTGTTCTTGTTCCAATGTTGAGGTTGATCGATGATGTAATGATCTTTGTTAGCGAGTTGGCCTGTGATTGGCTGAGAGTGGAGAAGGGGGCGGGTCAGGTGAGGGTGCAGTGTGTGTGTGTGTGTGTGTGTGTGTGTGTGTGTGTGTCCTGTGGACGCTGCAATAGTACCACAGTGACTGGATGGAGGATGTCCACTCTATATGTGTCAGTCACTATATTTGGCCATAATCCGGTGCTGTACAAAGTACTTGAAATGCATACTTGAGTAAAAGTAGAGATACTTTGTTTGAAATCTACTTTGGTAAAAGTCGTAAAGTACCTCATGACAAATGAACTTCAGTGCCGAAGCTAAAAGTACACACCACACGCAGGAATCTTTTTCACTGGGGGGTTTTGGGGGAGAGGACATCCTCCGGGATCCGCCAAAATAAAAGTTTTTTAGTCCGTCTTTTCTTGACGTTGCATGGTTGTCTTGTCTGGACGCCAAAAGGAAAACAGTGCGACTCCAAAAGGTCCAGGCCTCATCTTATACAACGCAGAGCTAAATGTCAATAACAGTTTCTACACATTCCCTTCAGACGGGAGAACCACAGCTTCCTGCTCCGCTCTCTTCTCTTCTCTTCTTCTTCTTTCTTTGTAAATCTCAAGTCGACACTCAGTTTCCCAGTTTTGCTTTGTTTTTCAACCAGTGCCACATTAAATATGATTCAGGACTATATGTGTCTGGTTGAAAGTGGCGCTGGGTATGTTAAAACGTCGCTTCCCAAAAGTAAACAGACGTTTCCCATAATGCATCATCTTATTTAAAGAGCCAGGTTTTGCATCGTTTATTTATTTGTGCCTGTTTAACTGTCTTATATGTTGTGCTGTAACCTTCTTCTAATGGTCACTTTCAGTCTTGTGCCTATTTTCATTGTTCTGTGTCTTTTTCCGTCCTAGAAATTAGATTTTTGTTTTCTCTGTGTGCTGCTTCTCTTTACTAATTCATCATTTTGTGCATCGTTTTATCAGTTTAAAGTTTATTTGTAGCTTATTTTGCATGTTGGATGTGTTTCTTTGTAAAAAGTTTTTTGTGTGGTGTTTGTTCCCATCATTGTTGTTGTTTTGTGAGCAGGTCTGGTGTGTTTGTGGACTGTTTGTGTGTGGATTCCCCCTCTTCAGGATTGTTTGGTGTCTTTTTGTTCCTCAGAGCCTTTGGAACGTGCTGCATCGGCAAGCGGACGCTCTCCGACCTCTAATCTGTGATTTGTGTTGCGTCAGCGACACGCCTCCTCCAGTGAAAGCTCACATGTTCAGGTCGATCCTCCTCTTAAGTGAACCACACTCCTTTCAACACCGTTTCCATTTCCAGGTTTCTAAAAATAGACTGTAGCCTGATGCTGCAACAGTTCACCTGAGGCCACATTGTTCTCTGGGTTGGTTTTTTTTCCTGCTGCCCTCCAGTAATGTCTATAGTCTTCTATTTGTCCTTGTCTTTTAGATTTGACCTTGTTTGTGGTTATTTTTACACACATGTTTAAACACACGTATTGTATATCAGAGGCAAGAGGAAAGGCACTGTGAAATCTGATGATTTAAAAAAAACAAAACAAAAAAAACCATGAAAACCATTTACTTGTAAATTAAATATTAAATTAAAGCCCCGTTTAAACGACAAAGTGAAAATGGAAAACTTTTGTTGTGTTTTTGGAGGTTTGTTTACACAACAGCGGCGCTGGCGGCAACTGGAAATGTAATGGTGTTTTGGGGAAAAATTGGCTCCTGAGGTGAAACATTTAGAAAACGATTCAATTCCGTCTCCATGGAAATGAAGGAAAATTAAACTTGTTTAAAACAGTCTTACTCCATTTTTGTTGAAATGGGGGGAAAACCAAAGCTTTCAGAAAATATTCTGACCGTCTCCATGGACACGTGCAAAATGCAACTTTTTGAATACGCAACTTTTTGTAAATGCGCCAATTCCGTCTCCATAGATCACTACACAGTAGTGCTATACCTCCACGTGGTTATTCTCTGTATATCTGCAACAGTTTATGTGTCTTTGTGGTTATTTTTCATGTCTTAATGGCTGTTTTATGTATATTTGACTATGAGTTTAATAGATTTTTGAGTTTTTCATGTGAAAATAGATTAAACAGATTGGAAGTGAGAAACAAGTTCGGTTAATTAACTCAAAGTGTTTCTGTGCGCAAAACTTTGATAAAGAAATATGAAAATGAGCCAAGTTGTGTTCAAAATGAACAATTATTGAATTATTGATTTATTGTTGACTTAAAACAAGTCAAAAAGACATCAAGAGATAAAAAAATGACCACAAAGACACAAAAACTGCTGCAGATCAACAGAGAGTAAACACATGGAGATGAAAAGACAAACAGCAAAGAAACACAAAGTGAAATTAGAAACATAAAAGAAACCAGAAAATTAACCAAATGTAAAACACTGACGACGGGGCAAATAATAAACACAAACATGGACAAAAGTACATCAAATGCCATCTAAAAATTCACTATGAGAACTTAAAATGAATCATAATGAGAAAAACTGTTCACAAGATTTCAAAAAAACAGACTCAAGTGCACAAAAATGCACCAAAGACAGACTTTAAATACAAAAAATCTCAAACATTGACTTCAATTTACACAAAAAGACACAATGATGAATAGAAAATCTTGATTGATGTGGTCAGTTTGGTGTATGGGTGGATGGATGTGGAATTTTTTTTAAACAATAACTCAACGAACCAGAAATAGAGTAAAAAGCTAAAAATAGCACACTTTAAAAGAAAACCTCCCAGAGGTCATTTGTGGCCTGATTACCTGGTGTCATTCGTCGCCCCGGCAGGTTAAAGGCTATTTTTAGAAAGAACAAAAAAGTGGGGAACTAAAAATAGGAATTGCGTTAAAATAATTATCCATTGAAGAGGTGAGGGAAAGTTTCTTGTGGTGGAGTGTCACTTCCTTGTCGCTGATGCAATCTAGTTAGCGAGCGTCAGGTTACTGCAGCCGTACGCTGGAGGCTCCAGGAGACAAAAACACACCAAACAATCAGAAAGAGAGGCAAAGGAAACACAAAATAAAGGTACAAAAACACATATTGGGGCCACAAAACAACCATAATAAAGGAAAAATGGGCTTAAAGCATAAAAATTAAGAATTAAAGACAAATGTACACATCTGCATACAAAATAAGCTCCAAATAAACTTTAGGCGATTGAAAAAACACACAAAAGGACATTATAGGACAGAAAATAAGCACAAAAGATGATAAATACTCACAAACACATTTAGAAACTTGGGAAAAAAATACAAAATGTTGTGATGAACACATAATTATTGCAATAAACACAAAATTATTAAAAGACAGAAAACTACTATTGCAAGATGTTACATTACCGCACAGATTAAAATTAAACAGACACAAATGAAAGAAGAAAGGGATAGCAAATGGCAACAAGAGCAACAAATACAGATAATAAACTGTAAAAAACAAATCAAAAATGACAAAGGAACAAATAACAACAAGTGAGGAAGAGATTCAAAGTGACACAAGAAAGGAACGTATATAAGCAGTACAAATACAAAATGACCACAAAGAAACAAAAACTAGCAGAAAATTGTTTTAAAAAGGACAAATTGTACATACATTTTTCAAGAAAAGCGCACAGATGTGAAAGTTTTACGTCGTGTGATAATTTCTAGGTGAAAGTTTTGCCCTTTTTACGTGGCTGAGTAACAACCAAATCACAAAAATACATAAAACAATCAAACAGAGGCAAAAAAAGTGATAAATAAACATGAAACTCGCTCAAACAGATGCAAGGTGATTGTTATAGGAGAATCAGAATGAAGAAATGCAAAATTATCAGAAAGACAAAAATACAGATAAATAAGAGATGCAAAGTCACAAACAAGTCAAATCCAGAAGGAAAACGACGACGTACACAAACAATATTGATCCCAGAGAATCACAGAAAGTACATGAAGCCATAAAGACACCACGGAACGGTGAATATGTATTAAAAAACCTTGTGAAAAGTACATGGAGCGACAAAATGTCCACAGAAATAGTGCAAAGAGCTGAAGAACAACTATGTCGACACACAAACACACACATTTTCCTTAAAGTACGTGAATTATTAACTTTACAGCCACATCTTTGAGTGTGTGACTGTAAAGTTTATATTATTTTGTTAGTTGGATGTCCTATCACGGCTGTTTAATGTCTCATTCTGTCATTTTGAAGATGTTTGTCTTGTTTTGTGGCACAGATGTTGTTTTTCTCTGTAGTTGTGCGTCTTTACGTCACACCTTTGTCATTTTCCTTCTAGTTGAAAAATTCAATTGACTGTTGTTTCTGCATTTTTGCACACAGTGCAAAATATAATAATTTATCAAGTAGTGTTGATAGGAATGTGAGGTTTGTTCTTTCTTTGCACTTGGAAAAGGGTGGTGCTCTTCTATTGGAAAATATACGGTAGTTATATTTTGTCGCTTTGTGTCCAATTCTTACGTTTTATGTACATTTGTTCTGTCCATTGGAAGCTTTTGTTTCAATTTGTTGGGTGTATTTTGTCGGCCTTTGGTCAATTTGTTATCCTTTTATATTGTGGTTGGGCCTTTTTCTTCTATAGTTTAGTCTTTTCTCAGCCGTCAGATGTCTTCACTTGTTTTATTGTCTCTCTGGAGCTCATCTGTGCATCCAGAGAGTATTTTAGCATCTGGATATGCGCCTCTTTCATTGCTTTGTATCTAAGATGTCGTTCATAACCTGTTGAGCTACATTTCTTTTTGATGAAATACGTTGAGAGTTTAAACACGTGAGGAAACGTTTGGAAAGTTTTTGGTCATTTCAACTTTCCCCTGCCTGTCAAAGTGCCGGTGTGATAAAAAGTACAATGGTTCAGGAGCTTCCTGTCATAAAGGGCGAATTCCAAACTCAGTCATTTGTACTGTCCGTCCTCTCCGTTGTTGAACTCATGCACATGGAGGCCGAGCCTGGTAAAACCAAGCAGTGAGAGTTTGTGAGCTCGTGGCTCTCTAATGTTTGTAATTACCACTGGATGAGCCAGTTTGGGGATGATTCGTTTGCACCATGACGTTTATGTTCCTCAAACCTTCAGCTCGAGGTCAAACACATCCCCAAACACATACGTCGGTAGTTTTACAGTTAAAATGTGAAGCCAAGATTGCTATTAATTTTATTTTCTTATCCCCCCCCCCTCTGATTAGATGATTATGGAAGGGATAAGTTTTATTCTAAAAAAGAAATAAAAAAAGAATATGCATCTGACTTCATTCATGGATTGTGGTATAAATCTGAATTTAGAAAAAAAAAATCTGAAGAAGAGCTCAAATTTAATATCAAAAGTCTGATTGTATTCTCTGAATTATGTCAAAGTACAAAATCTTAATGGGGAATTTTTTTTTTTTTTTCTTGGAGTAAAAGTCAAAAGTTAGATTTTAATCTGAAAAATTGTTGAGAAAAAAGTAAAAATACTGAGTTGGAAGAAAAAGTCTTTATCCTGAAAAAGAAAATTGGCAGAAATTCTTTGAAATCAGCTAAAACAAGAATATCGCTTTAAAAGTTCCCCCTGAGTAAAAAAGTGGTCTAAAACACGTCTAAAACACATCCTGACGTGTCTTTTTCAACTGATTCTGGATGTTTCAAGATGTCCATTTCATTTTTATGTGTCATTTGTCAACTCGTCAAATAGACGTCCAGATTACGGCCCAGATGGACAGACGTGTCTTGGACGTCCGTGGACGTTGCCTCCTCAGTCGGGTAAAACAGCTCAAATAAAAAAAAATGTATTAAAAATATAGAAAAATTTGCAAAATGTTTAAAATGGTTAATTAATCATAATAATAATAAAGAAAATAATAAGAATAAGAATAATAATAATAAATTCCAACATCTTCAGTGGGTAAAAACAGTATAAACTGCTAAAATAATAAGGAAGAAGAAAATAAACATTTCAAAGAGTTAAAACAACTAAAAATATCTCGGATTGGGGGGGGGGGGGGGGGGGGGGAGGAAACAAACTGCTAGTAAAAGTTGCCAAATGTTTCCCGTTCTAAAAAGTCGTCATGAAATGTGATCAGTGAAATGTTTACACAGCAAGTCTCTGAGCTGGTTCTGTTCTTTTGAAGGTTGCAGTGTTCCAGTGGAGTGTCAGTCTGAACAAGCCAAAACAAACAGCCTGACGTGGGACTTCAGAGGGACTTTCTGGCGGCCCTCCTTTGTTTAGCCTCGTTAAGCTGCCGGCTCAACACTTTGTATTCTCACTTACACTCATTCGCTTCTCAGATCATTCTGCAACAAAACAAACAAAAGCTTTTTGAAAACGTTGGTGTCAGGAGCTCGATTTCATCCTCGTCACACGCCAATAAAGCCTCCCCCCACCACACACACACACACACACACACACACACACACACACACACACACACACACACACACACACACACACACACACACACACACACACACACACACACACACACACACACACACACACACACTTCCACTCCTCATCGAGGAGATTTGCTGCTGATTTTTCTTGTTTTCTGCTGTTGTTCTTTCAATTATCAAAATCATGTTTTTATTCTTTGTTTTGTATCATTTTGTTTTTGCTTTTGTCATCATTGTTGTTGTTTTTGCTTTTTTTTGTCTACCTGCTAATTTATATTCTTACTAGAAAATCATGTTCCTGTCTAGATAGAGCTGCTCAGGCTGGTTTAATCTAGAAAATCATGTTCCTGTCTAGATAGAGCTGCTCAGGCTGGTTTAATCTCATAACAGTTGGAAAATATTGGGATCAGTGTGATTACACACACACACAGGTGAAATTCCTCTGCGGTGTCGTAGGGAGGTAACTGAAGTTACTCAGTAACCTGTGAGCGGATCAGAGTGAGAAATGTGACAGGAATGTGGACGTTGGACTCGGGATCAAAGAGGAAAGCTGCGCTCTGCTCTCAGCTTTAGGTATTTGCTGATTGTGAAACAGACACGAGGATGTTTCCACGCTCACGCTTTCACACCTCTCTTATATCGCCTTTGAGCAATATGAGCCGCCAGTGATAGGCAAGCGTTTGAAAAGTACAAGGAGTGGTGTTTTTGTTGCAACAGTGGCTCTGACGTCAGACGGCAGAGTGGATGTCTGCAGTCCAGACGGTCCTCAGTACAGCAGCAAGACAGCTCTTCACTCAACTGGCCATAAGGAAGGTTTCATACGTGGTATTGCTTCATTGGAAACCAAAATAAAACAAGCAGAATGTGACCATTTCTAGGAGTTGCGCTTTCATGAGAAACAAAATACTGTTTATACATATATTTGGCTTTCAAACCTTTAGGAAAATCACCCAAATGGTTTTGACATCACTTATATTTGCAAGAGTTTCCTGGCGTCTATATCTTAAAGAAATCCCTGAAGCTATCAGTGAATATGATCAATGTTGTTTATCTTGTTTGACTTTTATTTGCTGTTTTTTTGTCTAAAAAAGACTCAGAAGTATAAATAAAGAGGTAGAACAGCTGAAGCGGTTCAAATGTGTCAAATCAGCACAAACAAGAACAAAAACAGATGAAATTGCTAAAAGAATCAACAAGGTGAAAAACTACTAACAAAGATAAACCACTTGAAATAGGTAAAACAGCTGAAATCAACTGCAAAACAAAGTCTCAAATGAACAAAAAACAAACAAACAAACCAACGAGGAGTCAAAACAGTTAAAACGGGTCAAATTGCTGAAATAGCCAGATGGAATGAATCAATTGAAAATGTAATGAGGAATTAAAAGTGGATAATGCAGATTAAACAACTAAAAAAAAGTACATTAAAGGGAAAATAAAAATATGAAAAGGAGAAGAGAAGATCAGGCTTCTGATTTCGGTCCCTTTGTCACCTGATGTCCAACTTTATAAAGATTTACAGTTTTACTGATATTTTTGTGCATTTCTGTACAGTATTTGCAAAACACACAAATACAAAACCATCACTTTCAAATCAAGTATCTCACATTATTTATGTGTAAATCTAATTTTCACACTTTTCTAACATTGTAGCTTTTAAGTGTTTCTTGAATTCAGTGAAAGTTCCTGACTCTTTGTGTTTTTAAAAGATTCTGTTCCTTTCAAATCATAGTGACTTTCTCTTTTTTAAAAACTTTTCTTGGGGGGATATTTTTTTGTACAAAACCTGAAGAATATCATAATCAACGATATCATTACAATTTTATTGACTGACATTTGATAAATGGTGGGTTTTGATGGACTTCTATATGTAACATTCTATTTTGTTTCCAGAACTCTTGTTGTGTAAAAGAAACAGTGGCTGTAGTTTTACAGGTGGAGCCCCACGTTTCCAGAAAGTCATTGAAATATGGTTTTTAATTGTGTTTTATAAAGTGAGTCAAGGAGACTGAATGTCGAATATTTGAAGGTAACGTCGACAGGCTGGCAGATGAAGAATACAGGATATAATCCCTGAGATTGTTGTAAAAAGCTTTGTGTTTGAGGTGAGTTGTCGTCACTGAGCAGGTTTTTTTGTTGTATTTTTTCTTCTTCTCTGTCGGCACACGGCCTCAACCAGCCTGTCTGACCGGGGAAAACCCCTCAGACGTCCTACTTAAGGAGCCGGGCTGGTACCAAATGAGCCACACTCTCAATGACTGCCTCCACGCGCTTTGACACCACACACACACTCTCACACACTCTCACACACTCTCTCTCTCTCTCACACCTGAACCATGACGAGCAGACAGGTGTGTCTGGTGGCTCTGAGCTCCCTCCTCATCCTCAGCATGTTCATTGACAGCACGCAGTCAGGTGAGTACGGACATACACACACACACACACACACACACACTGAAGAAGTGGAGTTAACCCGAGGTCAATGTGTGTGTGTGTGTCTCCAGCCAGCTGCTGCCTGAACTACTTCCCCCGCAGGATCCCCTGCAGCAGACTCCTGGACTATTCGGTGCAGAACATCAACACGTCATGTGACCTCGAAGCCGTCATGTGAGTTCAACTCCCACTCTCAACGTGGCTATTTATTTATTTGTTTATTTATTTAGTGACAGGATCATCCCTGTGGAGGTGTAACATCTGGTTTGTGAGGCCGTCCGGCAATAAGCATGGTTCTAGTTAGCGTTACTATTGTGCTGCAGTCGGTTTGGTTTTTGTTAAACGTTCATGTTCTCGACATTTACACAGTTAATGACTGCGTAACTGTGACACATTACTAAGTGGAGACGAGCTTGAAATCCTCTGGAAGTGGGTGATAGGAGCACAGTTTCTAGAGATCAAAGACAAAAAGATGATTTTGCTCTTGTTTGAACTCACTTTCATCACAATCAATACTGTAAAAATCCATATTTCATTTAATATCATTGAGAATTTGCCCAACTTAGAGAACACATTTTCAATTTTTGACGGTTTTAATTAGAGATGGGCAAATGAAGCTTCAAAGCAGATTCATGAAGCACTTTCTATATGTTTTGAAGCCACTAGATGGCACTGTCTGTTCAATAAATGTTTGAAAACACACTTCATTGACAGTCTTTCAGCCTCTATCTTCCAACCAAGAGTGCCACCTGGTGGAGTCAGAAAATATAGAAAGTGGTTCATGAATCTGCTTTGAAGCTTCATTTGCCCATCTCTAGTTTTAATGCTGTTCAACAGGCTTTTTATTATTCAAAAGAGTCAGTAGGAAGTCTAAACGGATAGAGGATGTGGATATTTGTCAGTTAATTCAGGTAAAAATGGTGCATGTCGTTTTGTGTCCAACTCAGATCCACTGGGTGTTAAAGATGAGAGCAAAGTTATACTTTAACACACTCAAACATTAAAAGTTGTAACCGTGGCCTTGGTGTCTCTGCAGCTTCCACATCCAGGGCAAGATGCTGTGTGCGGACCCCGCCGCCAAGGCCACCCAGATGGGCATTCGATGCATTGAGTGAGTACCAGCGCCGCTCCTCCACCGACGTCCTCCGGGGTTCTCCTTCGCTCACTCTCTCATTCTTCTCTCACCCTCTTTTCAGAAACAGGAGGCAAAAGGCCACCGAGCTCCTCAAGGGGAAACCTAAAGTGTCGGCATGACGTCCACTGACGTCTGACGCGGCACAGATTGATGTTCTAATAGAAATACTTCCCCTCCTGCACGCATTTTTATGTGTATATATTTTTGTATAGAAGGGGGACCTTTGTGTGAATTTTACTCACATTTGTTCTGTTTTATAAACAGAGAAGTGTAATATTGCTGACTGGGAGTAAACCCGCAGCTGCAGTCGTCACTACATTTTAATTTATTCTGGATTTATTTTGGTAGTTTGAGGTTGAAATAATATTAATAATATTGTATTGGGATGATGAGCGCTTGTCCTCAGAAGCTGTTTGTTTTTTCTGACGCTTCCTTGCTGTGAATATTTGTCAAAAATGTTAGTATGGACTCGTCTGTACATTGTGATGCCGTGGAATGTGAAATGTTGTTATAACAATAACAACAATATCCTAATAAAGGAAAAATAACAGTCATGACGTCTTTCAGTTGATTCCTGAACTATTGAATTATTATTATTATTGACTGAGGTTAGTTTGCGAAGCAGGCGCATGGACACACACACACACACACACACACACACACACACACACACACACACACAACACACACACACACACTTGTATTTAATTAGATCAATTTTCTTTTCTTTTTTAATATTTGTATTCAGCAAATTGTTTATTTACCTATATATGGCTACAAGCCCACTTCAAAACAATGGAATTACACAACAATAACAATAATAAAACAACACAGAAGAAATATTAACATTTGGAATAAATAATTTAAAATGTATATCTATTATTCTTGTAATAGCAGTAGTAGTAAGTAGTAGATAAATATATTTATT
>NC_137668.1:5883090-5985590 GCF_963422515.1 Blennius ocellaris
TCCTTCTTAGCCACGAGTCCAGCATGTTGTTAAACGTCATCAAGCGCGCGCCCGTAAACGTCCCATGCTGCATTCATGCAGACTCGGAAATTCCAATATCGGTTGTAAAAATCCGATACCGATATTTCCAAATGTTACATTTTTAAGTCAATATCGGCCAATATCGGCAGGCCGATATTATCGGACATCCCTACAATCAAACAATACTTCATAAGTAGTTGTAGTTCACCCTCCAGCTTCAGCACAGATACAAGGAGAAATGATGAAGGACAGTATAATTGGACCATGGAGAGAGAAGACACATGCAGACATGATCAGAACCCGACTGAAACTGAACAGAATGAGAACAGAACCTGAGAAGAATCTCAAGTTGACGAGCTGCAGAAGGTTTCAGGCTCATGGCTGGAAAACAACATGTGCTGTCAGTGAGACTGAAGAGAAGAAGTGATGAAGAGGATGTTCTGCTGTCATTCACACCCTGAGAGGATTTAAACAACAGTTGGTCTTCACCAGCAGTGAAGACAACCGGTGGCTCTGAACCAGCAGCAGGACGCCGACACTTTTGAAGAACTTTAGCACAAATACCAACAAACAGACAGAACAGACAGTGCAACGGTCAGAGCTGTGTTCTTGTTCTCTCCAGCCTTGTTCTCTCTGGCCTTGTTCTCTCTGGCCTTGTTCTCTCCAGCTTTAGTCTTGTCCACTGTGGGAAAACAGAATCATGGTGAGGAGCAGTCACAGGCGGAGGTCTTCAGTCAGGTCTCTTATTGTGAATCCTGATGTGACTCTGAGCTTTTCAGCTCTTCAGTAAAGCTCCAGATGATAAACAGAACAAGCTGCTCCACAGTGAAGGGAGAGCAAAGCAGCAGACTTTAGTCAAACAGAATCACACTCACCAACGATCAGGGTGATGTTTGCAATTAACATCTCTTTAGTCATTGTTTTCGGGGCAATTCGACACTCATAGGTTCTACTGTCATCTTTGGTCAGATTCTTTAGGATCAAACTGAAGTTTCCTGTCTTCAGCTCTGGGTCCTGCAGCTCCACCCGGCCTGTGTAGCTGTCCAGCTGATAGTCTGGGACCGGCTGCCCACCCCGGTGGAGGTAGACATACTCGTGCACATCCTTCTGCTGTAGTTTGGTGTGACTCCATTTTACTAGTGATACTGAACTGGTGTTTGGAGAATGACATGGCAGAATGACGCTCTGTCCTCTCTCAGCTCTGATGTCCTGATGGTCTGGAAAAAAACCCCAAAACAAACCATCACGCAGAAAGCTTAGAGAAATGCATGTCATTCAAAAGGAAAAAACACACAGGCCAATACCTGTAACTGATCGACTCACCAACAATCAGGGTGACGGTGCCGATGGGCTTACTGTCAAGGGCGGCTCTCTTCCTGCGGGATGTTTTTTTCCGGTTGACTCGAGCCTCATAGGTGGCGCTGTCGGCAGTGGTTACGTTGTTCAGGAAACAACTGAAGGTTCCATTCTTCAGGTCCGGGTCCTGGCAGTCAGGTACAAGAGACTGACCCCGTTGCATCAGGACATTTCCCTGGGGCTTGTCTATCCTTATCCCTTTTAAGATCGACACCCAACTGATGTTTGGTTGTTGACATCTTAGGAGGACCCTCTGTCCTCTCTCAGCTCTGACCTGAAGGTCTGAAAAAACCAAACAGTCACATAGAAAGCTTAGAGAAATTCATCTCATTCAAAAGGATAAAACACACAGGCCAATGCCTGTAACTGAACACACACACACACACACACACACACACACACACACACACACACACACACACACACACACACACACACACACACACACACACACACACACACACACACACACACACACACACACACACACACACACACACACACACACACACACACACACACACACCTTGGCCCTGAATAAATCATGGTCATGAACAAGTAAAAACTTGTGTTCGTGTTTTCAAAAGCTCTGTGAGTCGGCACGTTTCCGTGCTAACATGCTATCATGCTAACAACGTGCGTTGCGTTGGCCCCAGCTTTGCCAAGTGTCCAACAAAAACAAAAACTTCTGATTTCACTTTCAAACAAAAGATTTACAAACTATGTCACATCGAGGAGTGTCTTCATTGTTTCTTGATCACAGCATTCAGAGCATTCAAAGCATTCAGAGCATTCTTAGCAGCTAAGTCAAGCGCACCGATCGGAGCTAGCTCAACACACGCTGATCTCTTATGACCGACAAATGAGAATAAAGTCATAGTTTCTTCAGAAGTATGTCTCAGATATTTTTCTGACCAAATGTTTGTGAGAATGAGCTGAAACTCACCAGCTGAAGGGAAGAGGATAAGGAGCAGAACCAGGCCAAATACCGGGGCAGCTATGGTCGACGCCATTTTAGTGTCGATATGCTTCGTCGGCGAGTTTTATATCTGCCACTGGTCCGGAAGCCCACAGCTTACGGAAGCACCTTACGTATTGTTTGTACAGATCTTCCGTACAGCTACGCTGCAGTTCAACAAGCAAACATGACATCAGGCTGACACAGGCTAATTCCAGTCGACTGATTCAGAACGTTGTCGTCTCAGACAGAATGCCGTGTAGCAAGTCGGACTGACTTAAACTGACAGAAATCAGTTTACCAGGTTAGAAATGGTACAAAACAAATCTTGTTCATATTCAAGCCTTCTATAGTTCTTCACTCAGCTCGGTGTCTCAGGATGCTGGATCTGATCCCAGACTGGGAATCAGGTTTCACCTGGGCAGGTGAGCAGTCCACCACAGGACAAACACATTTACAGTCACCAATAATCTTAACACATTTATTGGAGAACTGGAAATACAACACAAAAGAACCTCAAGCCCAACACGGTACGGAAGCAAAGGCTGCAAGGCTGCTAATCACGACACCACGTTGCCACTGCATTCAGAATCCATCACCACAGTACCAGTAAACCTGGAGACCTCTTCAGGGTCCAGATGATCCACAAATATCAACACAGGTTCAACTTACAGGCAGTTCAGAGAAGAAGTCCCAGCCAGCAGGGAGACAGAGAATAGAGTGATACAGTTGGAGGAAATGCAAAGTATATAGCTCAGCTGGGTGTGAGCGCGTCAGTCAGGAAAAACCACTTCTGTTTCCTCATTCAAACTCGCCATTAATCTCTGAACGTCTGAGTTGTCTTACTTTTCAGTGGAAATATACTCACATTCACACTTGTAAGAAAAATGGATTTGCCAAGGTTGCCAATGTTGCCATGTTTTTGATGAAACCAAAAATACTAAATGGAAAGAACCTGAAGTTCAACAGAGTCTTGAACCCAAGGGCTTTTCGCACTATAAGACAAGACTTTTAATTACAACAGTACTATCGCCTCATTCACAACCACTGCTCTTGGCCTGATGGGCAGATTGATGAATTGATAGATGGACTGATGGACGGACGCTATTCAGGGACAATGCCTCGATGTCCACTACCAAACTGCAACTGCAATCCTAAACTAAACTGTGTCTTCACTGCAGCGTTGAGAAGATTGTGTCAGGGACTAGGCTGAGGATCGCCCTTAAATAGTGGGCGGGTCACATGTCCTGGCCGGTCCTGTCAGTTCCACACCTGTCGCCAGTCTGCAGTCATTGCCATGTCAGCTATATATGTCCTGTCTGTGTGTTTGACTATTATTGGTCTGTTGATGTCTGGTCCGTCCTGATCACTGTCTGGAGTCCAGGTCGGCCGTGCACCCTACGTTGAGGAGCAACCTGCATCTCATGTCGGTCTGTGCTGTCTATTGTAAATAAAGACTTGGATAAACGCACCCTGCCTCAGAGTCCTGCTATTGGATCCTGTCTGATACCCATGACAGAACAGACCAACCACCCTTATGGACCCAGCAGACTCTGATCACCAGCTTCTAGGAGCAGATTGGGAGGCAGGGAAGCCGCCTCACTCAACATGATGAGCAGTTGGCTGGAATAACGGCGGGTCTCCAGGACCTTTCATACCAACACACTTCAGTGGAGACTCAGTTGAACCAACTCACCGGTCAGCTCCAGCCACACACTACTTTGATACCACAGAGATTCCAGCCTGGGTGAAGATAGAAATTAAGGAAATAGAACTTCCATTAGGTCTTTACCTTTATTCATCACAAGCTAAAATACTTGGAAAACGCACACAGAATCTATATGGGAAAACTTAAAATGTTCTCCTGGGAGGTGTGACCTGGGATTCAAACACTGGATGGAGACAGGATTAAGCAAAACAAAAGATCTCTATGATGAAGGCACGCTGATGTCATTTACATAATTAAAAGATAAATTGGAGCGACCTGGGAAACCTCCTTTTAAGTACCTGCAACTGAGTATCTACCATTGAACAAGTGATGGAGAATCACTCACAGGGCAAAGATGCAAACTTCTACAGTATAAATGGTTGTTTAGGACTTATATCACACTGCACCACTTTAATCAAAATATTCCTGATTGTTGCATTAAATGTATGGAAGAAGTTGGTGCACCCTTGCATTGTATGTGGAGTTGTAGAAAACTAAAGATATTCTGGAAACAGGCTCTTGATTTAATCTCTAAGCTGATAGAAAGGGTTGCCCCAGTTGAGGCCAAAATATGTTTGTTGCACATATACCCTGAAGATTTCCCCCCAGTGACTGCAAAGGAACATAAACCAATGAATTTCTGTCTGTTACAAGCTAAATGTGTAACTGACTTAAAATGGAAGGACACCCAGTGACCCACCTCTGGTCAGTAGATTACAGTACAGAGTTGTCATCTAATTTAGCACTGGAACAATGGACTTCCATGGCAAAAGGAAAAGTTGAGGAAAAGTTGAGGATGTGGTCTTCATGAATAACCTTAATGTACAAATACCTGGATCTGGACAAGGACAGACGCCACCGCCTTGATGACCTTGAAACGGCTCATTACTAGTTCCATGGCTGGAGTATCAGCATTGAATCAGAAATAAAGATGAAAAGATGACTGAATTATGGACTTGTAATACATTGGCTGTGTATCTGTGTGCATTATTTTTATTAAATGTTTGTATTGAGATGTATTTACGCCAATGCACATAGTGGTATCTTTATCAACACTTTGTTTACCACAGATCCTACTGATGGTGGGTTGGGAGGTAAAGGGGCTGAGTGTTGTATTGTTGTGTTTGTGAATGTATGTTTTTTTTTAATGGAAAAACAATAAAGAAATTGTGAGAAAAAATGTGGTGTTGTGAGTGTAAAACACATTGATGGTTGGACTCAATGTGAAAATTGTGAGACTTCGTCAGAGGTTGCGTCGGCGTCCGTCTGAACTTTGATGTGTCGGGTCTGACAGACACACAAGTCCTGCAGTGACATCACTATAACTCATTAAACTGTAGGTTCCCTGCTGTAATTAAGTCTACCTGATGGACGACAAAACCCAGTTACAATACAACTGCTTTGCTATATTTGGAATTTCATCGATTTCCATTTTTCCTTGTACCATAGTCCATTTATTGTCTGTGCATTCTTTGCTGTATCGTAGAGATGGGCAAATGAAGCTTCAAAGCAGATTCATGAACCACTTTCTATATTTTCTGACTCCACCAGGTGGCACTCTTGGTTTGAAGATAGAGGCTGAAAGACTGTCAATGAAGTGTGTTTTCAAACATTTATTGAACAGACAGTGCCATCTAGTGGCTTCAAAACATATAGAAAGTGCTTCATGAATCTGCTTTGAAGCTTCATTTGCCCATCTCTACTGTATTGGAACAAATTGAAATCACCTTTATCAGTAAAAACATGAAAAGAACCCAACTAATGCAGAGCAGAAACGTCACTCATCAAAATATGAGACAGTACTTGTTGTGAGCAGGAAATAGGACAACCTTTTCCTCAGTCCTCTGCTAGTTTCTCCTGAGGTTCCTTCAATGTAATTTAATTCACTGGAATAAGTGTTTTTTTCTAATGTGCCTGTTGTTTAGAATCCAGATGTTAGTTAGTAAACTCTACAGCACTTTGATTGTGAAAATACATTTTAGTGTTATATAGCTGTATTTAACAGATGTAGCCCACTGTACTCCGAAGGCCGTCGTGACACTTAAAATATTGTTTTAATACGTGTGGTTTCCTCTGTAACATTTGCTGAAAATGGTTTTCTATAGATACTGCAGTGTATTTACCACAGCTAATAAGAGGACTGTACATTGTAATAATTTCAGACAAATCACAAGTCTGAAAATAATGAAGCTGCTAAAGGAGAAAGCTAAACTTTGTGGGATGTGACTGTTATTCATGCATTATTGGTGAGGTCGAGTGTTTGATTGAAGCAAATCGATAAAGGGAAAGAAACATGAAAAAAGTCTCAACAACTGCACAAACATCTTTTTTTTTCCTCTTATGTTTTTCTTTTACTTGTCCCAGGACTCATTGCATCAGATTATACAGTGAGAATACAGTATTTTAATGTGTTTTACAAAGATTTATATGCCATAGGAAACAAGAAATACAAATAATAACTACACAGCTGTGAGAAAGGTAATTTGTCGAGTATAGATGGTCATTTATCATACACACTGTGGAACCACTTAGAAACACAGGGCAAGAAATTAACACTATTGGAACAATGTTTGTGCTCTATTTAATCTACACCAGGATACCCGTTTGACTCCAGAGTAATTAAAGATCAAATCACATTGACCACTGGTTTACGTTGAATCATTATGGCTCTTTGCCTTCGCCTCCAAAGTACTTCTAAGCGCACACCACAGACAGCCAAAGGAAATACACACATCAAAGCTGCAATTGGACAAGAAGATCTGAAATGTCTATTGGCACACAAATGGCCTCAGCAGGGCATCCACTATAATTAGTTCAGAACATGCCATTTACATCGCTCCTGTGTCTTTGCCACTAGTGTGAACTCTTAACAGTTCCATAGCAGAGGTGACAAATCTGAAAACAGTCATTAACTGAAATGCTTTAAAAAAAAACTTCCAAAATGTCCTGTGTGTTACCTGAAGTGGAATGTTTCATGACACTGCACAATAAAGGGAGACAGACTGTGATTATCTATTTCCACCAACACAAAAGTGAATCCAGCTTGAAGCAGATTAGAGTCAAAAGCTGAGAATTGAACTCAAATGTTTCTGAACCTACAGATGACCCGTCAGTCACATGAGCCTGGACATTGCTAGACTAACAAGTGACACTTTGATCTCTGTCATAAAGCTCCAGTGTGTTTACTGGGATTGGGGGGGGGGGGGGGTTAAAATGACAGAAAGCGGGCGGGAAAACACGATCCACACCACAAGATGATCCATTTAAAAAGTTTTTTCCCCTTATAAAGCATAAAAAAATATATGTAATACAACTCATAAAGCCTTTTCTAAACAGAGATAAATTGAACGCCTGATTGTCTCCTTTGCCAGTGCTCCACGGAGAGGCGTCATTCTCACAGCGAGGTATGCCGCACTGTATTGTGGGAAAAATATTCAGCGAAGCCTGAGTGAGTGTGCAGACCTTTAAGGTTTGGAAAGTGAGCTTCAAGGCGTACCTACGAAGGTGTAACCCATCGTTTTCTTCCCCTCTTTTCACCCTCTAGCTGCATTTCATTAGTTTCTGTTACTTCACAGAAAGGACAAGTTGTACAATAAACCTGCTCACGTGAGTTCCTTTTCACATTTCCACATTTTGTTTTACGTCAAAAAGACATGACCCCCTGTAGTCACTGGCGAAACCCCTCTTCCCCCCCCACCCACCCACCCCTCCCCCTCTCCTTCTCCCTCTGCTCAGTGGGTTACAGATCGGTGGCTGAGGTTTCCAGGGCGGCTGCTATCTGCTGCAGCCGCAGGGTCAGTTCAGTCCGTTCCCTCTGGCCGGCTGGGTCCTTGTCCAGAGACCCAACGATCTGCAAGCGGGACAAAAGGTGAGAGGAGCAGAAATGGAGGAGGAGAGGAGAGTAAAACAATGCGCAAGAGGGAGGAAGAGCAAGAAGTGGGCAGAGGACGGTGGAGATGTTATGTCAGAGGGAAGCGAAGAGACGAGGAGGAACCGCTTATATTGTTATTGATTGTGAGCCCACATAGGGGGGACTGACGGCCCCGTCTGTTTATCCAACTTGTTCATTTGGTTTTTGTTTATCCCCCCTTTCTGTGACCTCAAGTGGTCAAGGTCAACATGTCAAGAGTGAAGAGAGGAGGAAAAAAAGAAAAGCAGTCATATAGCGGGCACTAGTGCCTCCTTTGGGTGCGACGGGAAGGAGAAGAGGGCTTCTTACCCCGTCATAGTGTTTGCTGGCGAACTGGTAAAGCTGATGGAGAGCCACTTGTGGGTTCAGTTCGTCTGTGTGAGACTGCAAAACATCAACGGCAATTTAAAAGGGGAAATACGCGTCGTCGGTAAGCAATGAAACTCCACGGGGCTGAGAATGAACTGCATGTGAAGAATGTCTCTCTGCTGACAGCGGCAGCAGAGAGACATTTTAAAAACAAACTTAACCACTGCGAGAATTGTGCAAATCACACACGAATTTCGGTTTTCACAAAATCTGTTATCACTATATGATAGAAAACTCAATTAGACACCCTCACTGTAAAATACTGTTACTATGAATAAATGCGTCTCTGTGCAGAGAGGACAGTGACACAGTGATCCTCGCTCTCCCGTACACTAAGCAGAGGGGGAGAGAAATGACTCCTTTAAAATATATATATTTTTTTTTTACACATTCCAAAAAAATGCCTAAGATTAAACTATGTGCACTTATTTATCTGTTCTTCTGTTATTTCACCAACAATTCTGCTCAACCAGTGTTGCAAAATGCATCTTTCTTCGATATAAAACGTACATGGAGGAGTCGCTGCACCCAGTGGCGCCACACACACACTTTGTTTCCCCTCTCATCTTTTTGTTTTCGTTTTCATTATGTGCTGTAAAGACTCTAACCTAAAATGTAAAAGAACTGGAAAAAGAAGACACTTGTTACACAATACTTGTGTCCTTATCTGGAAAAAGTCTCCCAATCATCTGTAATATCTTCCATCCCTCTCTGCCGACAACACAGGCAATAATGGAATTACATCATCTGGGCTGTTGTTTGCTTCCCTCAGGTTCAACATTTAATTAGAGACATATTTCCGACTGTACACCACATAAACCAGGTAGACCACAGACCCCGCCACAGACTGGAGGGTTGTGATGCACCTTAATAGGAAGGTAAACTGAATGGCAGAGAAAATAAAGGGTCTTTTTTACCCGTGAGATTTCTGCTAGATGGTTGTTCATGTCCTGGTCACTGACGGGGAGCATCTGCCTGATGGCCTCGTAGTAACTGTGAACACACACACACACACACACACACACGCACACACACACACACACACGCACACACACACACACACACACACACAGAGCAGTTATACTAATCGCTGCATGATGTCAGCTGGTGAAACATTATTTTGACTCAAGTAAACCCGTTGGAAGTCACTGGCAGTACTCACTCATCCACCATCGTCTTGTAGACGGAGATCTCCACTGCGTAGAGTAGTTTGTTACTTGGCGAGTCCTGCAGATGAGAAATTACAGTTTTTTTCCAAGTCTTTACACGCACGGGTTCTTTTTTTCAAAATATAATCACAATTATCCAAACACCACACTCAATTTGCATAATCCCTAGATTGTTTGCAAAATGACACTTCAGTCAAAACATATACACATATTTGTGAAAATGCTCTTAGTTTTCATTTAACCAACACAGTCCTCAATGATCAGACACTGTTGCAGCCAGTTTCACACTGCTGGGAGAAATAAAAAACACATTTATAAAAAAACTAATTTTAGGAAATAGCATGTGCTAGATGTTTGGCCAGACGTTGTTATAGATAGATAGATAGATAGATAGATAGATAGATAGATAGATAGATAGATAGATAGATAGATAGATAGATAGATAGATAGATAGATAGATAGATAGATAGATAGATAGATAGATAGATAGATAGATAGATAGATAGATAGATAGATAGATAGATAGATAGATAGATAGATAATTACTTTATTCATCCCCGAAGGGAAATTGTTTTGTTGCAGCAATCTGGTACATATGAATATTATAAAATACAATAGAATAGAAACAAAAGTAAAAAATAAAAAAATAAAAATATCTGGGTATAAGACATAAAATAAAGCACAGAACAGAACATGGGCACGTAGAAATAAGCAGGAGATAAAAGCAAGATAAATAAATAGTAAGGTGCAGTGGCAGAGCCATTAGAAGTAGGCATTATATAATAATAATAACAATAATACGGATAACAGTGTGAAATAGTGTATAATACTCGTGTATAGTACTACTAATAATGGTAGCAATAATATAACAATAACAATATGGTAGCAATAAAATAACAATAACAATATATATATATATATATATATATATATATATATATATATCTCAGTAATAATAATAATAGTAATAATAATAATAATAATAATAATAATAATAATACCAATAGTATACTTATAATAATAATAATAATACCAATGCTAATAGTGTACTTGCACATGTATACATATATGTATGTGTACATGCAATATGCCATATGTAAGGCATAATTTGGATATCAAAAAAAAAAAGACAAACCCACAACATTGTTCATGAGTAGTTGAGATCCAGGGAGAATGTACACAAATAAACTTACCAGGCGCTGCACAACACCGATGCTGCAGACTGAATATTTCATGTGTTTATTTCAATACAGTATTTCTTATCATAACCAGTTACAGTAATCAACCAACAATGAAATCAATGAAACAAATAAAATCTGTAGACAAATAAAAATGACTGCATGAAGTACATACACTTGACCTGAGTGCTGCGGTTTCAAATCAGTGTGTTTCCACCCCTGGTGGATGTGATTCTGCAGTTTGTTCATTAGTGTGCTCGTTGGGCTTTGTAACGACAAGGAAGTGACGTCACAACCCTGATGTGTGTCTGAGGTGTGAGAATGTGTGTCGAGTTTTATAAATCACTGTGTAATGTTTTGCAAAAAGGGTGAAGCAGACATTGTGTGTAATGTTCTGTGCACATCTGTGGAGGTGTTTTGCTCCTTGGAGTAGAATTTCGCAAATTGTGTGCAAATTTTTATTTTAGCGTGTAAACAATTGTAAAAAACTGTAAAACTGTAATGTCCAGCAAGTGAGAACGACGGACGTTCAGACACAGCCGCCTCTGACGTGCCTCTTCTCTCTACGTTTCACCTCCCATTTAAACAGCTTTGATCTCATCTTGTTCATCTTCACCCCCCCCACCCCCCACCCCCACCCCCACCCCCACCCTCCTCCTCCATTCACTCCATCCCACTCACCCGGCTGAGCTTGTGCTCGCTCTTGCTGCAGGCGTCCAGGAAAGTCTGGGCGATGACATAGAGCGAGGCGTCCACCACTTCAGAGACGTGGACGTCAAAGACGAAGCGGGGATTCCTGAGGACGTTCGCCCAGAAACGCAGCAGGAGGCTGTACGGGCGAGGCGGGGGAAACAACTCAGTCATGGTATTATTACTATTATTACTATTATTACTGGACGAGCTCGTCAGCCAGATTACAGGTATGAATTCATTTGAGTCGGAGAAGTCTTCCACGTACTTAAATCGCTTTTAGCTGTTAGCATCGCATGCTAACAAGTTGGTTCAAATGAGCTGAAATTTGGAGGGTGGCCTCGTGGTGGCGCTGCGATCGAGAATCACTAGCTAATGGCATGGTTTCCACGTACTTTTGAACCCGCCGCGGCCTCGCTCGGCAGCAGGGGGCGGCAGGTGGCAGGCACAATAAAATTTCCGCGGGAATTTTCTAGTTACTATTATTACTGGACGAGCTCGTCAGCCAGATTACAGGTATGAATTCATTTGAGTCGGAGAAGTCTTCCACGTGTGAGAACGGCTGAGGGGCAGTGGAGGTCATTGCAGGGTAATACCGGGTTTTCTTTACGACGTTAAACGCAGACGACATAACGTAACGCCCCAGTGCTCCTGCTAATTTTTCCCGTCTGAATGGGGGAACACACACACACTGCAATATGTTGTGTTCCAACCTCGCCTCAGCTTCGTAAAGTCAAAGCAACGCCCAAAATGCGGCGTTTTCCAAAAATCTCTCCTCCGAGATCGGAGCGAAGGTTCGCCGTCTGAGGCCGGGAACGCACAGCGTTGGTAAAACCCACACTGGTTGGGTAAACTCTCCCGGGAGGGCTGCGGTCACAACACAGTGGAAGCACCAAAATAGCAATGTTACGATAAATCATGGAATTTTATGAGGCACTTGTCGTGGCTCCGTTTAATCAGATTTTAAACTCCCCCTGAACTACATGTCAGATTTAAACGTCTATAGCTAACATCTACTTTTTCACATCATAAGGATATAATTACTGATTAATCATCTGCCACGTTTTGTTTCTGGTTCATTGCCATGATTCTGAATGTGTATTTTATCACTAACGGCTGTTGGGATCCATCAGCAAAATAATAACAAGCACATCTGTTCTGTTGCTACTTTAATGTTTTACTTTACATTCAGTATGAAACTATATTATGTTTCTAATACGCTTACAATAAATTCAGCTCTAAAAATGGTTGTTTAATTCAAATATTTGGTTGTTTACACTGCCGGGGGCTCCCCAGAGGAAGGCCGTCCTACAATGGTCTTTTTCACACTAAGAAATACTTTTAAATATGCCGGTGACTCTGGAGATCCAATCATCCATCATCCCGACTGACTAATGAAGGAGGCAGAGTGCAGACTGGACCCTCGTCCAACACACCGAGGTTATATAGACCAGTCTTTTTTTATTTCTTACTTTTTTATGTTTGTGTGAAAAATAAAGATGAAAGGACCCAGGGAGACAAGCTGTTCTCATTGAATTGCTCTGATGAAAGAGAAAACAACATTTGGTGTATGAAGATAAATTGTTAAAACGCTACTGGCAGCAGTGTGAAAAAATCTAATCACTGTGATGATTTGAAGGAAGAGCTGATGTGTTGAATGCAACTAAAAATGTCAGAAAATGATGAATTAAAAAATGGCAATGGAGGAAAACGCACTAATCACTTAGTGTTTGTGCAGGTATTTTAAATGTTAAAATCCAAATTGGTATTTAACATGAAAAACAATCCAATATCTCATTAAAATGGCTAACAGTTGCAAAACAGCTCATAAAAATACACATACATTGGTTTTTCTTCATTAGTCGTCCCGTCAGTCATCACATAAAAGGTTTGGTTGTTCCTGATTAAAGACTCACTGACACTCATTTCTTGTGGAAATAGACCTGAAATGGGGGATTCCGTTTCTAAGTGAGTTTTGATTTTGCCTAAACTCACTTCTGCCTTAACTTCTCCATAAAGAATAGAGCAGCATCGTCATGTGATGGTACCTGCGGGTCTTCCAGATACGAACGGTCTCCTCGTCCACGCGCTTGTGTTTCTGCACTTGCTCGTCCAGGAGGTCAAAGAAATACTTGACAGGCGGCGGGACGGCTGCCCCGGGCGCAGCACGCTGCGGAAGAAGTCGTTCACCAACGGCTGCAGCGTTCTCTGAAACAGGGCCGCAGACAGTGTGAGCCGGGGCAGAGCTGTGTGCACACTCGCCCAGTGTCCACAAAAAGCTTTTATTACCACTATTTTAAAGTCTATTTGTGTTCCTAGAGCTATGATGGCTTTAAAAGAACGACTCGAAAATGAGCTGTCAACAAGATGACGACTCAAACACGGGATTGCATCGGTCCTGTATCATTTATACCTGCATTATTGTTTCTGCTGTAACTTAATATGGATTAAAGCACAATTTTAACAATCATTTCTAAATTATATCTTTTTGATTAGTTTCACACATTTCCAAAGATTTCATATTAAAAGGGCATTTAATTTTTATTTCCAGTAAGTCTTTGACCAAAGCCAAACATGAAAAGACTGGGGGGGGTTAATGAATGAATGAAATGAATGCAGGACCTTGACAGACAGGAGTCTCATCAGATGGATCTCCGTCATCGCCTTGTTCTTCACGCTTCCCCGTCTCGACTTGGTCTCTTCCAGTTGGTCTGCTGGCCTCACCAAGTGAAACACTCTGCCGTCTTCTGACAGAGCGTTCCTGGTGAAGACAAACAAGTCACTTCAGACGGTCTGCTAATAATCCTGCTTGTTATTTATTCATGCACATCATATTCAGATGATGACAAATTTGAGGGCAACGGAATTTAAATGCGGAGGAAATATCTGCGAAGGTTGCACAATTTCAAAGCGAGCTCTACATAAAACATGTTGAATGAGAGTGGGGAGATCGACTAAAGCCCTGGAGAAACAAACAAACAAACAAACAAAAAAGGCATTATGTCCTTTGAGTATGATGAGTGTTGGTTTGGGTGTAAAACGTGTGTTACTGTTAATGAGTACATTATGAGGACACATACGCTCTTCATGGTTTTCCTGGTTCTTGTCCTGGTTCTGTTGTGTGTGGGGCGCTCTGGACAAAACCAGTGTGGCGTTATCTCGCACCTGAAACACACACACACACACACACACACACACACACACACACACACACACACACACACACACACACACACACACACACACACACACACACACACACACACACACACACACACACACACACACACACACACACACACACACACACACACACACACACACACACACTTTATTGTCATAGCAACAAGTATAACAAAAATTCTTTTTAAGCTTGAGGAAGAGAGATGTGAGGAGAGGAGAGGAGAGGAGAGGAGAGGAGATGAGAGGAGAGGAGAGGAGAGGAGGAGAGGAGAGGAGGAGAGGAGGGGAGAGGAGAGGAGAGGAGAGGAGAGGAGGAGATGAGAGGAGAGGAGAGGAGAGGGGAGGGGAGGGGAGGGGAGAGGAGAGGAGAGGAGAGGAGAGGAGAGGAGAGGAGAGGAGGAGAGGAGAGGAGAGGAGAGGAGGGGAGAGGAGATGAGATGAGAGGAGATGAGAGGAGAGGAGAGGAGAGGAGAGGAGATGAGAGGAGAGGAGAGGAGAGGAGAGGAGATGAGAGGAGAGGAGAGGAGATGAGAGGAGAGGAGAGGAGAGGAGAGGAGATGAGAGGAGAGGAGAGGAGAGGAGAGGAGAGGAGATGAGAGGAGATGAGAGGAGAGGAGAGGAGAGGAGAGGAGGAGAGGAGGAGAGGAGAGGAGGAGAGGAGGGGAGAGGAGAGGAGAGGAGAGGAGAGGAGGAGATGAGAGGAGAGGAGAGGAGGAGAGGAGGAGAGGAGGAGAGGAGGAGAGGAGAGGAGATGAGAGGAGAGGAGAGGAGAGGAGAGGAGAGGAGAGGAGAGGAGAGGAGAGGAGGAGAGGAGAGGAGAGGAGAGGAGGGGAGAGGAGATGAGATGAGAGGAGATGAGAGGAGAGGAGAGGAGAGGAGAGGAGATGAGAGGAGAGGAGAGGAGAGGAGAGGAGAGGAGATGAGAGGAGAGGAGAGGAGATGAGAGGAGAGGAGAGGAGAGGAGAGGAGATGAGAGGAGAGGAGAGGAGAGGAGAGGAGAGGAGATGAGAGGAGATGAGAGGAGAGGAGAGGAGAGGAGAGGAGGAGAGGAGGAGAGGAGAGGAGGAGAGGAGGGGAGAGGAGAGGAGAGGAGAGGAGAGGAGGAGATGAGAGGAGAGGAGAGGAGGAGAGGAGGAGAGGAGGAGAGGAGGAGAGGAGAGGAGAGGAGAGGGGAGGGGAGGGGAGGGGAGAGGAGAGGAGGAGAGGAGAGGAGAGGAGAGGAGGGGAGAGGAGAGGAGAGGAGAGGAGATGAGAGGAGAGGGGAGGAGAGGAGAGGAGGGGAGAGGAGAGGAGAGAAAGGCAGATTTCAAACTGTTATAACACAACCGTTATAACATCTACAACCAGGAGTCTGGACGTCTGTGGGAATCAGAATGTAGATAAGGTTTGTTTTCAGTCAGGACGACTTCGACTTCCTCTCGTCTTTGAGTGTCTCTGGTTTTCATGCTGCTCCAAATCGGTGGCCATTTTTAGCGTTCCAGCCGAGCGCTGCAATTCTCTCAGTTGGTTTCCATTCCGTGTCAACGTTCTAAAGTCACGTCTTGCTTACTCTTGAGTTCGTTCATCAAAGCGTTCAAAGCTCAGCACGATCCCTCAGTGACGGTTGGCCGCCTTCCCAATGCATCTGCTAGCCTCTTCACAACTTTGTGATCGATCAGGGAGCCGCCAGCTCCCATCAGCAGCATACCCGCTATCATGAATCCAGTTATGTAGAAGTAGAGATGGGCAAATGAAGCTTCAAAGCAGATTCATGAAGCACTTTCTATATGTTTTGAAGCCACTAGATGGCACTGTCTGTTCAATAAATGTTTGAAAACACACTTCATTGACAGTCTTTCAGCCTCTATCTTCAAACCAAGAGTGCCACCTGGTGGAGTCAGAAAATATAGAAAGTGGTTCATGAATCTGCTTTGAAGCTTCATTTGCCCATCTCTATGTAGAAGTCTTCCATGTCCTCGATGGAGAGAATGGACAAACAAAGGATCCTCCGGCTGTCCCAGGAGTCGACCATGTATCCAGCAGCAAACGTCTCATCGGTACATGTAGGCTCTCCTTTGTCTGATCGTCTTGTCTTGTCGTAAAGAAATGGTCCATTGCATTGAAAGACCAGCTGATCAATTCCATGATTGTGGTTTGGTTCGGATGGGGATGTGAAGAGAGGCTCCTGTTAGATTCTGACATGAGACAGTATGAGACCAGGAGACACACAGCCAGGAATGTAGGGCGGCGAGGCTGTCGTCTCCCGAGGACATATCCAGTCCGAGTCAATAAATACTGTAGTTTACACTCATAAAGGACACATTCCATTAATACCTGATGATACGTTTAGTATGGAGAAGTCTCTGCTAGAAAATATCACATGTGAAGCAGCTGACCAGGCAGTGCATGAGGCTCCACAACACTCAATTTTTAATTTCTGAAGAGAAACTATGATTGTAACAAGGGAAACAAAAAACCCATTACTGCATTTATAGGCTATATCTAAAGACCCACCATGTTTATATTTATTCACATTTTGTATAAATTATCATACTATTGTAACGTTTTGCTCCGAGGAGTCCAGCGATACACGGATCCTCTTTGCTCTTGTCAGGTGCAGAACCTGACAGTACTCACGTCGTAGTGTGCCAGAGTGTTGATGCGTCTCCACCTTCCTTCCTTCCTGGAAGTCCGGTCCAGATCTGACAGAATCTGGCCTGTGGACCCAGAGAGCCACTCTGTGGCGAAGGCGGGAGGAGAAGGTCCTTTTAGAGGAGGGCCTCACAGAGCTGGGAACACATGGCGCTCTACCAAACCTCCAGAACTCCTCCAACACACAAGCTTTGTCACAAACCAAGTCCTTATTCGTCTTTGACATTCTTGTGTTTTTTTCACTGAATAGAATTTAAAAACTCCTTTATAGCGACTGTAACTGTCTTAACTGTGACACTGAGGGTTATGCACTATTTTATCATTTCAATGTGTCTTTCTGACACTGTCAAGGACTTTAGTTGAAAAGTGGAGTTCATAGCTTTTCCTTCCACCTCTGAATTTTTCATAAGAAATTCTAAGTGAAATTGTTCGGAGAGACAAAGCACAGAAATGCTCCCGAGGCTGTCATCATTTGGCTTCAATCAACATTTTTTAAGAGGTTTTAGTGACACATTTGAGTTAATTTGGGCTGGAAAAAGTGACCGAAGTCTTTTTTTTTTATTAATTCAAAATGGTAATACGCACCCCAACATATTCTGAACACCTCAGCTCAACATCGTCTCTGACTTAATGTACCAGTATAACCAGATACAGAGGTTGTGGTTCTGATTCACCCTGAAAGGAGGAGGATTCCCCGCTTATCTAAAATGTATAAAGAACTGGAATGTACAGCATGCGTTTGAATATGAAGTGTCTTCGATGTTAGAAAATGTCTCCAGAGCTTTAGCCTTTCAGGTCAGTCCCCAAGGTTCCCGCCTATAGCAGCGAGCAAAACCTTGTTAAGCAATGAAGAATTCTTTTCTTGAAGAAAGACAAACGCCTTTCTAATTCCCGTTGAAACTGGGGTGAGAAGAAGCCTACGTGTTGACATCTAAACCACAAGTTGTAAGTGTTCCATTAGTCATTATTCACCCAGTCATGGACTCACCCAGAGTGACGCTGTCGACCCGGGGCCGCAGGGAATATGGCAGCTTCCTGTACACTTGCTCAATGATTTTCTCTTTCACTTGTGAGACGGTGTCACAGTCCAGCACCTTGACGGGCGTGACGTCCGGGACGTCCGGGACGTCTGGACCCTCGCCTCCAACCAGCACCTGCAAAGTCTGACCAACACACGTGCAGAAAAACAACACCGGCTGAAGAGACTGCGTGGAAATGTCAGGTACAATCCACATGTCGTCTGTTCATGCTTTCCCATCTGAAAGGGAGCGACTCTGGTAGTCGAACCGGTTTTTAGAGAATTTTCCAGTGTGTATTCCTCCAAATGCTCAGCTGTTTCACTTTCAGCAGTAAATCTGTCTCATGTAGATTCGAGGTATTTCACAAGGGAAAAAAAAGACAAATCATTGTATTTTAAAATCCAAGTGAAACGCAGCTCCCGGCTTTCACACATGTCGAAAGTGAAACTCACCCTAGAGAAGCGAAGCTAACATGGAGCATGTATGAACTTGATTTTGACGTGGAGCTGTACCATTTAAAGACAAACCATCAGAGTACAAATTCCAAAATAATACAAAACCAGGTGTATTTACTCTACACAACCTAGTATTTTCTCTGCACAAATGGCTGGAGCACATGGATGAACTGGTCCCCGCCTCCCCCTCCTCTTCTCAATGAGCTTCACTTGACATATCAGAGCACTCAGAGCGTGAAGCCATCAGAAGTGACTTTGTGTATTTCGATCACAGAAGGCGATCCATCACAGCAGGACACGTGTAATCCACACTAAGGCTGCGTCTCAATTCTCCCCCATAGCCCTTCGTCATACCCCTACCCCTTTGAAAGGCACGTTCAGGAGAGTCTGAGGGGTGTCTCATTTCACTACTGTGCAGAGGTGGAGGGGTGAGGGGAAGGGCTATTCACCCCTCTAAACGAAGAGTTTACAGATGCACACTTTAAACAGAGGGGTAGGAGGAAATGGCGCCAAAGGACTCGCATTTCACAGATATACGCTTCTAAAGTTATATAAACCTGTTGTGTTTTATACTCGTAAGAACAGCAGTAACGCTGCCGTATGTAGCTTCCGTGTGTATTTGTTTGGTAGAGACCGTGTTTATAACATTTTATTATTACACTCTATAGTTCCAAAGTCTTCTAATATGGTGTTTTGAAAACAGGGACCCAGAGCAAACAAGGAAGCTCCTCCGCTTTCACATGGTGAATGAGGAAATATTTCTGAAGTCCAAATACAGCGCTAAAACTGAAGTAATCCATGTCTCCGTCTATTTCTTCGCCTTGATGTGGAAACAAAGCAGCCAAGCTGCTGCAACACGTTGAATTTAGGACGGCAGGACGACGCTCCTGCTGGAAAATCAACAAACATCCGTGGCTCAGCTCTGCTGGTGTAACGGCGCCGTATTATGACATCACAACTGTGAGACGGAGCGAGAGGGGCGGGGCTGAGCAGAGGGAGAGGGGGGTCCCAAATCTAAGGGCTGAAACTTTTACCCCTTTCGCTTTGCCCTCGTTTTGGAGGCGGAGGGCAAAGGGGTAGGCGTAGGGCTAAGGAGTAGGCAGAGGGCTAAGGGGTAGGTGGAGGAGTAACGGGTAGGCGGAGGGCTAAGGGGTAGGCGTAGGGCTAAGGGGTAGGCATAGGGCTAAGGGGTAGGCGTAGGGCTAAGGGGTAGGCGGAGGGCAAAGGGGTAGGCGTAGGGCTAAGGGGTAGGCGGAGGAGTAACGGGTAGGCAGAGGGCTAAGGGGTAGGCGGAGGGCTAAGGGGTAGGCGGAGGGCTAAGGGGTAGGCAGAGGGCTAAGGGGTAGGTGAAGGAGTACACAATAGAATTGGGATTGGCCCTAAACTGATCATTGTCCTGGACAGCGCCATTCCCCATGGGTCTTTTTATTTGTGCCGACTTCAACAGGAAACAGCTGTGTCCCACATTACTTCCATTATTGAAACACGATGCCCCAAATGAGACGCAGGGGCTTTTCCTGACTCCTGACAGCCCAAACGAATACAGGGCAGGAGCAGGCTGCAAGGTGGAGGAGAGGCGCTGGAGGTGGCTTGTACTCTAGTCCTTGTGGTGACTTGTAGTACTGTCAGGTTTCACGTTTCACTGCTATATTGGAATGTGTTTTCTGTGTGGCTTTTTGATGCCCGAGACCATTGAAAGTGAGAATCCCACCAGGACAGAGAACTCTACGTCGTCACCCAGCAGGCCAGCGTCGTTGAGGGTGTACTTGGCTTTCTGCACTCTGGCGTCCACAGGCCCTTTCTCCACCTGCTGCTTGATGGCTCGGAACAGCTTGTACAAGGGCTCGCCTGCAGAGTCCTGTGACGAAGGACACACACACACACACACACACACACACACACACACACACACACACACACACACACACACACACACACACACACACACACACTGTTGTGATTGGAAGCTATAGAAGGCAAATTAATTCACTCTGTCAACACAAGTACACATGGGAGAAATGGAGAAATCCATAAATAAACCTCATAGTTTAATGATCAACCTTGTAATTATACACATGTCCTCCTTTAGTAATAGTGTGCATTCACTGCTGATCCCATTTGGAAATAAATCCCACCAGGGCGGCTTCAGACTAAAATGTGTTCAATGTGTGAAAGACATAAACAGACAAACAATTCATGCAGCAGAGTCTCTTTTTTATCCAACTAATAGTAAATACATCCCTGGATATTACATTTACGACGAAACACGATCAAGCATAGAATAGCATTAAGTTATTTTGTATTCAGCATTCAAAAATAGCCCCAAAAATATATATTCGTTGACTTAATTGGTGGATTATATTAACTGGAGCTCTTAGATTACGTTTGGATGCACTTGAAGTGATCAAATTCCTTTGTTACCTTCAAAAACGGATGAAGGCAGACAGACATCCAGTTGCACAGCATCCGTTCCACCACCGTCTGTGACCTGAAAAACACATTCAATGAAAGTTAAAGCTTTTAATATCACAAACTGCTGGATGTCTTGAAATGCTCTGCAGGAACTCCATGCGAGATGGAAACAAACTGGGGAAAAAGAAAAACAACACACGACGCCATTCAAATTATGAATAGTGGTCATTACTTGGACTTGATGTTGACACAATCATTATGGTGGCAAAAGGGGCAAAAAACAAACAAACAACAAACAAACAAAATCATAAAAATGGGAGATTTTCTAGTTCTGGCTATTTGTTGAACCAAATTAGTCATTTGGGTGTTTATGGACCCTAATCATACAAAGAAGTGATGAAACAGTGCTGGGGGTATGTAGAAAATATGGTGCAATTAACATTTGGGGAAAAATTTGGGGTTCAGCAAGTTTCTAGAAATCAATGCGCAGTCATTTCATGTCAATCTAAACTGCATTTTGCCAATAAAGCCTGAAATTGTTCACACTACATAATTCCTGAGACTTTTAAACTGCTTAAATAGCAAAAGATCCTCAATGTAAGAAAGTTGTCAAATCAAAAAAAGAGGAGCAACTGTGCACGAGGATTGAGAATGAAAAGGTTTAAACATGACAAAGAACACACTGACTGGAACTTTTCAATAAATGAACTGCTGTTTTTAATGGGGATCACATTGTTTGAATGAATTTGCTGAAAATGACATGAGGGATGGAAAATGACACGTTTTTTTTTGGACATTTCAAAATGTCGAAATTCAAAATTCCAGCTTGTTCATGAAACATATGACATTAAATGTAAATTATTCATAATGTATATTTTCTTTTTTGTACTCATGCAGCCCCCTCGAGGTCGAATTTGGCCGTTTTCTGGCCGATGGACTAAAATGAGCTGGACACCCCGAATATATACAGTAGAAAATACCCACTAATGTTCTTTAGATTGAAAATCTCCACAGAACAATCATTTTGTGCACAACCCTGGAAAGCCTTTGTGGAAGTAGAACAGAATCGCAATGAGCAACAAGATAAGAAGGGATATGATGAAGAGAAACAGCAAAATAGTCATGAGACGGGGAGAACTGGCAGGAAACAGAGAGAAATGTTCTCTCAAAAAAACACTTCCAAATATAAGATATTACCAACTGCAGGCATCCATCGGCAATGAGAAGCACAGTGTTTTTAATGTTTGTCTTGATTGATGTAGTTTCTGTTGCGTCGTCACATGAATGGTTTTGCACAAAAGTTGTTTTTCATCATATTAATCTGGCAAAAATTAAGTCAAAAAAACAGTTTGATCAAGAGACTGTAATAACACTTTTAACCTCTCCTCGCTGCATTTTCTCAGAGTTTCCTCTTGAAAACCTATTGCAACTGAAATCATGCATGAAAAACATGCCGTCGGACATCAGGGAGACAAAAGCAGAAACAAGTTCGTCACTTGTTCTATTGGCACATTTTTCTTTCTCCTGTAATTTTGTAGAAGCATATTTAGTGATTTTTATTATCAGGAAGTAATGAAAAAAAAAAAAACCCAAACAAACAAGTGATTTTAAACAGAAACAAGCCCCAGTGTCTTGTTCCACGCTTGTTGCAGTAGTATGTCTATTGTACTTTTATTCTACACCCCCCCCCCCCCCCCCCATCATAGTTTAATTTCCTTGTATTTCATCTTACTGTATACTTTGCTTAGAACTTATTATACTTTATTATAGTTTGTGATTTTTATCTTATTTTTTTATTTTAGTCCTATTTTATTTGACCTATTATTACTTTCTACTGTAAATACTTTTGGCCCTTGGAGTTCTTGATAGTCATTGTATATCAGATTCCTCTACTCTTTTCTAACTGTTTGCACATTTCTTGTCTTTCCTACTCAAGAGTCCTTAAGAGCAGAATGGAACAAGTACATTTCTCCTCTGTGAGATCAATAAAGGCTTATCTTATCCTATCCTATCCTATCTTATCTTATCTTATCTTATCTTATCTTATCTTATCTTATCTTATCTTATCTTATCTTATCTTATCTTATCTTATCTTATCTTATCTTATCTTATCTTATCTTATCTTATCTTATCTTATCTTATCCTATCCTATCCTATCCTATCCTATCCTATCCTATCCTATCCTATCCTATCCTATCTTATCTTATCTTATCTTATCTTATCTTATCTTATCTTATCTTATCTTATCTTATCTTATCTTATCTTATCTTATCTTATCTTATCTTATCTTATCTTATCCTATCCTATCCTATCCTATCTTATCTTATCTTATCCTATCCTATCCTATCTTATCTTATCTTATCCTATCCTATCCTATCCTATCCTATCCTATCCTATCCTATCCTATCCTATCCTATCCTATCCTATCCTATCTTATCTTATCTTATCTTATCCTATCCTATCCTATCTCATCTCATCCTATCCTATCCTATCCTATCCTATCTTATCTTATCTTATCTTATCTTATCTTATCTTATCTTATCTTATTAGTTCAGTCTTTTATCTCTTATCTTTACTTCAAATCACCAATCTGGGCCAGGTCGGTGCTGCCTGACCTGCGCAGCATCATTCTGGGGTTCTTGTGGTGGACGTAGTCCTCCATCAGCTCCAGCAGCAGCGTCCTCATGACGTCGGTGTAGTATTCCAGGTTGCCGTGCAGCGCCACGGTCAGCAGGGAGGCAAAGCGCACCTTGGCCCTGGTGCTGAAGCCACGACTGCGCTCCAGGGTGTGGATGAACTGCAAACAAACACCACAAAGACGTGGGCACGATACATTATTCACACTGATGAAGCTCACACAGCCAGTAAATTCACTTTAATATGCTTGTAAATGATCAAAAGAACAACGCTTGTGATAATAACTTACTTGAGACGTTAAGTGCAAGTCGATCGTACCTTTATATTACCAGTATCAGAAAAAAAAAGGTCTAACAGAAACAAAATGAACAATGAATTCCTGCATTAGAGGAGGACTGCTAGTGGCTCAGTGCCTCAAGATTCCACCGCAAATGTGTTGACGGCTTTATATCTGAGAAACTTTACCGCTAATGCTCAGAGACAACACAGTTTACACAAAGCTGCCAGTTTGATGAGCTGAGAAAAAAAAAATCTGCTGGCGACAATTTAAAAGAACAATCTGAATTATAAAACGCCCTCTCATCATGAAAATACCAAATAGGGAGATATCTCATAAAAGTATAATTATCATATTCTCATTCCAGTCTAGAGACTTTAAGAGTCAATGTCAAGGCCTAATGAAGCTGCTCTGACGGCCCCAAAACATGACGACGTTACCTAATCATGGTTTTCTTTGCCACAAATCCTAAATACGTTCCCTTAAAATATGAGAATATTTCACAAGACCAGTTGTTTTTCTTTCTATTTTTTTAACCGTAGGCCAAAATGATCCCAATTAAAACAGATTATATGGAAAAAGATTGTGTGATATTGTTATTTCATTATTATCTTTAGGATAACTTGTGTTTAATGGGAGACTCCAGGAGCACAGCAAGACGTTGAGTTGAACGCAGCGCCTTCACAGCCACGTCGCCACGTCAACATGCAGCGTAGTTACATTGATGAGGAACGTCTTGGAGGTCAGCAGGCTGGAGAACCGGTCGAGGGCCTGAGTCACGGAGGCTCTCCGAGCCTCGGGGACGTCCAGCTCCCCGGTGATCGTCGCTCGGTTGGCTTCGTCCTTGGAAGGGAGGAAAAACACTCGTTGTGTGTAGGTCTTGTAGTCCAGGAAGGGGATCCTGCCGTCACTCAGGTGGCCGGTTCGGTCCACCATCTCCATCATCAGGTCTGCAGCACAGAGACACCTGATCAGAACCAACTCCTCCTCCTCTGACAAAGCAGCTCTTGTCACTTCAACCGTAACGTTGCACAGAGCAGAAAGCATTTCCAATCAATGATTTCCAGGGAGAAATATTGGTTTCTATCAGTCACTGCAGAATCTTAACATAACATAACTCCCTGCAGGACTTCATTACTTTCAAGCCTTTTAGAAACATGGATTTTTTTTGAGGGACATTGGCAATATGGAGGAATTGTTGTTTTTTGCACATCTGCACTGTGGGTACCTGTGAATTCCTTCTTGTAGCGGTCTCGTATGCTCTCCTCCAGATTCTCCAGCTGGTGTTTCACCTTCTCGTACTCCCTCTCTGCCTGTTGACTCTTCCTCCTGAACAAAAAAAAACAACACGCGTGAAAAACACCAGAGGAGATGGAGACGTCACTTTTTCTTTTTCAAATTCTATCCAATGTGTTTTTGTTCCTTTATTGTTATAGACTATAAGCTTGATGTGAGAGAAAATAATCAGATGGCTTGGCTACAAATCGTTTCTCACACTTCCAGATTATCCATATAATCGGTGCAGCTCCCTGTACTTGGAACATGCCAGGAAGAGACTGGAAGCCCACTGAGTTTTTATCCTCAAATGCTTTTAAATCTAAACTGAGAGCATTTGAGACTGCCTCAGTTATTTGGAACTGTTTTTTTTATGTAATTGTCAATGTAATTCTATGTAACTTTGCTGCCTTTTGGCCAGGACTCCATAGGAAAAGTGTTTTTTTTTTATCTCAATGGGATTTTTCCTGGTTAAATAAAGGTTAAATGAAATTTAAAAAAAAATTCTATTTAACATCGCATCAATTACTGAAGGCAATTGTGCCAACAAAACACCACAAAATAATGAATTTGTAGTTGTGGAACAGTCTGGATTATGCTTTAAAATGTTTCCGTTCAATCACAACTTTAAAAAAAACCTTTAAGACCAATGTCATAGAAAACTATATTGCTCTGGAATAAACACCAGGAATATTAATAATATGACCAATGACAGTAATAATAACAACTAAATATAGTATAGAAATACTAATGGGAAATATAAGTGTAATTGTTGGTGTATCGCATAAACTGTGTACAGCTATAATATGATATGATGTGTAGACATGTGTATTTGTAATATATTGTGTATACTTGTATACATGAAATGTATCATTACGTTTCAGCCTGAACCTATGGATGAAAAATTACTCTTGCTTATTTTATTTTGTTGACCATTGACTGAAGAAATAACGATTTTAAAAAAAAGCCTCCATATGGATGGTGTGATGTGATTCTTCCCACCGAAGCAGGGACGGAGGAGGATCCTTCATCTGTAACAGAGTTGATCTGAGACTCGCCTGTAGCAGGAGACGCAGACGACGACGATGAGCATGATGGGCACAATGACAGCAGGGATGATGATGTGGAGGGGCAAATCACTCTTCTCGTAATACACTGAGCCGACCACCCACTCCCCTTTCCCGAACTTTATCTGTGGAGAAACACAGGAGTACAGTGTCTTACTATGCACTTCCTCATTTCAGCCCCAGATATAGACTCTGGTTGGCGTCACTCTGGAGGGTCGGACAAATGCTGAGAGGGACTGAGTCTGACGCTTTCTGTCAGCGGGGATCTTGTCCTATTGACAGTCTGGTGGTGTTGCTGCTTCATGCAGCACTCTGCCACACAAATAAAACAACGGCTCACTTACAGCAGTCACCCAGAAGATATCATTGAATGTAATTAAAGCCTGTCGCTGCAAGAAAACTGTGGAACCGGTGAAAAGAAATGTCTCAAAACACACGGAGGACATGTCTGGAGAAGCAGAGTAAACACTCATAATGTCAGTGTACAACTCTGCAGTGCTGAAAATAGCTACATGACTTAAATACACATTTTTAAAAATATGACTTCTATGTCAATAGATTTCTGAGGTATGTAGTCGACCAAAATTTTGATTTTTCACAACCGAACCTCTGAAGAACTTCTAAAAATGATGAAGAGATGTAGAGTTAACCTGATTGACAATAAAAAAAATATCTGACGATGTAATAAAACATCGGGGGGTCTGGCAGTGAAATAAAAGGAGGCTTTGTGATTTGCGGTCTGCAAGGCCCGTCTCGTTCTCCCACAGTTGAAAAACTCTGGTTTCAACCATCTTTTAGTAGCTTGGATTCTAAAAAAAAGCACTTTTTTCTTCTTCTTCTGGATATGTTCATATTTAAAAGACATAATTGGAAGATGTCATGTCAATATCATGAGAATGTACAACCACTGTAAATAAACTGAAAAGGTATTTCTGATTTAATAAAAAATAAACAAATAAATAAATAAACGCCAGTTATTGGTCTGGTCTGACCATGAGCTCCAGCCGCTCGGCTCGTTGCCGTCCGGAGCGGTCGCTGGGCGTTGTGGACGCCGGGTCCAGGAACAGCTTGTCATCCTGAAGAGTGTTGACCAAAAACCTAACGTCGCCCACAAACGCTTGAGCCTCCTTGGCCGTCATGGCTCTGGAGAATCCTCGACCCTGCGGGGGAAAGAGCGACAGTGAGGCTCAATTAACCGCCGTCCAATAGACACATCAGATGATGAGCGCAGAAATCTGGAGGCATTTTCATTGGAAACGGGTGGAAATTGTGTAAAAGTTCTTCACTGTTCCAATGAGAGCTCAAAGTAATTAAAAAAAGATTAAGATGATATACTCATTGTAAGCACATGTCTAAGGGATTTCTTATGGGAGATAGTTTAGGCAGAGCTCCAGTCAATCCCACAGGCCCGCCATCGCAATACACGTCTGAGTCTACATCTATGTTTTCTATTATTCTAATGGAGCCTAGATTTGAAGGAAAAGTTAAGTCAGCTTCAGTAAACCAGTGCCGAGGTCATTGAAAAAGCCACCGATCTTTTTGTACAGACAGTTTTCCCCACTAATTTACCTGAAGTGTGTTTACCCAAACAACCATCAGAGGAAATACTAAGAAATCTCCAAACTGACATTAAGCTGTGAGAAAGAAGAAACCACATTTATTCATCTGACACACATTTCCTAAATAATAACCTTTTCTCTGTCTTCGGCTCCTCAGATGAAGAGAAGGTGTCCCCACAGAACAAAATCAATAAACCCCCATCAAAATAAAACCTGATAGCTGAAGAAGCAAACAACGGGGGCCGGAGTGGCGGCGTCCGGCCCTGGTGGCCACCCAGTGGACAAACCACTCACACACACACACACACACACACACACACACACACACACACACACACACACACACACACACACACACACACACACACACACACACACACACACTTCCACTCCTCATTGATGAGATTTGCTGCTGATTTTTCTTGTTTTCTGCTGTTGTTCTTTCAATGATCAAAATCATGTTTTTGTTCTTTGTTTTGTATAATTTTGTTTTTGCTTTTTTTTTTTGTCTACCTGCTAATTTATATTCTTACTAGAAAATCATGTTCCTGTCTAGAGAGAGCTGCTCAGGCTGGTTTAATCTCAGAACAGTTGGAAAATATTGGGATCAGTGTGATTACTGTAAAATAAAGAAATATATGTAGCACTATCAAGAGTATTGTATGTATCTCTCCACCCAGTCTATCTCTCTGTCTTTCCTCCCCTCTATCCTCTCAATCTCTCTCTCTTTCCTCCCCTCCCCTCTATCCTCTCAATCTCTCTCTTTCCTCTCCTCTCCTCTATCCTCTCAATCTCTCTCTCTTTCCTCTCCTCCCCTCTATCCTTTCAATCTCTCTCTCTTTCCTCTCCTCTCCTCTATCATCTCAATCTCTCTCTCTTTCCTCCCCTCTCCTCTATCCTTTCAATCTCTCTCTCTTTCCTCTCCTCTCCTCTATCCTCTCAATCTCTCTCTCTTTCCTCTCCTCTCCTCTATCCTCTCAATCTCTCTCTCTCTCTTTCCTCTCCTCTCCTCTCCTCTCCTCTCCTCTCCTCTCCTCTCCTCTCCTCTCCTCTATCCTCTCAATCTCTCTCTCTCTTTCCTCTCCTCTCCTCTCCTCTCCTCTCCTCTCCTCTATCCTCTCAATCTCTCTCTCTCTCTTTCCTCTCCTCTCCTCTCCTCTCCTCTCCTCTCCTCTATCCTCTCAATCTCTCTCTCTCTCTTTCCTCTCCTCTCCTCTCCTCTCCTCTCCTCTCCTCTCCTCTCCTCTCCTCTATCCTTTCACCCCCACCGGTCAGCAGAATTCCTCCACCTCTGACTCTGGTTTCTACAAAGGTTCTTCCTGTTAGAGGGAGTTTTTCTTTCCACAGTCGCAAACAAACCTGCTTGCTCATGTGGACATGTTGGGCTTTTCTATTTTCTCGGTTAAAAGTACCTAGAAATGACTGTTGTATTTAAAAATGTTTTTTTAATAAAAAAAAAAAAAAGAAGAAGTAGCAAACAAGGTATTCTCCTTTGTTTTCAGTGAAAAAAGCGTGTATTCAAAAGGAAAGTCATCCACTAAACCTCATATCAAAATGCTTTTTTCCTACCTAGTAAGGATGTAACATTGTGTATGCATGTCCCATGTGCCCTATTCATTTAATCACTTGTGACGCCGCAGGCTTATAATGCTGAAATGAGCACATGTTGACTGAATGCAAACATGAGCTGGCCGATTTGCACTTGCATAAGAATCACGCCAGTGAGTCTAAATGACAGAAAAGCTGCCGTTCCCATCGCTGTGGCGAGCAACGGAACTCAACCTCTGTACGTATGTGAGCGGGCGGAAAGGGAGAAATGTGACTCTCAAGTCAGGTAACGACCCCGTCGCTCTGAATTCCTTCACCTGAAGGGATCAGACAGGAACGGCGGTGAAGCGGCGGCCGTCACTCACAGTGACGACGATGATGCTGGTCTCAGTGATGACCCTGCTGGCCAGCTGGTTGAAGCTGGGGTCGGGGTGGTAGTGGAACGGCTCCAGTTCCCTCACGTAGTTGTCCAGCTGGATGGAGGTTGTAAAACGCAGGCTGCTGGAGCCGCCGACTGCTGGAGACTGAAACTGGATGACTGTGTCGTTCTTCTGGTCGGCGGTCTGCGCAGCATCAGAAAGGTGCCATAAAACAGACATTGAAGAAAAAAGAACGTGTGAGTCTGGAGGAGGCTGGAGGGCGAAGCCCGGTTTTGTGCGGAGAAAGTGGAATTGTACGTCTTTTCAGTCGCCCGATGGAAATCTCAATCTGCCAGCTTGTGATGAATCATGAATCGCTCCTCCTCTCACTTTCTTTCCATCACTTTGGTGAGCTGATATTTCCCGTCGCTGATTGTTTTGGGAAAACGACGATACCGTACAGTAGTTGTGTCTGCTTGTATTCTATTTAAGGTTAATTCGTCTTTTAAAACCCTCATAGATTTGGAAACAAGACTGGGCCAGTTCATGGACTAACTTTTAAATATAAATTAATTTCGAACAGGGAAAAAAAGCCAGAGACGCCTTCTTTGTGACAGATTAAGAGGCTCATGAACAGAAAGTGTGATCAATCTTCTTATCTCTGGGCGCCAACAGACCGTGGGAGTTTAGCATTTTGATCAATTGTTGTTTACCTGCTTCAATTTGGATTTCATAAAATTGGGAAAGTCAGTAAAGCTTGTATTTTTCTACGGTGACAAACTTTATCATGCCAGAATAACAACGCCGCCACTGCAGCTCTCGGGAACGTAACGCATAAAACAAAGCAAGAATCAAGACACGGTTTGACTCGTCTTCATGTGCTCTATGTGGAAATAGACTGAGAAGGCGACTGTGGTCCGGCGTTTCTCTTAATTAGAATTCTTGTCATTCTTTAAGAGTGGTGGTGGGCTGCTGAGCTCCGACAGAGAGGGGGGCAGGAGGAGGGGCGGATCATCAAAAAGAGAGAAACAGTATTGAAGTAAAGGAAACAAGAGGCGGTCTGATGTGTTGACCGAGACGCTGACAGATGACATGAGTCGGAACCTCAAAAGCCTCAAAAGCGTCGTCCCCCTGGATTCTCATGACGGCGGTCTGGATTAGGTCAAACCCGGAGCCGATCACCACGACGCTCCTCCCGCCGCTAAAACACATCAACAAACAACACATAAACACACGTGTTCCCAGAAACAAACAGGAAGACAAGCTCAAGGGGAGGGTTACGGGGAGAAAGAGGGTCTTCGTGGGGTTTTTTTTTTTTTGGTGCTTTTCAACTTAAAACAAGAGAAAAGGAAGGTTTATAAAGTGAAGCCTATTTCTTTTTTATAATCAATCTCAATTACATTTCTCCCACCACATGTGTTTCAGAGATTTGGGAAAAAAGTGGAGTCGTCTGGCAGAAACAACATCAGTCAGATTATTATCAGTCTATCATTCCTGTTTAATATTGCGAGAAATATTTCTCTCAAAAATCACAAGTCTGGATGGAGCGTCAGGGGGATCGCTAATGTACGGAGATGTCATGATGTGGACACCACGATTGAAGAAATTGGTGCTTCCTTATATAACAATGTCAAATCCAACATTAGCGAATCCAATTTTTTGGGGGGGAAAAAAGCTAATTGTTGATCAACTTTCTCTCAGGAATTAAATATTGCTTCACAAGAATAAACTGTCTAAAAAGTCCATGTTCTTTGCGTACCGACCTTTCCCTCCACAGTCGTCAAGCGCACATCGGAGGTTTGTTTGATATCAATCTTTTCAAAGGTTTTCAAGAAATGTCAGTCAAGACCAGAAATACCACGTGGTTCTCGAGGCAAAGCGATCAGGGAACCAGAAAAATGAGTAAAGTCCAGTGTTTGGAGCTAATGAAGGCGTGTTGGACACAGCAGAAGGAGTGAGCAGGATATCGTCACGATAGACAGAGAAAAACAGTTTTCTCGATGTGTTCCTCTGGATGTACAGACTGCAGGTGAAATAAAAGCAGCAATCAACATAAAGGGTGAATGCAAACAGCTGGTCTTTGTTCCTCACCAGACAAAGCTTCCTTTGGGGCGGTGGTCCAGGACGACGGGGTTTTTCCAGAACTGGAAGGCACTGGGGATGGTTTTGGTGGTACTCTTTCCGTACTTCATGGTGACGGGCAGCAGGTCGGAGGGCACCTTATCCGCCCGGTATTCTCCGGTCCTGCAGGTGATATTTTCCCCGAAGTGCTCCCTGCCGAGACGAGGACACAGCTCAGCACTCAGTCACAGGCTACAGGAGTGAGGCGGGGCGGTAGGGTGGGGTATGGGGGGGGGGCTTACTGTAGAACTTGCATGCAAAACAATGTTTGAACAACAAGTATCTCTATCAACTGGAGAGGCTGCGTTGAAACAGACGTGGTGTTGTGAGAGAGAATGACCATAACTGAGAAGTGAACTCCTCACACAGTGCAGTCCACCCCTCCGATGTCCACCTTCACGTCCTCCTTACTGCCCGTTTCCAGAAATGTCCCAGAAATTGTGACGAGCGTCCCCCCAGCTTCTGGGCCTCGGGCCGGTGTCACTGCGTCAGGAGTCGGGTTCTGGTGAAGGTGGAGAGGCAGAGTCGACAGATACATCGTGAATACATGGAGCTTCATCCCACCGAGAGAGAGAAACAGCAACGTGTCACTGACGGACCGTCCTTGGTCTGCTAACCCAGAGACACACCGTATCACAAACATTGAGACACACAGACTCGTTCCAAGCGCCACACGAGCAAATCGCTTTAGTTGAGCCACTGATATGAAAAGACAATGAAATAGATGCACACAGATGTGGACGGTCTAGTTGATGGCATGTCTTGTGATAGAAGGATCTCGGTTAGGGAGACGAGGGATCGTCTAAATCAGGGGTGTCAAACATGAGGCCCGGGGGCCAGAACCGGCCCACCAGAGGATCTAATCCGGTCCGCCATGTGATTTTTTATTTTATTTTTTTTAAGTATAAATATGAAAACTGACAGAGGCTGTTGTAAAAACACTAGATCGGCAAAAATGACATTCAAAACCAGAATTTCACCCCCGACATTAATGCATCTGTGGAGGTCACGCAACGCAACACCTTTCACAATAAAGGTGTCCAATTTATGTGAAATGATACATTAGACACGTAAACTCAAAACAATTTCCAGATGATGACAAATTGTTTTAATCCTGAATAAAAATACGATATCCAGATACAGCTGATTGGGTTTTTTTGTGTGAGTGTTTTATTTATTTTTTTGCAAAAATAATATCTGATTTCCTTTAATATGTATATTTCAGAAAAGAATGGCAAATTGTTGCAGTTACAAAAGAATCAAAAGAAGGAAACACTTTGCATTTGTCCATATCTGCAGTTTAATATGAGATGTTTGACTTGTTGGGCCTCCAGAGGTCAGATCAGGTGGATGTGGCCCCTCAACTAAAATCAGTTTGACGCCCCTGATCTAAAAGGCAGTTGTAAGACAGCTGTGTTTGATTGTGTAGAGATGGAAGCAGTGGACAAAACGGCAGGGGGATGAACTGGAGGTGGCAGAGGTGAGGTTGTTGAGAAAGTGAGAGAAATCTAAGTTCATGTATGGCGGAGAGATAACAACTATGCTAAAGATGGAGCTGCCAGCGAGGAGGATGTAGTGATGAAGGACATGCTGGTAACTGGTCAACGTAAGGGGACGAGTGGTATTTTCCTTTTCCAGTTGTGGAGACAAAGATATATTGTGAGAGTGTGCGTCCTTACCCTGTAGGTGAAGTACATGCTGGAGGTCCCTCTCTTCCCACCGCTGACCTCCACCTCCACCCGCCCCCAGCGCGACCCTCTGGCAGCGCCAACCTCACACACCACACTAAACACAACCACAGGAAAGAGCTTAGTGATGTTCGTCTACCAAGCAGTTCATTTGATTTATCCTTTTGCTAATTATTTCATGAATTACTCACGAAATTGAAATGGAAAATAGCCATTGGAATATTTTAGAACCCTAAGGGGAGGTTATCAAATTGATAGAAAATGGATCTTGACAATATCTTGTACTTTTAATTAAAAAAAAGACTGCAGTAGATAAGTTAAACTTCACTTTTTTGTCATGAGGGAAGGTTTAGCACTCGTTTTTCACTTTCCCCAATTACATTTACCCTGAGATCACACCTTGGGGTCACATGTTAATTTCCAACACTAATTAAGTCATCTCGACTGTTTTATTAAACAGGTAAATTAATTCTTAAATAAAACAATCAAAAAGTTACAATCTGATCGTCTATTATAATACATATAATATAAGCATTTTTAAAAAGTGTGATATTTAACAAAAAGTAGGTAAAAAAAGACATTCATTGAGGCTCTTTTTTACTCTATTTCCTTTTTAACCCATCATATCTCGTCATTTGTTCATTTACTTTGTAGATTTGTACCGATTTCTCTCCACTGTGTTTATCTTTTGTTCAATGTGTTCTATTTGTCCACACTGGTTCAAGTTCAGTTCAAATGTCTGAGAGGTGAGAGACTCACCAGTCTCAAAAGACGCAGCAGAAGGAATTTGAACGTGAGCCTTTAACTTGGAATGTCGTCACTTGTTTCATGTTGTTCTGTGTTGACTGAAGAAACTGTCTGAATAAGTCTTCCTCCTTTTGGCATTCCGTCTTCTAAAACAAGCCCCTGTATCTAAATCAAGCTGCGTCTGGAGACTATCGGGTCAATACTGTGGTTTCATCAGCTAATTAAAATAAAAAAAAAGAACTCCTCACAACAGATAAAACGTCTTCAAAGTACACAAAACCAGACTTTGTCTGAAACGTGTCGATAAAGGGTTTTCCTCCGAGCAGCGGGATTCCTGCTCGTAGTGCCTGTGTGCAGATATCACCTGGTGGAGACGGAGTACTTGTCCTCCTGATGGATGCAGGGCTCTCCGCCCACCGTGACGCTTTTAACGTCTTCTTTCTGGATGCCGAGGTCGGAGCCACGGATGGTGATGGAGACGCCTCCCGCCAGGGGGCCGAAGCGAGGGCTGATCTGAACGGAGAGGGATACAGGGTGGGAGGGGGCGGAGACAGTCGTTGTATTAGATCAGTGAGAAAATACACGAGATTTGCACCTTGTGTTGAAGCAGCTACTCCTCTGACTCACATACATACATAATACTGTACGAATCACATCCACATGCATCAGACCTGAGCCCAGAGCGTACCACTGACCCACACATGATACACAACAACATATACACCGAGGCTCCATTTAAACAGATAAAATGAGCATTAAGTGAGGATGAAAATTGAGCAATTTAAAGAATTAAAATACATAAATGTTGAATAAGGTATGCAGGCATCTCTATGGAGTTGTACTAAAGAGTATATGAGCTAAAAGCTACTAATACCATCATGATTTACTAATTAGCCTTTCTATTTAAATGGAAATAAACTCATTGAGACACTGAACATTTCATTCCATGACAAGGTCACTGAGTTATTCAGATTTATTGCGAGCGAGACATAAATGCCAATCCATGTCAGTGAAAAGCAAAAATGTTAAAGCCATCTACAGTATAATAATATACAGTATAGCCTCAAAGGAAGAGTCGGAGGGTGAAACACTGAGTGATTGCTCCTCTGGGGACCTTGAATATCTCTAAAGGTGCACGAGACAATCGACACATTCAAATTCACCCACAGGACTACAACCAAACACAGTAAAAGCAATTTGACTGTGACATTTATGTGCCAATATTACCACAGTTTCAGTCTAGAGACAAACACGAAGTGAGGATTATGCCGTTGCTACTCACATCAGTGATCTCGGGGTTGGGGCACTGGGCGTCGTTGGGCTCCCCGGACCCCTGCTGGGCGCACAGCCTCTCGTACACACAGGCCTTCTGCTTGCGGCACCACACACACCTGTACTTGGGTTCGGCGGTCCTGCAGAGACTGCAGTCCTCCCTCCCCACGGAGCAGTTGTACACAGTGACTGCGTGGGGAGAAGCAACGCTTTGCGTCAAACTCATGATCTCATGTGGAAAGACAAGAGGTCATTTCAAAGCAGCCAATAGTGTGTCGTGTCCGAGTGTGTGTGTTTCTCTGCACCGCCACCATCTCACTTCGTGAATGTGTTTCCAAATATTTCACTACATTTGATGTTGACTTCATCTTTTGACGTGAATTTTATTCTTGTTTTGATCATTTACTCATTTCTGTGACGCACGCTGAGTCAACGTTGTATAAAATGTGCTCAACAAGTAAGTATTAATAATACATTTGCCCTGCTCACGCTTAAATCTCTCAGCCTCAATAAATAAAATGCATTTTATGACAAAGACAGGAAGTTCCCTCTGTAATGTAAAATGTGCGATTATTTCCTGCCAATTCCTCAGGATCTCTCATCATTTCTGCCAAAAACCTGGTAGATTAACATGGTTACCAATTAATTTTCTGACTAATTTTGAACTGGAGATTAAAGGTTCAATGTACTAGAAGGCGTCACACTGGGACTCACAGCTCGCACAGAGGGAATTCTAAACAAGATGTCCACATTACCGTTCAGCGAGCTGTCCAGCTTCTTGCCAGACTCCTTGTCCTTCACGTAGAAAAGAACACTGGTCTCTGGTGACTTGTCGTAGGAAAACTAAGAAATTGGTAGAGAATGAATTATGAACACATAATCCGGTGATTAATGGCACTTCAGCTCTCGGTGTGGGCTGCCACTCCCTCCCGTACTCAGATCAGTAGATATATTTTACTCTTCAGGGTTATAGAAGTGCCACTTTGATAACTAAGACCACATTCTGAAGGCGACCTGGCTTGGATAGAATTAAAATTGATGTTTGAAAGAAAAGCCACTCACATTGAAGCCGCTGAAAGTGTAGAACGGACCGTCCTCAGACTTGACCTCCTCCTTCACATTTCTCATCAGCTCTGTTCCGATGGTGAAAACACGACCCTGCACAGCCGGACGGAAACAAAACAAAGGAATGTGTTGCGTTCTTTTAGAAACAACACATTTTCCCCGACACAGCTCGGCCCGGCTTCTTTCCTTTCTCAGGGCAAAGCCAGAAATGAGCCCTTCTGCTCACTGAGATCCTGATATGAAACCCAGACGAGCTTCCCATGAAGCACCTCACCTGGTGAAGGTCCACATTGATGCCCACGAAGCTGATCTGAGTCTTGTAGCCGACGGGGATCCACACAGGATGGGGGCTCTCAAACCGAGGACACTTTGCTCCCTGCAACGACATCGAAAACACTTAAAGTCCTCCTGCTTTTAATAGTTTGCTTTTCCAACAGTCCAACCCCTTCACAGACGCGCTCCTCTGGGGTGACACATACGTGGATCGCTCAGAAACCGGACTTGTATGTGGATATCTACCACCGGACAATATCTGTTAGTGGGATTTGTGCGTCTTATTAACCTTCAGGAGGGATGTGGCTTAAGCGCTGACGATTAAGTAAAACTTCGTCTGCAGTCTTCAGCGACTCTGAACCTGCACGTCCCACCAGAGCAGAGGGAAGAGTCCCCCGGCCTGCATGTGAACGATCCCTGACCTGACGGGGCTTGATGACGTGGGAGCCGACGGCGCCGTCGTCCACGTCACTGCAGGTGAGATCCACGGTGTTCCACTGGCAAGGCCACGAACTGGCGACGCACGACAGGCACCTGGAAACACAGAAATACAAGAAGTCATCAGCAAAGAACTGGCGAGATCGACTTTCTTTTTTTTGGGGATTAATGAAAAGGAAAGTGAGGCAACTTCCTGGGCTTGGTAATAAAAGGAGGAGAGGAAATGCAGGAGGTGCATCCAAAACTATCACGAATCACAATTTCCAGACAGAGCGCTGATCTCTCATCAAGTGTGGCGAAACGTTTACGTCAGCGACGTCAGTTGCGTTCAGAGTCAGTGTGTATTTTCTCCCAGTGACAGAGCAGACCTGACAGACGAGGAGTCAGACTCACGGTGTGTTTTCAGACGTCTTCGCTGTGGCAGCACAGTTGTAGAACCTGAACTCTCGCGTGGCGAGCTGCACGCTGTCGTTGAAAAATACCTCGATCGCCACGGCCACGAAATCTAAGGGAAGAGCCGGTTTAAAAAAAAAAAAAAAAAAGAAGTTAAAAGGTTTTGAAGAGGATACGAGTTTCGTGAACAGGAAGAGAAAACAACAACAACGAACCACCTGCAACATTTAAAACCATTTGTACAAATGTAGCACTGTAATATAAAGATCTCTGAAGGGTCCTGTGGCCTGAAGGCTCCGGCAACAACATGTTAGCAGTCCGTCTGTTTTTCAGTCTTCTAAGTTGTGAACCACAGCTGCTATTGGGGGCTTTGTCAGCAACATCAACATGGAAAACTGGAATAAGGGAAGCCTCGTCAATCTGAAGTAGCTTATTGGCATCAGAGAAACAAATATATACCGGAAAGTATCATTCATCAATCCACACTGTCTTCATTCATTCATTGAGCCTTGGTTCCATCTGTAATGCTTTCATTCCCGCTGTAGGAGTCTTTGCCAGAGGCTTTTAGTGGTGGACTGATGACATCATGAGCTCCCAGTACTTCCAGTATGCTTCCTGTCAAAGTCACTCACAATCTTGCATTTCTTCTTTTAACACCTTTCAGCATGTTGATTATTGCACTCCAGCGTCTAATTCTTCTGGTGCGTAACAATGGGGGTCACTAACTGCACTTGGTACTTTAATGATGTAGCTGCAGGAGATGTTATGTGGATCACGGCTCGCCGGCTCCTCGCTCCCTACCCCCAAAACTGTGTGACATTTACCGGAGCCGACCACATATTTGTTGTTACTTTTCATATTTGGTGTCGACTTTCTTTGCCCATGACTGTTCTGCTGCTGCCGTCCGACTGCAAACACAATTTCATGGTATTTCATTCACGTCGACAGTGATGGCATCTTAATGTTCCTCTATATTTTGATGACTAGAAGGCGAGATGGTAAACCACTGACACACATCTTCGCCTGATGACTTCAATGTTTACGTAGCTGTCTGTACCACACACACACACACACACACACACACACACACACACACACACACACACACACACACACACACACACACACACACACACACACACACACACACACACACACACACACACACACACACACACACACACAAAGTGAATGTGTTTGTGAGGAAATATCTTCTCTGCTGTAGGTGCAGATACTATGTTCACGCTATTAACGAAGTAAAATAAATACATACATAAATGTGGAAGGTTGCAAACGACACAAACTAAACTGAAGATTTTTTTCCCCCATTACATTTAAACAAACGAGATCCACATTCTAACTTTATGTCGTCAAACTGTCAGTGGAACAACCACATTAAACAATTCAGCAAAACAATCAACATGATAAAGCGAGAGCTCTTTTTTCAGCCATGTGCCAGTTCGTCTGGCACATAATCCAAATCCTTTGAAGCAGAAAACCCTTCATGCGTGGCTTGAAAGAGGACGACAAGAGGGCAGGTGAGTTAGACAGAGCGCACCTTTGTGCTCAGGTGTCAGCGGTACGTGTGAAGGTTGGGGCAGGTCACAGGAGAGGTGAGTGGAGTCCGACATAACGCCGTGGCTCCGGAACGTCCCGATGTGGCAGTGGAGCCGCTCAGACGTCCCGATCGTTGGAAGGGGGAGGATGTTGATGTTTACCTGTGCAGTGGGGGAAATCAAGGAGAGATACAAGAGTGTGATTTTTACTGAAACCAATGTCACATTTGATTTGGTCGCCATCAACATTTTGAAACTGATTCCATTTCCTTTCGTGCTCAAAAATCCCATGCTTTGATATTTACATACCATCCATATATGTGGCACACTATTTATGGGAATTAGGCAACATTAAATCTGGGATTTGTGTTGAATATATGTAGTAGGAGCTGGATTGGAGCACATGAAAATGGCCCAGTATCATATCAACATGATTATCATAGCAAAGGCTCCACTGTTACGTGTGATTGCGCCACGATATTTCCCTTGTTTTTACACGGTTGAGGTAAATTCTCTGATTGATGCACAATATCTAAACATGTTTAGTATAGCTGATGTTAGAGCTGAGAAACTGCAGGTGTATCTAAAACAAATTGAATATCATCGCTAAGTTAATTGTTTTGTTAAAGAATAGGGAAAAAAAAACATCTGGTCTTGTGTGATTTAACATGAAAAAAACATGTACATATCATAAATTCTAAATCAAAAAAAAGTAATTGATAGGTTGATTTCTTTGTGTTTGTAAGTACGACTCTGAGAGAGCATTCTTCCTTGATGGCTATGTTATGCTGATGGGGGGAGAAGCTCAAGAAATCTTTCACGATCATCTTATCAAACTGTTCCAGTCTTCTCGGAACTCAGTAACTTCTTACTCAGAACACAGTGGCGATTAATAGATATGAATCACTATCTACATAGAAACGTACGCAACACGAGCGTGTCGATGCCTCCACTGTGCGTCGCGGAATTTACTGCTGAAATGGAGAAACATCGTTCACTGCCTGCATCCGTGAAATCTGCTTTCTTGCTTGTGGACTAACTAATAATCCTGGAATAAATAACTGGGAAAAAAAAAAAAAGCCACATGAATTAAACCAGCAGGTGAGGTGTTTGCAGTGGGAGTGGCATTTACAGGCATATCTTATTTCAAAAGTGTATTTTGTTTTTTATTAATATATTTTTTGTGTTATTTACATTGAATGTGACTCAGTGAGTCGGTCTGTTTACAGCGGCCGCTACTGTCAAATAATAGTTTAATAACAGTTGTGAAAGACCGACCATAATTGTAAAAGGTTGTTATTATTTGTGTTATTTATATTTGCAATCTTAGTTTAGTATCAGTCTGGCAGAAGGGATATGAACGTTGCACTAAAGTGCCATTAAGTTCCTCATTGATAGTGATTGTCGTTGTTGTCTTATTGTTTACTGTTTACGTTGTGACAGTGTGATAAAACTCGTTCCCAATGTGAGGAACCGATTCCTGTTCCTTGTGTTGAATCTGGTCCCAAATCCCAATGCTGTTTCTTTTCTTGTGCTTTTTAAGAGGAACAAAAAGAAGAAGCATAAAATGAAGCATGCTTCTACTCGATTCTAAGCAAAATGTGAGCTTTCTGTTAAATGTGCTGCTTACGAGGTTTGAATAAAGAACAAATCCTCGGCCTCTAGTACCACACGGAACTGCAGATTTTTATTTTCCAGTTCCAATTTTGGTATAGTTTCTTTGCATCACGTTGAATCGTATCGTATCGCACCAAGTCACATCGTATCGCATTGTGCAGAACTGAATCTCCATTAAATTCATATCAAATCGTATGGAATTGGGAACAGGGGTGCATCGTATCACATCTTATAGAGATTCGTATCGAATCGTTGTCAGTGATAGAGATCCACATGTCTGTTCTCCATCCGTACATACACTGACTCACCCTCACAGCAATAGTAACACATCTAATGTATAAAAACTTTCAACAGTGAAACAAATGGTGTATAAAAACAGCTTTTCCCTTATATTCACTTTGTATTTGAGTCTGAAACGCGAGAGACTGTCTGACAGGAAAAGATGTGCAGTGGATGGAAATTCAGCAGTGAGTCAGAAAGGTTGTGACTGAAAGTGGAGGGAAAAGAAATTGGGCGAGTCGAAGTGCTCCATCTTCAGGTTGTGAGCAAAATCAAGCAGGCGAGTTAATAAGACAGTTTGGAGTTTCCTCCCTGATGGATCAATGCAAAGCACCCAGAGCTCGGGGTCTCTGGTTCAAAACCTAAACAGTTTAATACTCAGGCTAAGAAGCGTAGTTGTGCGATGCAGATGTGAGGTGAGTCACTAGAACAGAATGAAAAGCAGAGGACAAGTACCTTGTCAGTCTTTTTGCAGGAGAGGTTGGGGGGATTGAAGGAAGCGATGTGGACACACTGCTGCCCGGGGCTCCACAACCAGCCGTTGTTCTCCTCTGCCCGACGGCACTCAGACCTCCTGCTACACCTTCACATGAAGAGTGGACAACTCCCATGAGCCTCTGCTCCACAGCTCTCAAACCGATCTGGATGTTTTCCCAGGTGACTTCAAAAAGGCATGTTCATTTTTTTTTTTTTAATAATAATTTATGTATAGTTAGAAACAACATTAAAGTGAAATCACTGCTCACTAATTCTAAGACACTGCAAAAAACAGCCCTACTAGAAACAGGTCAATTTTGTCAAATGTTCTTGTTTTGAGCAAAAAAAAATCTGCCAATAGGGTAAGCAAATTTTAATTGTCAAGAATTCTTAAAACTCGCACAATAATCTCACCACTTTAGGACTGTAGGCTTAAAACTAGAACAAATATCGCAAGGTTGGCTCATAACAAGCAAAGAAAAAACCTGTTAGAAATATTTACTTAAAATGAGGGTTCTTCTTGCTTGATTAAGCTGACTTTAAGAATTTTTACTTAATTTAAGAACGTAATAAAGAGTTTAATTTAGTAAATTAAGCTCAAAATAGGACAAGCTCTCTTCGAACCAAACCATTTGTTTCTTGATTTAAGAATTTATCCTTCAATTCGAGAATAATAATGAGCCAGAAATAGCTTAGAATAAGTAACAATTTCTTCAAAAAGCGTCCAGAAACAAGCAAGCTTGTCTAAAATTAAGGCACCATTCATTCCTATGTATCAGATGATTTATTGAAACATCAATAAAAGCATTTTGTATGCACACTGTCAGCGTCCAATAAACAAAACAAAACAGGCAGCTGGTTTGCATATTATTAAAGAACAAGTTTACCAACATATGGGGAATATTTGACGAACATTTTCTCACACACCTTCATAATAACAATACCATAACATTATAGCCAGTATTCAACAACATAAAACGTCCAACGTTCAGGATAATTATTATAGTTTCAGAATAAATGTGGGCAAAACAAAACACAACCTTACCATAGCAGTTACTTTTATAGCTTTTATAATAAATCAAGAATTGATTGTGAATCAATCATGGCACAGTTTCACTTGATTATTATGATTGGAATGATTACCAACATCCATCATGCAGTGAAACAGTGACAAGAAATCCATAGTGTTGTAAAATCGCATCGTAAATTACAGTCAAACATGTTTTTGTTGTTATTGATTGATGAAACACAGAAAGAAAAATTCAACACAAGAAGCCCTGGTCTGATAATGTGCAAACAGCAACATGTCACATGACGTCGCATTGCATATTACTGTGGAATCAAAGGGATTAAAGGCTCCGAAAGCAACAGGAAAGCAAATAAGCTCAAAATCTATTTTTTGGAGATGGAATATAAACACAAGTATCTGTACGCGTGTTGGTTTGTGTGTGTGTGTGTGTGTGTGTGTGTGTGTGAGAATAAGAAGCTCACCTGCCCTCCAGGACACACCAGCCACAGTAAGGGTCCCTCAGTTCCACGCATGATTGGCAGTCTTTCTTTTGGAGGCACGTCTGCACTGGCAGCTTGGTGATCTGGAGTATTACGGCATGAAACATGTACGAAAGAGGAAGCATTTACAAGTACAGCTTGTAAAGCCGCTTAGTTTTGTTAAAGACTGAATAAGATTCGTACAAAAGTCTTTGCGCAAAAAACATTTATGAAACAGTTGCTGACGATGTCGAGCATCTAACACAAGAAGGAGCGGCACTGTGAACAGAGGCATCAGACACAAGGCAACACGACACTGCAAAGCGGAACATTTACAAAAAAAAACCTCACTAGAAACTGTAATTTTTAAATTTAATTAACTGCTGGTATAATTTTGAACGTGTTCTTTTTTATTATTCAATTAGTTCTATGTGTTAATGTTCCGTTAAAACATCAAGATAGATGTTTACTTTTCCGATATACACCGACACGTGTTTGGACGAAAGCGAAAGGAAACATTGACACATGTTGTTAATTACAGGTTTCTCTAAAATCACTTTGCTATTCTGGCTCACTTTAAGATCAATCTGGGCTGGAACTGAAAGTTTGGTATCCTTGGCCTGTACTGATCCCACAGCTTTCAAAAACAACAACTAACAATGAAAATAATCTGGCAATCAACTAAATGTACCATAAAATGAAATATGGCGTAAGAGTGTGGGGCCCCAATGTGTTTCTCACTTTTTTTTTTTGGAAATTGTGTTAAAAGCTGTTGCGACACTAAAAAAGCCTGCTTGGAGACACTATCTTGAACCGTTTCCTTCAAACATGAACGATTTCACACTTCCTCTGTTTATCAGATAGTCCTTGTTCCTTTTCTGCTGTCGACGACAGAAACACAGCAGAGCAAAACACGCTTTCCATTCCACACAGTTTCACAACACTTCATGTAGAACCCGCTCCGCTAGCCTCCGTTAGCCTCCATTAGCCTCCATTAGCCTCCGTTAGCCCAATGTGATCGAAGTCCAATAAAACTGCGCCGCAGTTCAGTCTTATCAGGCCACAAACAGTCCAGCCATATGTATAAGCCATATAAAATATGATACCATGTGAGCAGAGTCAACTACACAGCTGTACATTAGTTTGCTTGTTTAGCTCAATGACGGTCAATATTAATATGCTGCACGACTTTGCACAAGTACTTTACTTCTACAACACATCAAACGTACTAGTTCGTTTGAAACAACGTCCCTATACAGAGACAGTTATCCAATGTACAGCGAGGGTACACAGTAGCATGAAAAACATTTATCACAACAAAACATATTCCCGGTATGACACGCTTACAGAAGGTTACTCGGTATTTTTACAAAAGCAACCTCAACTGCTTCTTTTAATGCAGAAAATATATCGACTTTGTGAGAAAAACTAGACAGACGTGGACAGTGAACAGCTGAACTTTCCTCCTCTGTCTCTCAGCTGAAATAATAATAAACAATAATGAACCCGATTAAGATTAGAAACCACTTTAAACGCCACGACTTCTGTTTTATTCAAAGCAGCCATCGACACCATGAGGATACAGGCGTGCCACCACACCAAGAGCCTCCTTTCTACTGATTAAAACACATATTTCTCTCATAGGTGGGTTACAGTGATTCGTTCGGAGAGCTGCAATAAGCGTGGCGACCTCCACCCAGCACTGTGCAGACGTACTGTGCCTGATGCATGATGCTGTCATAATCCTGACATACGCACCTTTTTCTCTGTGGTCACATAGAGGTGGCTGTGACTGAGGTCGAAGAAAAGGTTCTTGTTGACCTGGTCTCCGGTGGTGTCACCGGGAACCTCGCTGTACACATCTGGATCTGCAGTCAGGTGCACCTGGGCAAAAAGGATTAAAAGATAAATAAATTCTAGTCCAGATGACGTCACTCCGGCACGGGAAAAGGAGGAATCTGATCAGATTATGAAGCATGAAGAGACGACTTCACCTTGACAACCTCTCCTTGATTGTTCCCCAAGAAAGCGACGGTGTGATCTTCCTCCACAGCGACGGCCACGGCAGTGAGAAGGCCCGGCCTGGTCAACACTGCCTCTGCGGTTAAGGCGAATGTTGGCTCGCTGGCCAAAGGGGAAGGCAGAAAGTCTGCACCACACTTGATAATGTTGCCTTGCTGTGAAAGGGGAAAGATAGAACAAAGAATGAGTTCTACTACGCAGTGACTGTTAGACATCCGCAGGTTTACTTTTTTTCTCATCACTCATTTACAGCTATTTACAATGGTATTTCATAAGCAGGTATAAATAACATGAATAATGATAATTTACACCATAGTTCTTGTGAGGATTGTATCCAAATGGCAGATGCAATTATTATTATTAGCTAGTTTGGAGCAAAGAGCTTAAATTAGCCCTCATGAGCTGGAAGTGATCAATGTATGTTCTGCATTGCTTCATGAGAAATTGAACTGCCAATTAGACAATGAGCTATAATCAAATAAATAAGGCAATGTGCTATTTTACTTATGAGTGACAATGATTTGTGCCACAAGAAAAAAAAAAGTGTGTGAGATTGGGAAGCATTAGAGATTTTTTTTTTTTGCTTTTCTTGTAAGTCTTGATGAAATATGATCTGACCAAAAACATTCAAACAGTCAAATGGTCCATGTTTCTAATGAACACACCCATCAAAAATTCAGTGCTGCGAGAAGAATTGCATCAATTCTGCAACTGCTTGAACCTCCTCAAGCAGCAAAACTCAACCAAACACTTCCAATAGTTGCTGACCAGACCTGCACAACCTTCAGGAGATGTGTGGAATTAGATTTCGGTACAGAAACGCTTCAGCTTAACCACGTTGTCAGAGTAATGAACAGCTTTCTATACAGTTCAGGCCTGGTCTCCACCCGGAGGTGGATTTCCCTCTTTTGAGTCTATTCTGCCGTAGATGTCAGTCCATGCTGAGGGCAACTGCTGTCGCTCTAGATTTCATTATAACTCCCTGAGCATTCAAGACGCATTATTTTTTTTCTTCAAATTATGACCAAAAAACACCAATAGCTGGACTGAACAGATCCCTACACTTTACTGACTGGCAATTTTGTGAATCTGATGCTACAACAAAGGTTTTCTGAGAAAGTGACATCATTCCAAGTATTGAAATATGCATAATGGAAAGCCGCAACAGTTATGCAGTAACCTGCACTCTCACGCTCTAAATGGCATCCAATGCATAAAGCACATATATAACAGATGGCTGGGTGGATCAATAACAAAAGGTATGCTTATTTTTTGCTCATTAAAAACATAGCTTACAATTGATCAAAGAAATCATGTTTGACTATACTTGTTACTTAAGATAGACAGATCAAATTCAGTTTTATGGCTGATTCAAAGGGTTCACATACTTCTTCTTGCCACGGTATTCTAAATGAGCTGAGGGGAATTGAGGAAAAAAACGAGGAGGAAAAATGTGCTTGACGGAACAAGATTTAGATGAAAGAAAACAAAGGACCTGCCAAAGAAAGTAAACAATGTGACACCAAAGTAAACTGTGCCACATCTGCGCATCATTGAACGTACCAAAGGGACTTCTTTGAAGCATATGTCACCTTCTCCCTTTCAGTTCAAAGAGACTCTTTTAAAGTTCACTTAACTGTCGGGCCAAAACACATACCATCCGTATTGATGTGCAGAATTCTTCTCTTTTGGGTGAGTAGGGGATGTACACAGCAGGTGTCCCGGAAATCATCCCGGAGTTTCCGTAGCACGCATTGATGATATCCGCCAGACGCTCATTGATCAAGTCGAGTGGGTACATGCAGAGAGCAGAGACGTCGTCGTGGTCCTGTGGGCTCGCCACCATGAACAGAACTTTACTCCATGACCCCACCTTCCCATACATCCCCGACTCAGACATGGCTCGTGCCAGCTCTTTTCCTGGAGAAGCCACGTGCGCAGCTTGGACTTTGTTGAATTGGTTATTAGGACCGCAATTTAACTGCAGCTCCGTGTGGGAGAAGTAGTGGTGGTCGCCCTCACAAAGACGAAGGATAAAGGTCAACTTTTCTTCATCCATACGGCTAAGAGTCCGAGAGAAGAGGAAATAAATGTAACCATCTTCTTTGAAGGCATGCCGGAAGTCGTGAAAGTACTGGGAAATGAACCCCGTCGTCTGTAGCGTGGGTGCCTCAGTGATGCTCTCAAACACAATCCAGTCCTGGAAGTCCTCAATGATCCGTGTGCTGATGAGATTTTGACTGTCCAGGCTTCCGTAGCCCTTCCCAACCAGAAACACACTGAATGTGTGTGAACCTATTGAGCGGCTGGACATGACCCCCACCACGTTGACATTGTCCTCGATGCTTGCCACATACGTCCTCTGGCCTTTATTGTCACTGTAATACAGCTGCTGCTCCACATTGGAGAGGTTGAGGAGGGAGCAGATGCCCCGGTAGCGACTGCCGCACGCTATCAGGGAGCCGTTAGACGGGTGAACCAGCAGAAGCTTGTTGAGGTTGGGCATGAGCGTGGTGTCATAGCAGGCTGAAGCCGGGGGCGTGCAGGTCCGGGCATCTTCTCGGGGGCCCGTCTCGGCCCGGGCCTGCTGGCGGAGGTCCTGCCCCAGCTGAAAGATGGTGTTGACAGCTCCCAGGTAGATGCGGCCGGTCTGCGGGTCCTGGACCACGTTGTTAATGGGGGTCTCGGAGGTGAACTCCACGACGAGCTGGTTGCTGCCGTCCTCCTGCGCCGGCCACACCGACCGGCAGAGGACGAAGAGGAGAAGCCAGACCCCGCTTGCCATCTCTGGAGGGAAGAGAAAAACAAAAGGTTTTTTTTTGTTATTAATGCAGTGAACATGTGAACACGCACAACGCAAGAAACAGCAGGCGGTGGTTTCAATAGATGCTTTAATGGATGTCCTCTTCATATGAAAGGATGAAGCTCAAGGAGAAGACTTGTGTCTTCCTGAGGAAAAATTAAGTGTTTTGAGACGATTGTGTTGTACTTGGTGCTACATAAATCCTTTTAAAAAATGGAATTGTAAAGTGCAGCCAATAGTTAAGTAACACATGGAAAAAGTGCTGAAAACATGCTTCTAACTTAAATTTCTGCCAGTTTAAGCCATGCTAACTTCTTGTTGACTGCAAAATGCCGGATCAGCATCATAGTTACTTGCTGGGGAAAAAAGTTGTTCCAGTAGAAACTGTAAGCTGGTAACGTGAAAATTAACTGTAAAGTAACTGTCATGTTGTCCATGGCTGGAAAATACAGTAATAGCATCTTTTCTTTCAATCCTTTCATGAGTGAAGGAAGAAAAACTATTGAAGATGGTTCTAAAAAAACACATACATTCAATGGTCACAAGCATTTGGGTCATTTGGGTGAACTGGCACTTTAAAGACGACGACCTTTGTAGTATATCAATCCATAGATTAACAGAGCCAGGTTGTTGGGGTGAAATGATTTAAAAGCTGCCTCTGTGTAGTGTAGGTGTTGGTGCATGATGCCGCTGACTGAAGCTGTTGAGACGAGACAGTCTGACGGCCACATGGCCTTGAATACATACTTTATTCTGTTTCTACAAACACCTAGCAGGAGAAACTCTGTTTTTCCTCTCCCAGTATAACTCCAGTACACTCAAATCAAACCTACGTAATGGTTCCTGTATGGGGCTTGCATGCTCTCCCCGTGCATGTGTGTCTTTTCTCTGGGTATTCTGATTTCCTTCCGTGCAAAAACCTCTGGCTGAAGTTCTTTGGTGACCCCACAATTCACCAAGTGCTGGATCGTTCACATTTGCATGCATTTTGTTGACGGCATTGTGAATGCACAGAGATACCGTGACCAGATCCTGACGCCCCTTGTTGACGCCGTTCATCCACGACCATCACCTCACGTCGCAGCAGGATGCTGCACGGCCTCCATGTCGCAAGGATCTGGACACGATTCCCTGGAAGCTGAAAACGTCCCAGTCCTTGCATGGCCAGCATCCTCACCGGACACCGTCACCCATTGAACATGTTTGGGATGCTCTGGATTGGCGTGAACGACAGGGTGTTCCACTTCCTGCTAATATCCAGCAACTTGGCAGCCATTGAAGAGGGGCGGAGCAACATTCTACAATCAACCACCTGATCAAGTCTATGTGAAGGACATGTGTTGCACTGTGAGGCGAATGGTGGCCACACTACGTGTACACACACACACACACACACACACACACACACACACACACACACAGACACACACACACACACTCACACACACAACATGTGTTTAACCACAAACATGCACTGGGGGTCCCTGAGCAAGACCCTCAGCCCCCCCAGCTCTCCAGGACACACTTGAAAAAGAGATTATTAATCTCGATGTGGTTCTCTTGGCTAAATATATGCAAAAATACCCCAAAACAAACGTGTAACAAACGCTAGGAAATTTGAGGATTTGTACTATATGAAGTTAGATTCCTATAAATCATGAAATAGTGTTTTGTGCGGCCAGTGCAAAGCAGGGACATGAAGGTCTCTTTGCCTTCCTTTTATGATAGGTGGTCCGCATTGAATGAGTTGACATATTCTTCTGGAGGAGACGAAAACCACACCACGCTCCCTCGACTGCATCCACTTGAAGTTTTACCAGTTGAGCCAGACGGTGAGACGACCTGCAGGATCTACACCAATAATCTTGTTGTCTAAGCATGACCTCTGGAACCTTCAAGATCATTTCTGTTGGGCTGAAAGAATTGACAAACTACAAGGTTTCAGAGCAGGCAACATCAGGATATAGATTAATACGACCTGAGAAACCATCTACTGGTTTGTCGTGTTTCAAATGAGTTGCAAGCAAATTTGAAAGGACTGAATGAGCCTTTACATGATATCACCGTGATTTCAAGGTTGTCTTGTCGCCTGAAACTGGCCACCTCTTTCGTGTGAATGGGTTTGAAAAGGTGATTAATTCAATGCTGAATGTGTTTGGCTGAATTCAAAACCCGGGACTTAAATACGCGCCCTGCGACCAACAGACTCATCCAGCAAAACACGGCTCAGTGCCTTTTGCACTGGATGCCACGGAACAGAAATCTCCACTCAGGTTGCGTCTCAAAGCAGTGCGGACGTGAAGCGGAGCCACGCTTCAGCAGAACCCCGACATCACAACTCTGCCCTTCTTCTAACTGAAAACCCAGGCTTGGTTATAAAACCTCCACGGCTTTCTGTTCATAAGACCTGCTTTATAAATATCACCTACATCAGCGTTAAGAAATTACAAGCCTGCATCCTATTTTTTAAAGGACTATTTGTGTTGTTGAGCGTTTCCATAGACACAAAGACAAAGTCAATATTTTATGAGCTCAGCTGCAGCGAGTTAGAAGTAAAGCTGTTGAATAGAACAAAGCATCAATAAATCCTTGAATATTACGATATAATATTGCAGTATTCATCTTTTATTCACCTGGACTCTGACGTTCTTGGGGTGCTTTTGATGCTATCCAGACTTAATGCATTGCACAGAAGGAAGACAGAGGAGTTAAACAAAAAAACTAAAATCCCACCGCTGTACCCTCCATGAACACGTGATTTATTTCCAGATTGCAGACTAAATGTGAAGTTTGCAGTTTAGAGAATGATCAACTTGAAATACCTTACCTGTTGTGGCAACTGTAGATGTAAGCCTTACAGATGAACTGGTGAAGAAAACCACAAACAGCACTTGTATGGGTTTGGTCTGTGACTGATCCAAACATCAGTGTTGCAAACGAGCTCAGAAGTCACAGCAACACTCACATTAGTGAACAAACCTCTGATGACAGATGACGGTGTGCAATGTCTGCCTCAACTTCTTTGGTTGGAGGGAAAAAATGTCAAGAACTGATCTGTTGTGCAACCGACACAGGTTTATATATAACACTCACACACGCACACACACACACGCACGCACGCACGCACGCACGCACGCACACACACACACACACACACAGCTACAGTATTTCTGTTCTGCTCTGTTGAAGGTAAATGTTGTTTTTGTTCCTGTTCATGTTCAAGTTGTTCATATTTTTACTCTCCTGGACCAAAATAATGTCATAAGCTTCTAGAATTAAAACATTTGAAGGGTAATCGGATCAACTTGAAAAAAACCCCCAATAAAGACAGCTTTACATGAAGTTCAAGGTGAGAATAATTACTAAACAAACTTGCATTTAATGAGTTAAAATCCTCAAATTATGTCTCATTTATAACCACAGTCAATCGCGGATGAACATGCAAACTGTATAGAAAAAACATAGCTAAAAATTATAACAAATTGTTTTTAATTGGATCAATTTTCTTTTTTTATGTTTGTGTTCAGCAATTTATTTATTTATCTCAGGCTACAACACCACTTAAAAATGATAAGAAGAAACAACAACAACAAATATATATATATATATATATATATATATATATATAAACACAGTATATATATATATTATATATATATATATATATATATATATATATATATATATATATATATATATATATATATATATATATATATATATATAAACACAGTGAAATGATCAATTATACGGTGAAACGTCTATACGGTGAAACGTCTATAAAATACAATCCAAAGTTCAAAAATCGATGTTTTCCAGCTATACTTGTCAAGTCAAAACGTCCTTGTTGGTCAGTGATGTCACCTTAGTGGTAAAGGAAGGGCTTCCTGTCCTGCAGAGCTGGAGGAAGACACACACAGCCGCTGACCAGTTTTTTTTTTCCAGGATTCTGATTGGCTATCATGGCTTCCTGCTTTTTGCTATACTGCCCCCTACAGGTTTGTCATGCTCATAGCAGCTCTGAACCAGGTGGATATGTGGGTCAGTATCAATGAAGATTTGATTTTTAAATGTAGAGATGGAAATATCCATTTTTTTAAAACTGGGTCGGAGTAAATGTGGCCTGAAGCTCCAGCAGCGTTCAGCAGACAAACCAGAGCTCTGGTCGGTAGTGAGGCTGTACAGAGACAGAGAACGTCTACAAAGTAAGGCCGGTAAGGCAGTAAATGAAGACTCTCTGCTGGGGAGCTTTGTGTTGATCAACTGTGATGTGTGCGGTGTCTTCCTTTGAGCTTGCTGATTATGATTTCAGTAGTTAATTTGTGATTTTTAGTTCATTTTGTTGTATTTCAAAATCAAAATCAAATCAAACTTTATTTCTATAGCCCTTTTATAATCACCCGGTGACATCCAAAGTGCTTTACAACAAAGCTAAAACAATACATTAAGAAGTAAATACGAGAATAAATACATAAAAACAAAAAAAATAAAATAAAACACAGGTGCTGTCTGTATGAGGTGCGGCGGTGCTGCAGTTTGTTGACGCCATCCAGAAATTCATAAAACAGAGCATACAGAGTAAAATAAAATACACTGCCCTAGACAGAGTTAAAAGCCAGCTTAAAAAGGTGAGTCTTCAGTTTTGATTTAAAAAGGCCGAGATGAGTGGTGGCGTGAATGTCGGGGGGGCAGTTTGTTCCACAGTCTCGGAGCAGCGACTGCAAAAGAGCGACACCCCACTGTTTATATCTCCACCTTGGAATGTCTAAAAGAAGCTGAGCTGAAGAACGCAGGGCCCTCCAGGGTCACGTAGAGTTAAAATATCAGACAGGCAAGAGGAACCCTGGCCATTGATGGCATTAAAAACAAACAACAGAAGTTTAAAATCAATTCTAAAACGAACTGGAAGCCAGTGGAGAGACGACAGCACAGGGGTATTGTGTTCACGTGTGGGTGAATTTGTTAAAAACCTGGCAGCGGCGTTCTGCACTAGTTGAAGACGCGTAATAGAAGACTGGCTGAGGCCGACATAGAGGGCATTACGGTCCAGTCTTGAGCTAATAAAAGCATGTATGGCCTTTTCAAGATCCTGTTGATTCAGGAACGGCTTCACATTGGCCAGGAGACGGAGCTGATAAAAACTGGCTTTGACCACAGAACTAATCTGTTTATCAAATTTAAGACCGTTGTCGAACGTTACCCCAAGATTTGTAACAACTGGTTTAAAATAGGGGGCCAGAGCCAGAGTGTGTTTTAAAAACATTCGCCATAGATGATGTGCCAAACAAGATGCATTCTGTTTTTGTGTCATTTAAATGCAGAAAGTTGTGTGCCAACCACTGCTTTACATCAGTAAAACAACCCATTAGCCTTGTAAGAGCAGTGCTTTCGTTGGGTCTTATGGGTAAATATATCTGCAGGTCATCAGCATAGAGGTGGAAGGACAGATTGTGTTTTCTTATAATTGATCCCAGAGGTAGCAGATACAAGGAAAACAGAACAGGGCCGAGAACAGATCCCTGTGGCACCCCACAAGGGAGAGATGCGCGTGAAGAGCAGAGGTCACCAATCATCACAGAGAAGCTCCTGTTTGCCAAGTATGACCTAAAGCATTGGAGGGCGGTGCCACGGATGCCAGCATACTGCTCTGGGCGAGATAGAAGGACTGCATGGTCGACTGTATCAAAGGCTGCTGTGAGGTCCAGCAGCACCAACACAGCGGGGTTCCCAGCATCCAAGGACAAGGCAATGTCGTTATGCACCCTTAGTAGTGCTGACTCAGTGCTATGTCTGGATTTAAAACCAGGTTGGAACTTGTCAATAGCACAATTTGTCTCTAAAAATGTTTGTAATTGGATAAAAACATTTTTTTCTAAGATCTTAGAAATAAAAGACAAATGGGAAACAGGCCTGAAATTAGACAGCACAGAGGGGTCAAGATGTGTTTTTTTAAGGAGGGACCTAACCACAGCATGTTTGAAGGCAGCTGGGACGGACCCTGAACTAAGTTTTATAGGAACAAGCAGACTTGGCCCAACAGAGTTAAAAACCTCCTTCAAAAATGTTGTTGGAATTATATCTAAGGGACAGTTAGTGGGTTTCATGCCACGAACCACCTTAGTGAAAAAAGGTAAAGAAATGGTCTCAAACTGCTGGAAAACAGCAGGTTGCATAGAAGGAGCACTCACATCACCAGGGGACGTCCCTAGAGTATTACTGATAGTCCACCTCACTGATGCCACTTTGTCAGTAAAAAAGGCTAAAAACTCTTCACAGGTTGCAGTGGAGGCATCAGACAAGACAGTGGGGCGAGGGTTAATAACAGAGTCAATAGTGGTAAACAACACTCTTGGCTGGTGAAAACTGTTGGCTATAATGGAGGACAGATATCTGGACTTAGCCTCCTTGAGAGATCTCTGGTAAGCAGCCAAACTATCCCTTAACCAGCCAAGAGATACATGCAGTTTGTCCTTTTTCCACCGCCGTTCAGCCTGTCTATTTCAAATCGTATTTAAAATCTCTGCTCAAAACAAAATGTGGAAAATTCATGTACTATGATTCACAGTGGAGGATATTTAATAATTGTACCTCATTTTAATTAAAAGGAGAATTTGTCTTGATCAAAATGTCATTCAATGACAGATGACAATGCATTTTTGTTGGAGTAAAATGTTAAAAAGTAGATACTTAACTTCAACTCAATTAATTTACATGATTTATTTGTTAAAATGCGTTCCACCTACAGCTACAACTACATGACATATTTATGTCTACTAAACAATGGAGAAAAGAAAGGAAGGCGTCTGTGGTGATTGAGTGGAATCCAGTTGAACTCTGGGTAAATGCTTCTGGTCCCTTTCCAGTGAGGAAGCTGCACAAACCAAGGCTGAACTTGACAGCAGAAAAGCTGTCGACCACATCTGTAAAAAAAATGGATGATGTTGCTACTGAAAAGTCAGTGGAACGACTGAAAATGGAGAGAATGATGGTGAAAAGATAATTCTCCCATCTAGTCACTACTGTAACCTGGATATATGAAGATACGACTGAAGAGGAGCTCAAGGTGGGTTTCAACTAGCTCATGATGGAAGATGAAAAGGTCTTGGCAGCAAACATCACAGCAACACACACACACACACACACACACACACACACACACACACACACACACACACACACACACACACACACACACACACACACACACACACACACACACACACACACTGAAGTGGGAGCTCAGTTACAAACTCTGGAAGAAATGATTATACAAACAAACAATACTTCATAAGTAGTTGTAGTTCACCCTCCAGCTTCAGCACAGATACAAGGAGAAATGATGAAGGACAGTATAATTGGACCATGGAGAGAGAAGACACATGCAGACATGATCAGAACCCGAATGAAACTGAACAGAACGAGAACAGAACCTGAGAAGAATCTCAAGTTGACGAGCTGCAGAAGGTTTCAGGCTCATGGCTGGAAAACAACATGTGCTGTCAGTGAGACTGAAGAGAAGAAGTGATGAAGAGGATGTTCTGCTGTCATTCACACCCTGAGAAGCTCTAAACAACAGTTGGTCTTCACCAGCAGTGAAGACAACCACTGGCTCTGAACCAGCAGCAGGACGCCGACACTTTTGATGAACTTTAGCACAAATACCAACAAACAGACAGAACAGACAGTGCAACGGTCAGAGCTGTGTTCTTGTTCTCTCCAGCCTTGTTCTGTCCAGCCTTGTTCTCTCTGGCCTTGTTCTCTCTGGCCTTGTTCTCTCCAGCCTTGTGCTCTCCAGTCTTGTCCTCTCCAGTCTTGTCCTCTCCAGCTTTAGTCTTGTCCTCTGTGGGAAAACAGAATCATGGTGAGGATCAGTCACAGGCGGAGGTCTTCGGTCAGGTCACTTATTGTGAATCCTGATGTGACTCTGAGCTTTTCAGCTCTTCAGTAAAGCTCCAGATGACAAAGACTCACCAACGGTCAGGGTGACGGTGCAGATGGGGTCACCGTCAAGGTCAGCTCTCTTCCTGCGGGATGTTTTTTTCTGGTCGACTCGAAACTCATAGGTGGCGCTGTCAGCCGTGGTCACATTGTTCAGGAAAATACTGAAGGTTCCATTCTTCAGGTCCGGGTCCTGCAGCTCCACCCGGCCTTTGTAGCTCGGCAGCTGGAGGTCAGGTACAAGAGACTGACCCCGTCGCATCAGGACATTTCCCTGGGGCTCGTCTGTCCTTATACACTCTAGGATCGACACCCAACTGATGTTTGGATGTTGACATCTTAGGAGGACCCTCTGTCCTCTCTCAGCTCTGACCTGAGGGTCTGAAAAAACCAAACAGTCACATAGAAAGCTTAGAGAAATCCATCTCATTCAAAAGGATAAAACACACAGGCCAATGCCTGTAACTGAACACACACACACACACACACACGCACACACACACGCACACACACGCGCACACACACGCGCACACACACGCGCACACACACGCGCGCAGACACACACGCACACACACACGCACACACACACACGCACACACACACGCACACCTCTGCCCTGAACAAATCATGGTCATGAAAAAGGTAAAAACTTGTGTTTGTGTATCAACAGCTTTTCAAAAGCTCCGTGAGTCGGCACGTTTCCATGCTAACATGCTATCATGCTAACAACGTGCGTTGCGTTGGCCCCGGCTTTGCCAAGTTTCCAACAAAAACAAAAACTTCTCATTTCACTTTCAAACAAAAGATTTACATACTATGTCACATCGAGGAGTGTCTTCATTGTTTCTTGATCACAGCATTCAAAGCATTCAGAGCATTCAGAGCATTCTTAGCAGCTAAGTCAAGCGCACCGATCGGAGCTAGCTCAACACGCTGATCTCTTATGACCGACAAATCAGAATAAAGTCATAGTTTCTTCAGAAGTATGTCTCAGATATTTTTCTGGCCAAATGTTTGTGAGAATGAGCTGAAACTCACCAGCTGAAGTCAAGACGATAAGGAGCAGAACCAGGCCAAATACCGAGGCAGCTATGGTCGACGCCATTTTAGTGTCGATATGCTTCGTCGGCGAGTTTTATATCTGCCACTGGTCCGGAAGCCCACAGCTTTTCGGAAGCGGCTTCCGTATTGTTTGTTCACATCTTCCGTACAGCTACGTTACTGTTCAACAATCTAACATGACATCAGGCCGACACAGGGTAATTCCAGTCGACTGATTCAGAACGTTGTCGTCTCAGACAGGAGAGTACGGAATGCCGTGTAGCAAGTCGGACTGACTTATACTGACAGAAATCAGTTTACCAGGTTAGATATGGTCTAAGTAGGGCATATCATATTCTATTTGAGTTTCTGGAGGCTAGGAGATGTCCTAAGTGAGATCAGGTGCTATGGCATCAGTGATGCTTGTCATATTGTACTAATTTGCTATATGTCTTTGCTGACCATATACGTGACGAAGTTTCCTTTGTGTGTCGGAGTTGCATATTGGAAGTCGCTTCTCTCACCCTGTCATGTCATCAGCTTCTGATTTTTTTAAAATGTCATCCTATTCGATATTGAAATTTTTTTTAATCAAACGAAGAAGCATCGTTGAAGCCTCTTTCATCCCCTGCTCCCATCCTGCACTGAAACCCAACACGGTACAGAAGCAAAGGCTGCAAGGCTGCTAATCACGACACCACATTGCCACTGCATTCAGAATCCATCACCACAGTACCAGTAAACCTGGAGACCTCTTCAGGGTCCAGATGATCCACAAATATCAACAAAGGTTCAACTTACAGGCAGTTCAGAGAAGAAGTCCCAGCCAGCAGGGAGACAGAGAACAGAGTGATACAGGTGGAGGAAATAAATGCAAAGTACACAGCTCAGCTGGGTGTGAGCACGTCAGTCAGGAAAAACTACTTCTGTTTCCTCATTCAAACTCACCATTAATCTCTGAACGTCTACTTCTTCTTTCTTGTCAGTGGACATACACACACTCACATTTACACCTGTGAGCAGGGGTGGACTGGGGCAAAACAAATCAGCCCTGGCATGTTTGGCCCAGACCAGCCCACAACATTATGGGTTGCTGAATGAAGCACTGACTATTTAATACAAGGACTAAATCTGACAGACACAGTATCTGCAGCAGCAGCACAGACCAGCCTGATTTACCAAAGCAAATCAAGGAGAGGAGCAAAAACAAATTCAACAATAAACAGCAACACAGCAGCACCAATTAACAGCATGCCAGTTAACAATTGACCATTTCCTGATTGAGACTCTTTGACGAGGATGGGAAAGTCTATTTTCTGAGAGCATCACTCTCAGTGGTTATCAGAGAGGTGGTCAGTCTGTTCTGGCTCATTGTGGTGTTACATATTCAACAGTCCGGTTTTGAGAATGAGCGCCCCCCACTGGCAGTGGTTCCAGGCAACGTCAAATAGAGTCTCAGTGTCAACGTGTAGAAACACAGGCTGACGTCTCTTTCCAGCTACAAGATTCTTTCATGAATTCTCTGATTTGTCCAATTTTATCCACAAAATCTTCCTCAAGATCAGTGATTCTAAACCTTTTACTTTAGGAACCCAAATGTTTACCATTGTAGAACCAGGCCACCTCCACCAACCGTACAATTACTAAGAAGTTGAAAGAGCCTCATAACAGCCTAAACTGTATGTGAAATAGTTTCTTTGTTATAATCAGTAATGATGATTATTTCTCTCAGAGGATAAACCCTTTGGTTTACACTATTTCCTGGGTGTTTGGTGGTCTGGTGTCGCTTCAGCTGGAAGGTTCAAACTTTGATTGGACGGTTTTTCACTCCAGAAGATGAATTCAGCTCTAATTCTATTCATTGTGTCTATGAAGCCATGTTCTATGTATTTTTTGTTTTTTAAAAATCTGTTTTCTTTGAAATTTTTACACTATACTGCAGTGGTTTGGCCAGATTGGAGCTTTTTGTGGGCCAGTTTTGGTCCACGGGCCTTATGTTTGACACCCCTGCTTTCAAAAACAAATGAGGGCCCCTGGTTGTGAATCACTGCTGTGGATCACTTGGATGTTTCCTATGGAGATCAGCTGCTCCTGAATGGAGATCCTGTCTGGAAAAGCATGTGATGTTGTTCTAAAGCCCCCTGATTAAAGCAGTGGCGTGACGGAGGAGGTTCATCAAGACTCACTCCTGGTCCACTGGAGGCAACGTGTCATACGGAGTCAGCCTCTGCGTTAATCGGGTGGCGGTGGGGACCTGTTGACCAGCCCCCCAGAGACACCGGCCCACTGGGACAGTGCCAGCTCACCAGTGCAGCCCTGCCTGCAAGGAATATAGATTTGCCAATGTTACCAATTTTGCCATGTTTTTGATGAAACCACAAATACGAAATGGAAAGAACCTGGAGCTCAACACGGTCATGAACCTGAGGCTTTTTGCACTATAAGACAAGACTTGTAATTACAACAGTACTATCGCCTCATTCACAACCACTGCTCTTGGCCTGATGGACAGATTGATGGATAGATAGATGGACTGATGGACAGACACTATTCAGGGACAATGCCTCGATGTCCACTACCAAACTACAACTGCAATCCTAAACTAAACTGTGTCTTCACTGCAGCGTTGAGAAGATTGTCTTCACTGCAACTTAACTCTTGTCTTCACCGTGATGATTGCATGTCCCCATCATGTGAGTGGTTGGAAATACTTGTATACACTTTCACAAACATTTTTAAGATGGCCTTTCCTGAAAACCACGGCCAATTTTATTGATTTATATCTTTACAAACAACCAGTAACCAGAGATCATTCAACACACACTGCACTTTCACAATATGTGTGTTACCTGTTCGAAAAAGGAAGGAGTACAACTTTTTTAATCCTACCCATTTACATCTTTATTGATCATTCATATTTTCTTTTTCATTTTTCCTAATTTACAAAAACAGTGATGATTTATACAGATTGTTGCCCCTCCACCAATAAACAGAGCAACATCATAACCCATATCCAACTGGCAACAACTGGTGGACACGTCACTGTGCACGGACACATATTTCACTGTTAGCACACTATAATAAGCGACAACGGACGGCTTTTCCTGGCAAGTTTCAAGCTGAGCAACACTGAAACGGCCAAACTACTTGGGCTGGATGAGATTGTTGGAAAATTCAGATGTTGTGGTATCATATTAGTTTTGAGAGCAGAATAATCGTCACTTCCCCAATTGAACCATGTGAAGTTCACAGCTAAAACAAATCTGTGTCTCTCTTCAGTGCCACCTTGATCCTCTTTCAATGTTTGCATTCATTTTACAATACCTACATTATTTCAAGTGATATATTATTAAAAAGGACACAGCTGTTGAAAGATGAAGAATATATTGATTCTGTTGTGACAACTCATCCATTCATACATGAAGGCAGGACACAGTACATTTCAACATGAACACACAACCATAACTATGATAAATTTAGCATCAACGTATTACCGAACACACACGTTTGCTCTGAGATCTGTGCAGTAACACAAGCAGAAAAGACACACACACGGGAAGAAGATGCAACACGAAAGAGCCCTGAGCCGCCAATCAGACACAGTTTACTGAGCTAATTTGGCTTTTACTTTGAAAATCGCGCAATAAAAAGGAAATCTAAATTCTTCTGCGACAGTCAAAGACCATGTCATCAAGTCCATATGCCAATATCCATTCACAGACATAGCGCCACCTACTGGCACCAGGAAAGAGCATGTTGTACTAAGTTGTATGTGTTATTATTTTATCTACTGGTCGGTGAGACTTGGTCAGAGGTTGTGTCGGTGTCCCTCTGAACTTTGACGTGACACACAAGTCCTGCAGTGAGCCGCAGACCCACACCGGTGCCCTGCTGGCAAACCTCACACAGCCTCATTTCCATAGCAACTGTGATGTGAGGTTTTGCTGAGTGGAGGGTGGAGTGAGGAGTCTCTGCTGAGGTTCAACGCTGCTCGCGGCTTTAGTCTTCGCTAAGTGTCCACCAGGGTGAGGTGGAACCGCTCCTCGTCCGGCTCCTGTCCGGCCTGCAGAGCCTGACGTAGTTTCTCCCAGAAGAGACCCGCGTGCTCGCCGGCCCGGGTCCAGCTCAGATAGGTCTGCTTCTTCAGCAGCTTCCTCATGCGGTGGTACGGAGACAGCTTGGAGGCGGGGATCTCCTCCAGGAACACCAGGATCAGAACGTCCTTCTTCTCGTCAAACAGGCGGAAACTGAAAGTTAAACATGGAGACAAAGTCAGAAAATCTGAATTCAGTGTCCAATAATACATCAGTGTAGACAAGACACACACATACACACACACACACACACACACACACACACACACACACACACACACACACACACACACACACACACACACACACACACACACACACACACACACACACACACACACACAGAGTTGCAGTATTTCTGTTCTGTTCTGTTGAAGGTAAATGTTGTTTATGTTCAAGTTGTTCATATTTTTACTCTTCTGAAGCAAAATAATGTCATAAGCTTCCAGAATCAAAACATTTGAAGGGTAATCGGATTCATTGAACAATCAATCAATCAATCAATCAATCAATCAATCAAAATAAAGAAGACAGCTTTGCATGAACTACAGGTTAGATTATATTTACTCAACAAACTTTAATGAGTTAAAATCCTCATATTATATCTCATTTATAACCACAGTCCATCTGGGATGAACATCAAACTCCAAAGCCCCCAAGGTACCAGATAACAATGATTAATTTGTTGTTATATAATATATATATTATATCATTTTTTTTAATATTTTCAATCAGCTATTTATTCATTTATTTATTTTTGTGGGATGCAAGATCACTTAAATCAATAAGACGACAACAACAACAACAACAACAATAATAATAATGATAATAATAATAATAATAATAATTATTATTATTATTATTATTATTTGTGAAAATATCAACATTTGGAATGAATAAATACAAATAATATTAATTGTTATTATTTTTTTCATCCCCCCCCAAAAAAAATAAAAAAATTGAAAAGCCATTAAGGAGAGGTGAAGACATGTGATTTTTTTTTTTTTTTTTTTTTTTTACATGATTTATTCTAAGGATATTAAATAGTTGAAAACCAGGCTGCTGAGAATGTGGACTGTCTGTCTGCCAACAGCTCTGAGTTATTATACATTTGTTGGTTTATTGTTGAAATCGTGTTTCTATTGCACACTGAAACAAAGATTTATGATTTGCTTTACATGAATTAAATTGTTGTAAACGATTCCACTCAGTCTGAGGCAGATTTGTGAAACGTGAGCAGACATGTCACCTGGCTGCTTGGATCTCTCTGGAGCACCACTCGCTCTCCAGGTATCCCCGGCTGATCACACAGAGGGTCTTCCTGCTGCCATAGATGGCCTCAGTGATGTTATCTATCACTGGTTTCCCTGAGGAGGAGGAGGAGGAGGAAGAGGAGGAGGAGGAGGAGGAGGAGGAGGAGGAGGAGAACAGAGTCAACTCATGATGTGAGTAATATATCAAAGTGCAGTGGCGACACCTTCTGGAGTCCTATTGAAAGCACAAGACTGTTTTTAATGATTGAGAAATAGAAATCTTTAAAATAAATTATATGAGGCAGATGAAATTGTATTATTTAACTGTAAAAGAGACAAACCATTAAACAAGCTGCACAAGCTTGAGAAATTTAATTCAAACTTTTGTGATTTTTTACTTTATTACACATTAAATTATATATTTAGATGTTTGTTTTGTTATGGATTATTACTTTACTCCTATGAAAATCAAAAACAGTTTCGCCCATTCATCCAGTGTTGGCAGCGTCGCTTTACGCTGATTGAAGAAAAAAGGCGGGAACTGAACCGTAGAAGACGACCATAGTAAAAATACTTTGTCTTGAAGGAATATACAAGTTAAACATTTGATTTCTGTGGGACAACTGAACACATTGTATTGTTGTCTTCCTACACAGCTGGGATTCCTCCCTGCTAAAGTTGGGAAAAACAAAACTATAAATTAATGTTCAGGGACATTCCAAGTTGGTTGGCGACGTCTCCTCAGTGCTCCACTCTGCACATTTTATGGTCAAGGTAAGATTGGAACAGATAAGAGGTCAGAGGTCACTTTGGTCTCACGGAGCATCAAGCTCTGAGAAGAACCAGTTTTAAGCAGTTTTGGAGACAAAGGAATAGCAACATCACCATGGCAACGCATACATCACGAGGAACTGACCAATGTGAGGTTGAGGTGTCATATGCAAATGTATAAATATGAACCCCGCGTTGCAACGGGGCCCTTCTTCACTGTAGACTCAGCCTGTATTCTTGGATCTGCAAGGAAGAACGGTCCGAGCTCGTATAATGTAAACTCTGATATATGGAATTTTGTAGCATTATATAATCTGATATGCATTTTTGTAATCTCTTGTTTGTGTGATTATTAAATACATTATTGAAGAAATTAACGCTCTCTTTCTGCCTCTCCCGGATCAAACGAACACGCAGGAATTCAAGGGAACACAGGTACGAATTCTAACAGTCTGCAATGTTTCAGGTATAAATGTATTGAGGATTTTGGTCCAGAAAGTTTGACCTGAAGGACATTAAGCTCTCTACCCAGAGGTGTCGGACACATTTCAGTTGAGGAGCCACATGCACACCAGTTTATCTTAACACCATTCTTCTACTGACCCATAAAATAGTGCAATAAGAACCTTGGAAATGAAACTTCAAAGTTTTGGCTTTCTTGTGGTGCACAGTACACATGATGAAAACCAAACTATTAGTACAAACAAATTACTATCATTTCATCACGAAAACCTTCTGGTGTAAAATACAGTGGAATGACCAAAATACAGTGAAATGACCAGAAAATACAATCTGAAGTCCAAAATTCTATGTTTTCTTTGAAGTTTTTTCTATTTCCTTGGTGGTTTTCCAGCTATGTTGGAGCCTCTTGTGTGCCGGGTTATGTCGACCCTACTCGCCCTGTATCTATGGGAATGAGTACAACCTTCAGGTCAGATGGGCCGACACCATTAAGAGTGATGCAACATCGCATTTGGTAGCACTTAGTGAAAAGCTGACGGTAGTATTTTACTCTGGGGAGCATGAAAGGTCAGAATTTTATGGCCACTTGTTGAATAGCAATCACAACTTTTCCCTTAAAGCCATAAATAAACCTGCTGTGTGGACATTAATCTGACAAGCTGATCAGCTTTGAGTCATGAATTCATGGACGGTCATCAAAGTGTTTCAATATCTTGAAATGTGTATTTAAGGACTTATCAACCAAATACAAACTGCTCACAGTCATGTCAAACATATAGAGTATTTGACTGCACTGATGCGGTCTTACCTGGTTCAAAGTCCCGATGGTGCAGACACAACCTCCATCCTTGCTCCCCTTCCAGCTTGGGTAGGAGCTCTTCAATGACCCAGGGCTCATCGTGAACGTTGTAGGAGATGAAGGCGTCGTACTGATGAGGGGCGTTCCTGTTTTTGTGCTTCGTGTCGGCCAGCCAAGCCAAGAAGATGTAGTACGCGTAGACCAGCTGCCACCTCATGAAGTGATAGACGGAGGGCACCACCATCAAACAGAGCGTGGCGCACGTGGTCGCCACGAAGCAGATAAAGCTGGTGTCCAACGAGCACGACTGGACGTCGAAGCCCAGGAGCGGCTTGCCCTTCAAGCTCGGAGGATAGTTGCATTCAAAGTTGTAAGCGTCGAACACCTGCGTCTGTGTGTTTTTCTGAACCCACTGGATGAACCACTCGTTATCGCAGTCGCACGTAAAACTGTTGCCCTGGAGATCCACGTAAACCAAAGCAGGTAAGGAGTTGATCACTTCTGCTCTGAAGACTGAATATTGATTCATCCTCGCCTGCAGGAACTCCAGCTTGGTGAGATTGGCGTGCAGGAAGAAATCTAATGATTCCAGATAGTTCTTGCTCAGGTAAAGGATCTTAAGGTTCCCCACTGGGGAGAAGAGTCTCGACGAGAGGGGGGAGAGGGTATTGGAGTTGATGTCCAGGTGTTCTAGCCGAGGCGTGAAGGTGAACGTGTCTTCGTGCAGCGATTTAAGTCTCATGTTCCTGCAGCTGAAGCTCAAGAGGTTGGTCAGACCTTGCAGGAAGTTCTGAGGCAGATACGACCATCCCCTGTCACCCTGTCCACGAATGCTCAGCTCCTCCAGACTGGACATCTTGAAGAACGGTGGAGACGACAAAGGCAACTTCTCCTTGTATTGGATTTCGTTCTCAGTCAGATCCAGGCTCCTGAGGCTGATCAGGGCGTTGAACGCCCCAGTTTGTAGCTGCTTCGCTGAGATTTTATTCACTTGCAATTTAAGACTGGTGAGATTCGTCAATCCAATAAAGCTGTTTTTACTCAGAGTCTTTATGGTGTTATTATCTAAAAACAAGTCCTGGAGGGAGGTCAGGCCTCCAAATTCCTCATTATTGATAGAGACGATCTTATTTCCATTCAACTGTAATCTTTGAAGCTTTGGCAGGGTTTTTTTGAAGGTGTAATTCAGGGTGCAGATCTTATTCGTCTGCAGTTTAAGAATGCGCAATTGTTGTAAATCCGCAAACAAACAGTTGTTCAGATGTTCAATTGAATTTTGATAAAGGTTGAGCTGTCTGAGGTTTGTCTGATTGGCGAAATCGTCACATTGGAGCGCGTTGAGCTTGCAGGTGCTGAGATCAAGCTCCTGAAGCCTCGGCAGATTCCTCGTGGCTGCCGGGACGGAGAAAAGGTTGTTGCGACTCAGGTTCAAGATCCTTAAACTCCGTAGGGACTTGAAGGCGTCGTTGCTGATATTTCTCACATTACTGTCTCTTAGATTGAGCTCGACGACGTTAACGCACAGTCTGAACAGGTTCCAACCGATGGAGCCCAGGTTGTTCTTCTGGAGTTGCAGTTTGGAGAGCGTCGGGATGGAGCAGGAGATGTCGATCAGCTCGCCCAGGTCCAGCCTCATCCCGTTCATCCTTAGTGAAGTGAGCGAGGAGTTCACACTCTCCAGGAATGTTCTCACGTCGTCAAGAGCCATCGAGAGGCCACTGATATCAAGCGAGGACACGCAAGTCAAGAAAGTCCGGTCACGCACTTCAAACTTCATCTGGGCCCTTCTGGACGAGCTGGCCAGGCTAAGCCACGTCAGGTTCGGGAACACGTTGGTGGTGATGTTGAAGATTCTCAGCGGATTTTGAGACAAACCGAGGTAACGGAGCCCAAGTGAGCTGTTGCTCACTTCCCACGACCGAAAGGCGGTTAACAGGTTTGTGTCTACGTAGAGCTCCTGGAGGTGTGGCAGGTACCGCAGGACGGTGTCGACTCGGCGAAGTTTGTTGTGGGAAAGATCCAGGAGCTTTAAGCTCGTCGTGGATCGGAAAGCAGTATATTTCACGTTTGTGATGGAATTGCTGGTAATCCTGAGTTCGGTGAGCTGGCCCAGACCTGCAAAAACGTCCTCTTCCAGTGTGCCGAGCTTGTTGCTGTTGAGATTTAAGATCTTGAGGGAACTCAAGTGAGCAAAGGCACCATCGTTAATCTTGGTAATGTAGTTACGGCTCAGGTCTAACTTGATCAGCTCCGGTAGATCCGTAAAATCAGTGGCTTGTATGCTTGAAATCCTGTTGATAGTTAAGTCAATGCCGACGACGGTGGATGGAATATCCAGAGGAACGGCTTTGAGGTGACCATCCCTACAGATCGCTGTGCCCTCGCTGATCCTGCAGCTCTTGAGCGAGAATCCGCAGGCTGGTACGACAAAAACAATATTCCACAAAAGGAAAATGATGCTCAGTTTGAAGCTTGCTGCTCCGTTCTTTGCTTTTATTGGATGTTCTGCTGATCTGAGAGACATTTTTTTCCGTTCTACAAACAAAAATAAGAAAAACAAGAATGTGCTTTGTTTAGCTGGTTTCCAAAAGAAGTAGTGGTTTTGTTAAAAAAAAAAAATTAATAAAAAAAATAAATATATATATATATATATTTTTTTTTTTTAATAAATTATATATATTTTTTTCTTTAATAAATTATTTATATATATATTTTTTTTTTTTAATTTTATTTTGTACTTTAAATATTGATTCAAATTTGACAAAAAAGAAATTCATACTCACTGAGTTGATTAAAGGTTCTTTAAGGTTATTGTTGCTCCCTTTTGGGTTGAAATCCAATCATTTCATTCCAGAGTGTGACTTAATTCTCATCTTTCTTCTGCCCGGCTGTCGTCTACCTTCTTTATACTATGTGTATCGACTGAGAAAGTGAGGAAGTGAGAGTGGACACCCTGGGTGGAGTCATCTCAACATGGCTAGATAATATAGACTCAGACCTCACGCGCTTGTTTTTGGATAGCTTGTGGTTGAAGTCAGTTCCTCTGGTAACGCAAAGAGACCGTCTTCCTTTTTTAGTCATTGGCCAAAGACGGGGAGTTCCCCACCAAACGTTTTAGCCCCCTGAACTCATCGCATGCTGATCCCGTGGTCTGAGATCACATTAAAACAACTTTCTGAACTAAACAATGCCACGGTTTAAACACAGTTTGGTTTTCTCTCTGTGAAAAGTGTGTATCAGACATATGCCACTAAAATAAACCCAATATGCGGGTCCATCGTTAATTACTAATAACATATGCATCTGCCAATAAGAGAGAAAACAAAATCACATTAATGTAATTTCTGTGAGGATTTTCTTCTGTAATCAGTATTTTTTTTTTTTTATCAACACTGACTTACAGTGTGAAACAAACAAGACGGAAAAAGTTGAAAGAAATTGAGAAAGAGAGAAAAAAACCCATGTATTTATCATATATTTCTGCTATTTGAGCCAAAATGCAAACATGGGCTATGAGCGACGATTAACAATGGAAAAATACTGAGCGTGTGCACACGCGTGTGAAGCTCTACGGTGGAACCATATAAGGTCTGTGAAGACGCGTATAGCTCCATAACCGCACACGGAATTGTTTCACTCTGCTTGTGCATCTCAGAAAAATCTGTAAGACTCGTGTCAGACTGCGGCACAGTGACCATGTTCTTTGTCACGGTCTTTGTCTAAGAAACTGAATCCGAGACATTTGCGATTTTTACGAAAGTCAGTTTATTCACTTCATTTACGATTTTCCGAACAAGACTGATTTTAGCCATCGAACGTGATATTTAGCTTTTATCCTCTTTAATAAACCTCATCAGCAGCCTTCTCGAGCTGTAATCCTTTAAAAGTACATGGGCGACAAAAGCAGAGTGGTCAGTTTGATCTATGTTAGGTTTCTACAATTATCACAGCTTTCTACGTCTTTCTACATGATTTATTTTGTTAACCTGTCCCATGTTGTATTTCTTTATGACTTCAAATCGTGATTAATTACATGATTCGCTGTGAATAATTTCCAAATTCAGAATAAAAAATGAGAGAACAATATAAACATTAACAATGGAAAAAAACATGCTAGTGGACAGACGACCAAGTTGGATTGTTATTACGGTGACTGTCAAAATAAAAGTACCAAGTCCCAGGAGAATTGGGAGTCATGATACCACGGAGGGAATTTTGTTCTGATTGTCTCTACTGAGCATGTGCAGAAGAACTCCTGAGGCCCTATGAAGGTACCACGTCTCTGCAGACCCCTAGAGTTTGAGTGTAAAATTCAGACCGGTGTATTCTCTTAAAAAAAGCAGGACTGACGATGTTTACATCTGATGTATTTTCTCGCAACGCCACCGTCCTGGAACGTGTTCACGACCCTACACTGCAAAGCCTCTGTGCTTGGTCACACTGGTCTTTGGGTCTCGCCACGTACAATCAAACCATCTGAAAACACATGTTAAAGGTGTACAGGAGGATGTTCTTTTTCCGGGTGGATCATCAAGACTATTGGTCCTCCCAATTGTCAATCATTCTGGTGATATATTACGTAAGGCCGTCGTACGTGCTCGTCCCTCAGTAGCGTGGATCTATTAGTTTTCACTTTCTGCGCATGCGCGCTTTCGGGTGTATATGGTGAGCTAACCCTTCAGCGAGCTCGCAGTTCTCACCGGGTACTTTGAAAATGGCAGAGGGTCGCAAGAGAAAAAGTGTCTTGGAAGTGTTTGAGAAGAAGAGAAAGGCTTGGGAAGAGAGAAACAAGACCACAGTGTTTTTGGGAGATTGTTTCACACGATGGCGCTGAAAGCCCAGGTTGGGCTTCCCACTGATGCTTCAGTCGCCAAGTTTCTACTCCACAGGGAAAGTTTGGCTTCTATTGGAGAAATCCATTTCAAATCACTTCCAGTAAAAGTTCTCTACGTCTGACATAGTGGAAAAAGTGCAAATCTTCTTGTAAAGTGAGCTTGTGTGAGCGACGCCGACTTGTGACTTGTAAACAGAGCGTGCACGAGGAGAACTGGGCTCGTCACGTTCTAGTAGGCGTTCCGTCTCGGGAGCAGGTAGAGCGTTGAGCATGTGCATTTTTTCAAAAGGTGGAGAGGGCGGTTCTTTCCTAAAATTCGGGAAAATCCTCCTGTACACCTTCAAGGTCTAAATGCTTTTGAAACGTTCCTCCATAGGAGGAACTCAAACTCAGAACTGAAAAAGTTGTGTTTTCCGTTATTGTGGAACGGACCACCAAAATGCAATCTAAGCTTTCAAACCCGCTTTTAAAAACTACCGGGCCTGAGACTGGTAGAACTGTAGCGCCTTGCAGAACCTTCATATTCAGTGTTCAGTGTGATTGTGCTTGATGACATCATGGAGGGCCTCAGAAACAAGAAGAACACGCTGGATGTGACTGAGCCAGTCCAAAAGGAGACAATGTCAGGTTGCGATTATACAGCTACTGGACGTTACGTGTGAAACACAACGTGACACGGAAACTTCTGAGGAGTTAAGCAGCGTTACAGTCTGAACCACATGGGCACACATGCTGGCATATTGGTTGCCATGTGGTGGTGCTTGTTGGTTTGTGCTACGTGTGGAGGACGTAAACACCAGCCACTGTCAAGCTGGTTCATATTGAAAGCATTAACAGCTTCGGATAATGAGCCTTTCCTGTGTTGACCGACAGACCAATCGACAATAAAACCACATTAATGGTGCAAAGCGATTGAAGATCCATCATCGAAAGCACTCAGTGGGAGTCGGGACGCCGCGGGAGGAAGAGAAACCTGAAAGCTGCGCTCGTACCCGAGTGGCTATTGTGCGAGGTGGTGTTATGAAAAGTGTTTCATAAGGTGATGTGACGCTGCGTCGTGAGTCAAACTCGGGGAAACAAGTACACTTTTGCGCAATCGGTGAAGTAGTTCAGGGTTCAGGTGGAACACGGTGAGAAAACATGAAGGAAGGACTTCTCGTCTCAATAAACCCCTGATATCAGACAATAACATGGACTGAATGGTTCATGGGTGATGTTGTTGGACACGGCACCAGTTCATCAGTGATCAAAATATCATTTATTGTGAGACCTTACAAAGTGGTTTTGATGATATACGTTCTTCACTTCCCCATTTTGTGTTTCATAAATCAGCAGTTCCTCAATTAAATGAAGGATTTGTTGCTTTGTGGTTTCAGCCGTCTGTCTGGGAGCATTTCTGCCGACAATGACACGAGGGAACACAGAAATGAATAGAAGGACCTGAGTGGAAACAATGAGAAGTTTTGAATAGTTGAATTGTTGTCGCTGCTGCTGCAAACGTCTTTCAAGGCGTTTTAGCCGAAGGTCAGTCCAGAGGTTCCGCAGTGAGGTTTTCTTGCCCCATATTGTTTAAGTATTTAAAACTCAGACTATTTACACAATATGAGGAATTTGTTTTGATGACGTTGGTGCAAAACACTAGAACAATCAAGGTTAAGAAGTGCAACAAGAAAAAAAATGTTCAGGCTGAACTGCTACCTGTTTCATTAGTTCCCTTTTGTGTTTCATTTTCTTTTCTGTTCCCAACAAAGATTATTATTAGAAGTTACTTTATTCAAACAATTTATCCCCGAAATGTTTTTTTTCATCTTAGATCCACCCTGAAGGTAATTTCAAATTATTACAATTGAATATTTACTTTATAGCACTTTTGAGTGTTTTTTTTCTTTTCTTGACGTGTGAGAGGAAATTATAAAAATCTGTTTTTTTCTGAATTAATGACATAATTATCTCATAATTAAAATGTTGGGGCTGTTTTTCTGCACATAAATATAAAATCGGTTCTGTTTTTCTGCCTTAATGAGACATTGGTGTGTAATAAATAAAAATGTGGTGAGATAATAATCCAGAAAAACAGATGCATTTTTTTCTAGAATTAATTTTTTTCTCATAATTATTAGATAATGATGTAATTAATTCCGAAAAACAACATATATTTAAAAAAAAAATGATGTAGGAAACCTATGTGGAATTTGTTTTCGATGATGTTGTGACCAGATCAGGATGAAAATAAATGTTTACCACTTACCGCATCCTTAAGTTGACTCCTGTTGTGGTACTTCATGCACTTTTCTGTCTGTCATATAAGAATACAAATATAAACATCATTTTAAAAAAAATTCCCAGGTGTTTTTTTTTCTTCATCTTTTTTTTCCTACTTCTGTTTTCATGAGATTAAATCATCATTTCCATGATTTTCACCCATTAAATGCCAGTTTGTTGAGTAAAAAATCTCACCTGGAGTTCATGTAAAGCTGCCGTTTAAAAAAACTAAATCCTATTTCCCTTCAATATTTTTTACATTGTCATAGCTTGTTACCTTATTTTGCTTCAGGAGAGAAAAGAGATGAACAACTGGAACAAGACGACATCTTTAATCTTGTATAATAGCTAAAAGTGAAATATAAAAATATCACCGAAAAAAAAGACACATTTTCTCCAAGCTCATATGTGTGAACCCTCCCAAAATTATGTGTCAAGATAAATATAAAAATGCAACCATGTGTATGGGGATGTGGTGTTAAAGTTGTTTTTAAATCCACTTCCCATCAAAGGTTCCACTTCTGCACAGAGAACAAAGCAAAATGAAACCATCACCATTCATTGACACTCATTCCAGTCCCACAGTTGTCCAGGTCCATCACATCGAAGTCGATATGTCTACAAATGAACCACAATTATTATCCATCAAACTGTGTTTATGTTTATTGACTGACGTCGCGTCCAGAAACCTGCCGCAAGGCTTTCTGGGATATCAGAGATGGCGTCGTGGTCGCTCCAGCAAAGATATCAACATTTGACCGATTCAACCTGGAAAAAAAAATAAATTTTCTCAAAGAAAGAGTCTCTCTGATGCTGGAAATACGTGTTTGTATGAGTGTGATGAGGGATTTCCTCCACAAAGGCTTCGATAACGTAGCAGAGGAGAACATCAACAACTAAAACTGGGTCTGGATTCTGGAAGAGTCTATAAGAAAAGAAAAAACACCAAGTTCTGGTAACTAACTACCTAACTAACCGGGTGATGTCCACTTGTCAGTTTGGCCCCCGGCCACCAGGGCAGAGCCGGACGGCAGGTCAGTGGGTTGCCGGTTGCTTGGTTGCTTCATTGCCGTATCGACTCGTTGCTTCTTCTGTTGGTCGGTCAGTTGTTCCTTTGTTGGTTCTTCCACTGATTCATTCAGTCTTTCATTGACTGGTTGGTTGACTTGTGTTTTCATTGTTTAGATCATTGTTCAATTATTCAGTGGTCAGTCGGTCGGTCAGTCGATTGCTCACTTAGACAAATGGTTGGTTGGTCCCTAACTTGGTCGGTCAGTTGTTCAGTCGGTCAGTTGGTAGGTTGTTTGATTGGTTGGTCGGTCGGTGAGTTTGTCATTTAGTTGTTGGTCAGTTAGTTGTTGGCTGATTGGTTCGGTTGGTCAGTCGCTCAGTTCGTCGTTTCATTATTGGCTGGTTGGTTGTTGGTCGGTTGATTAGTCAGTTGTTGGTTGGTTAATTGATTACTTGGTTGGTCAGTCGTGAGTGAGTTGGTCCATTGGTTGTTGGTTGGTTGGTCGGTCAGTTGGTCAGTTGTTTAATCAGATGTTGGTTGGTCAGTCCGTTGATCGGTTGGCTGGTTGGTCAGTCAGTTAGTTGGTCGGTCAGTTTGTCATTTAGTTGTTGGTTGGTTAGTTGGTCGGTGAGTTAGTTAGGCTATCAGTTGTTGGTTGATTGGTTCGGTTGGTCAGTCGGTCAGTTCATTGTTTAGTTATTGGTTGGTTGGTTGTTTGCTTGGTTATTGGTTGGTCAGTTGGTCAGTTATTAGTTGGTTAGTTGGTTGCTTGGTTGGTCGGTCGGTGAGTCAGTTGGTCCCTCGGTAGTTGGTTGGTCAGTCGGTCAGTTGGTTAATCAGATGTCGGTTGGTCAGTCCATTGGTCAGTCGGTTGGTCCATTCTTGGTTTGTTGAATGTTTGTTTTTCCTTCAGTCATTTGTTTTACGCATGTCGTGTGTCCATGTGTGTTGATAATTGTAATCTATTACCTTTGTATTCCCCTGGTGTCTACTTTAGGCCTTTTGTTTCTTCAAGTCGTAATTGAACTGGACTTTCTCATCATTTCATCTCTTCTCCGTTATGAAACCTGCCGACACAAACACCTCTTCTGTGTCTCAGCCTCACGTCACTCCTTGTGTCTTGTTCCCAGTTTTCCTCCTGTACGTCTTGATTTCCTGGTGGCAGACTTTAAACTCCACGAGCAGCCAGGAACTAATCGCTGCGCCCTTTGAATGAGTCGCCTTTATGCGACGCCTCATCGCTGGTGATTCCTGCAGGACGGAGCCGGAGCTCCATTAGCTTAGCATTAGCTTGATTGATGAATTCACCAAGCGCACTTACAGCCTTTGACTTTTTAAAGGCTTAAATTGAAATTACCCCGATATGTTATTCCTCTCCACTTAATGCTTTTACCTTCTGTGGGAAAAAGTATGTTCTTATGTCTCCGGTCAACTGACCTGCATTTGTTTTATTAGTGCTCCTTCTGTTGCTGTTTTGCTTGGGATTTATTCTGTGTTTATTATATTACATGTAAATGGTTTTTTTGTGTCTTTTCAAAACTCTTTTGTTCATTTTCCTTTTTAAATGTTGACTCTTTACAATTATATTTAGTTTCTTTGTGATAGTTTGCTTGAGTAGAGTGAGTTAATTCTCTCACATGTACAGGACATTCATGCTTCCTTAGAATCGTGGGATCGGGAGTCTTGCTCGGTTATTTCTACTTTCGCTGATGTTTCAGGTCCGTCTTTTGTTCCCGTTTGAAATAAACAGCTTTCTTTTCATTTCCACTTTGTATTTCTGGCCATTCTGCTGGATTCATATCTGTATTCAACCATTTTAACCACGTAATGTCATTTTTGGCTGCTATTTCTCTTTCTTCTTTGCGGCCTGATATGGTGGTTTGATTCCTCATTTAGAACTTCCCTGTTTTCTGTGGTCATCTCAGTTTAGTCACACTTATTTATGTGTGATTTTTACTTTTTTACTGAAAGTACCGTTACTGCAGTGTTTGGCCATTTTAAGTGGTTGTTTTGTTTTGTTTAATTGATTTTTAATGTCATTTTACACAGTGCAGAATAGAATAGAATAGAATAGAATAGAATAGACTTACTTTATTAATCCCAGATGGAAATGAAAAAACAATACTCAATAGATGTGGCTGTTATGTGAGGCGCTCCATCCATCCAATGGCAGCGGTCTGGGGTTCAGAGTCTTGCTCAAGGACACTTTGGCAGGGAGAGATGTGGAATCAAACCCGCCACTCGAAACCCGAGACATGTCTTGATTCTTGTCATCTTCTCTTTATTGTGTCTATTCTGACAGAATACACATAACAGTATATATTTTTGTCACCTCACAATTCATGTATCTTGTAATAATTATTATTACATATTTCATTATTTTAACAAAACATATATAGTTTAAAAACAAAACATTGTCACCAGTTAATTAGCCTGAATGTATTAGTTCTAATATGTTTAAATGAATTGATTATTAAATATGTTGGCAAAGGTGTGGGATTTAATAAGTTATACTTCTTCCCAGTCCAGATTATAATCAATTTATATGGTATGCTGTTATTTATTCACTGTTTGTTTGGTGAGATATCTTCTGGTTCATCGGTGTGATTTTTTTTCAAGTTTGAAATACAAAAATGACATTTTGCATCATTTTATTTAAGATGGTTACTTCCAGTCATCTATTTGTGATCACAATGAGTCTTATTTGTCTTGTTTTATGTCTATTTTTGGTGTTTTACGGTTCCCTTCACTGACTCCCCAGCCTTTTCTGCATGATTTTTTTTGATTTTCTTTGTCATAAAACACGTGCGACCAGCAGAGGTCTCTGTTGGGAAAGGAAAGCGGCTGGACTGCTGCCTCCCCACCGGATGAGCGTCCACCTGCAGGGGAGGTGACGCAGCAGTGAATCAAACCAACGGATCTGACTGTGTCTCCTGTACTTTGTCACAAGTGAACATTGTGTTCCCAGCAGGCGCCTTCACTACTAATGTGACACAATAAGCCCCCAACAATTTGATTAAATTGAATTAGGTTACCTGCGACATGACTTTGAGCGCGACAACGGGAAGTCTAAATAATTGCCTCCCCCACCCCTCCACCCCTCCTCCACCCCCCGCGGTGCTCGGAGCAGGAAGCGGGTTCAGAGTACGACGCCGCCAACGTTTTACCGCCGCTGTGAGTTTGCAGAGCTGGAGGAGGGAGGACAAGCTCAACGACTGAGTCAGCAAGGGCTCATTTTGTTTGAGGTCTTAAAGCACCAGAAGGCCTGAGCTCCGTCCAAAAACCTGCATTTGAGCCTGACTGGCGACTCTGAATTAAGTGAAGTGATTATGTGTGTACGACTCCTCTACAACCCTCAAGTTAGGCAGGAATTAAGTGTTTTTTTTTTAATCTAGCCTCCATATCCAAAAAGTGACTGTATGTTCCATATCCTCAATGTTCTCTCAACCACCAAGTAGATCCTCATTGTATAAATCGACTCGGGCTGCAACTAACGATTATTTTAGTAATTGATTAATCGATCGATTATTTGTTCCATTAATCGATGAATTGGTTTAAAAAACAAAAACAAAACTTAAATTGTAACCAGTTCATTTTGAACGAACCAAACATCAAATATGTTATGATTATTTAAAAGCACATAACTGAACCAATACAAAGATGTATACAGCATAAATACATATATACACATGTATATAAGATGTATACAATATAATTATAAATAATATTTAAGTTACTTCAGGGACCACATACAGTCTAGTTTCATCCTGAGTGACCAGACTGGTGAAATATTAATATAATAACCTTGAAATTTACACTTTACAAGGTAAAGCAGTACGGTAAAGCAGTACGGTAAAGCAGTAAGGTAAAGCAGTAAAGTAAAGCAGTAAGGTAAAGCAGTAAGGTAAAGCATTAAGGTAAAGCAGTAAGGTAAAGCATTAAGGTAAAGCAGTACGGTAAAGCAGTAAGGTAAAGCAGTAAAGTAAAGCAGTAAGGTAAAGCAGTAAAGTAAAGCAGTAAGGTAAAGCAGTAAAGTAAAGCATTAAGGTAAAGCAGTACGGTAAAGCATTAAGGTAAAGCAGTACGGTAAAGCAGTAAGGTAAAGCAGTAAAGTAAAGCAGTAAGGTAAAGCAGTAAAGTAAAGCAGTAAGGTAAAGCAGTAAAGTAAAGCATTAAGGTAAAGCAGTAAAGTAAAGCATTAAGGTAAAGCAGTAAGGTAAAGCATTAAGGTAAAGCAGTAAGGTAAAGCATTAAGGTAAAGCAGTACGGTAAAGCAGTAAGGTAAAGCAGTAAGGTAAAGCAGTAAGGTAAAGCAGTAAAGTAAAGCATTAAGGTAAAGCAGTAAAGTAAAGCATTAAAGTAAAGCATTAAGGTAAAGCAGTACGGTAAAGCAGTAAGGTAAAGCAGTAAAGTAAAGCATTAAGGTAAAGCAGTAAGGTAAAGCAGTAAAGTAAAGCATTAAGGTAAAGCAGTACGGTAAAGCAGTAAGATAAAGCAGTAAAGTAAAGCATTAAGGTAAAGCAGGACGGTAAAGCAGTAAGATAAAGCAGTAAAGTAAAGCATTAAGGTAAAGCAGGACGGTAAAGCAGTACGGTAAAGTAGTGAGGTAAAGCAGTAAGGTAAAGCAGTAAGGTAGAGCAGTACGGTAAAGCAGTAAGGTAAAGCAGTAAAGTAAAGCATTAAGGTAAAGCAGTACGGTAAAGCAGTACGGTAGAGCAGTAAGGTAAAGCAGTACGGTAAAGCAGTAAAGTAAAGCATTAAGGTAAAGCAGTATGGTAAAGCAGTACGGTAGAGCAGTAAGGTAAAGCAGTAAGGTAAAGCAGTAAGGTAAAGCATTAAGGTAAAGCAGTATGGTAAAGCAGTACGGTAAAGCAGTGAGGTAGAGCAGTAAGGTAAAGCAGTAAGGTAAAGCAGTACGGTAAAGCAGTATGGTAAAGCAGTGAGGTAAAGCAGTAAGGTAAAGCAGTACGGTAAAGCAGTGAGGTAAAGCAGTATGGTAAAGCAGTGAGGTAAAGCAGTAAGGTAAAGCAGTACGGTAAAGCAGTGAGGTAGAGCAGTAAGGTAAAGCAGTACGGTAAAGCAGTGAGGTAGAGCAGTAAGGTAAAGCAGTAAGGTAAAGCAGTACGGTAAAGCAGTAAGGTAAAGCAGTAAGGTAAATCAGAGCCACATCGGGTGCGTTTCCTCCAGGAAGTAGGTTAAAAAGTAGGCGGGGCTTAGAGCTCCACAGATAATTGAATTGATTTCATTGATTCCTTGTTGCAGCCCTAAAAGGAAGCGCAGATTTGAGAGGCGACACGTCGTTCGTGACTCTGTTCCATCTTCTTTTTCCTTTTTTTTTCGTTTACTGTTTTCAGTTGTTTTCGCGATCACACTGGAAGACTGTCAAGAGGAACAGAGAAGTGAATCTACCAGCTTGACACGTTTGACCACGGAGTCGGGGGGGGGGGGGGGGTACATTTTCTCCACAGGGACATTTCCTCATAGAAGCAGAAAAAAAAGCCAGATCTGCTCCTCGAATCCTCTTCTTTTCAAGAACCAGATGGACTCTCCTCAACGTATCGGTCAACGACTGTGTTCGCCCAAGTCGACCTCCTGCGTATTTCTTCTTCGTCTTTAACACATAAACGGGTCATTTCACTGGATACGACACTGAGAACTCGCCATCAGCACATTCAGTTTGTGTGTGTGTGTGTGTTTGATCAAACCAGAGGAGACCTGAGTGGATTTCACAGTTTAAGCCCAAGCTCTCATTTCACACCAATGACCCACATATGGAACCTGCATACAGGAGGTCCATCTATGAGGGAACCTCTTTGACCCACTCTTTGAGTGTGTGTGTGTGTGTGTGTGTATAATGTCGTTGAGTATGACCAGAGGAGCCATTTATTGTGATTGTTGGAAGGTTATTTGGCTTCTTTTTAGATCTATTTAGTAGCCTTATCTGGACACTTGGCTGTAGTAAGTAGACAAAGACATACAACTTTCTAAAGAATTCCAATAAGTCCTTATTTGCTTTCTTCAAATCGACCATCAACGAAACTGTGACAAGACCGGAGGTTTCGTTTTTGGGTCTGCGTCGGTCCACTCCTGCTCCGTCGGTGTCGTCATGGCAAAAAGCGGACAACGGGACGTTGAATAATCCAGCGGATTAATCAGTCCTCCTGGTTTGATTCCAGAATCAATTAAAGCGACAGAACTGAGTTAAGTCTGAGCTCTGAAACTCCAATACAGACCCGTCACCATGACGACTGATCCGGTTGTCGGTGAAAGCGAGCAACAAATACTTTCCACGTTTGCGGCAATCGCAACAAGATTACAAAAAGAGCAGAATGACAACGGCTCTTATCTCGCAGCTCGAGGTGACGAATGTGACGCTTTAGTTAAAGAGCTGCATGCTTTGTCACTGAGAGTCAACGCGTCGCGTCTGCTGCCTTTTTTACCGCCGCCGATGAACGTAGAGATTATAACGGGAGAAACGCCCCGGGGGAAAGTTTGACTCTGCTGAGTCACACTTGTGTTTCATACGTGGAGAGAAATGGACAAATAAGTGATCTCGAGAACGAGCTCAACTCAAGAATGACTAAATTACAGAACGGCTGAAAAAGGTCACAATGGTGAAATGGTGGGGCCAAAAAAAACTACTAAAACTGTTTTATGAACTAAAATGGCAAAAAAAATAAAAAAATAAAAAAAACATTTAAAATTGGAAAATTTGCAGTATGGCAAAATAGTAAAAAAAAAAAAAGTAAATTAAAAAATATAAAATTCAACTTTCAACATGAGCTAAAAATTAAGTAAATATAACAAAACTATATATATATATATATATATATATACCTATATATATATATATAAAATCCTTAATTTTTTACCTGTCTGACAAAAAATACATTAAAATTGACACATTAGGAAAAAAATGACATATTAAATAACCAAGCAGTTTATTTATGAGTTTATTAGTTGTGGGCCAGATAATTAATACGAGTGATGATTTTTTTTTTAAAAACATACAGTATTTTTAATCATTGAAGGAATCTGTGGAGCAGAGATGTGAAACATCCGGCCCGTGGGCCAAAACCGGCTCTCAGGGGGCTCCTAACTGGCCAAACCACCAAGAAAATGGTAAACATTTAAAAGAACATTTATTTCTTAAGAGTAGTGGACACAACAGATCCAAGCTGAGAAATCAGTGATGCTACCTATCAAACAAGTCACATTGCCAGGGTGAGTTTGTAAAAAAAAACTAAACAAAACAAAGATGACTTTTTGGAAAGTTCACTGTATTTTGCACCAGGAGGTTTCATTAAAATGTATGAGACTGTCGTTGTTTTCTATTGTTTGGTTTTGTGAAAATAGACGTTTCCCAGAAACACTTTGAAATTGTCCCCTGACCTAAAATGACTTTGTAGTTGAGTTTTATTCAGTGGAAGGTTGGAAAAACAGCTCTCTCTGTCATAAAGGTGGACTCCACTGGAGTCCAATATGAGGAAAAAAAAAGAAAAGAAGAAGAGGCGATATGCATGTGGCTCCTCTTATGACTGCTCTGGCCACTAGAGGTCGCTGCACCTCTCCGCCTCCAGTGTCAGGAGCCGTTCAACACCGTGTGTCAGTCACCTGTCACTTTATTGTAAACTCAGTGTTGCATCGTGTGCAAACGATCCATCGTGTCTGCTGCACGAGCGACCAACAATCACGCTGCGACCAAACAACTCCAGGTGGACAAAAGATTGTAATTAAAATGCAAATGAAGTCATCCGTCCTCCCCGTGTTGCTTCTCCGGGGGCGTGAAGAAGAAGAAAAAAAAACGTATACTCTCGCTGCAGTCTGACTCGGGGACTTTCTGAAGGACACTTCGGCGGGTCTCCTGCTCGGAAGTCGGAAAAATGTGGCGTGAAATGCAAAAATAAATAAATTAATTAATGTAAAAAAAAATCAAACACAGGCGCATCCTCCACATGTAAATGAGCTTGTGAACCTGCTGATAGTTTGAGAGAGCAGAGGAGTGATGGGCGGATTCATGAAGTACACACACACACACACACACACACACACACACACACACACACACACACACACACACACACACACACACACACACACACACACACACACACACACACACGATGATCATCGTGCCATCATATCTGCATGATCATGTCGCTCCGGAGGGAAACACGCGGACATGTGCGCGCGGTGCCAACCCACTGATGGGCGCGTGCACGAAATGAGAGAGCGAGAGAGAGAGAGAGAGAGAGAGAGAGAGAGAGATGCTGAGTCCAGTATGACTTATCTCCACTGCTGCTGTCGGTAACGGAGCTGCTGCGCACACACACACACGCACACCTACACTCTCTCTCTGTCTCTCTCTCTCTCTCCCGGGCATCCACCGGCAGCGGAGCACCGGCTCTGGCGCACCGGGGAAGCGGCGGCAGAAAACGGACAGGGGAGGCACAGCGACACATGTCACACCGGCTCCAGCGGGGGAATGTACCGGATTCCGCTGCGCACACGCCCGGGCTGTCCCGCACCGAGGACTGCGCCGCGTTAACGGGACGCGGCACCGGGCCGAGGCTGGACCGGACCGGGGACTGATCTGAGGAGTCACCTGGCTGCGGAGGAGGAGGAGGAGGAGGAGGGGGGGTGTTGGAGGGAGGGGAGGAGGAGGAGGAGGAGGAGGAGGGAGGGGAGGAGCAGAGGCGCGTATCTTCGGACAGTCGGGGGCGTCACGGCACCGCTCGCGCGCAGCGGGAGAGTCGAGCGCAAAGTTTCCTCGATGGCGCTGGTGATGGAGCCGGTGAGCAAGTGGAGCACGAGCCAGGTGGTGGACTGGATGAAAGGTAACCGTCGCACGCGCTCACGCGTGCCTCGTGCACGGCGGGGTTAATTGAGCGCAGAGACGCGCGCACACACCTGCGCGGGGAGGCTGATAAGTGTTGCGTGGGAGGCGCGCGCGTGTTGAGTGTGTGAGTGTGTGTGTGTGTGTGTGTGTGTGTGTGTGTGTGTGTGTGTGTGTGTGTGTGTGTGTGTGTGTGTGTGTGTGGGCATGTGGCACCTGATGATCAGAAGGTGATGTAATGTGAGTGACAGCAGGAGGGGGCGGGGCCACAAAGTTTTGAATGGGGGGTGAGATGTCTCTTTAAATTCCTCCTTCTTGGCACCGAGCCTCGATTTTGTCTTCATTTGTCTTCTTGCAGCATCTTTGCATCAACTCTGTTCTTCTGCTTGCACAAATCCGCGAGAAGAGCTGCAGTGGGATAATCAGATTAATAATCTGTGCTATAAAGCATTGAAACGCTGGCTTTGTGGATGTTTGATCACTGTTTTCCCCAATTAATGTGACTTTTTATAGTTTAAAAAAAAAAAGCCAATTGAAATCGCTGTGAATCTGACTAAAAGCACAATTATTTGACAATTTATAGCAAATAAATATGATGTGATGCATTTCTTGCAGTGTTACGGTGTTGATGAAGGGTTACAGATCACACTACATAAAAAAAAACAACTATTATGACTGGGCGAGATGAAATATTGAGTATTGAAATGTCTCCCATATTGCGGAGCACCAAGAGACGTATCACGATGCTTCGCTGGGAGACGGTTTTTGATGGTTAATTTGATGATGATCGGATAAAATGAGGATGCAACCAAACGGGAATGTTAAAACTAAATTGAAATACCGCAATTTGTACTGGTTGGAGGCTCATAAATCCCAAATGACTGTATAATGAGAGTCAGTAGGGTCAGGTGGTGCAGTGGTTCGGGCTCTCGCCTCACTGGGGGAATGGTTCAAATACCGGCCGGGCCTTTCTGTGGTGGAGTTTGCATGTTCTCCCCGTGTGTGTGTGGGTTAATTGGTGTGTTTCAAATGAAAATGCATCATTTCTGTGTTTTTGTTTCAGAAAAGGAAATTTAAAAAAAAACAGCTGAAAATGATGTAGTTTTCATGTCGGGCCACTAGAGAGTGCAGAGAACAATCCGCTATAAACATAAACAATGCAAGTACAAGGACATTTAGTGGACAGACGACCAAGTTGCATTGTCATCACGGTGACTGTCAAAATAAAAGTACCAAGTCCCAGGAGAATATGAGCTAGGGGTCATGACACACTGGAGGAAACGTCGGTCTTCTTTTCTACTACTGAGCATGTGCAGAAGCAACGTTTCAGAACGTTTCCACAGAGAAAAAGTCAAAAACATTTTGGAAAAGTTCCACCTTGTGGGCCTTTTTCATTTTTATCACAGTTCTCAGGAATACAACCGTCAGAACCGTTACCCTTTTTTGTTTTTACTTTCTAATTCTCATAAGTTTCCACTACTCTTATAACAAATCAAGTTCTATTAGTTTTACACTCCATTATCAAGATTTCTTCTAATAACATTTCAAACTAAATATTTTTCCTCAGTCTTGATAAGGTTCGGCTCAAACCCCAGATTGTAATGAACACTGATCGTGAAAGAAACATCACATGACAATAAAATGTCATTCTCATCGAAGAAAGTAGTGCCGAGGTGTCTTTAAAGTTTGGGTGCTATAAAGAGGTTATCAGGGTTGACATGGAGTGAGAAGAACAATCGCTCCGGAGCTCCCGTACTGATGGGAGGGCAACTGATCACTGCCCACAAGATCCAGGGAATTGAGCCACTCGGCCTTAATTAGTTCCTCGTCTGTTTAATCAGGGTTGGATTGCAACTCCGGATGCTTCCTTCAATACTTGACAACCTCGTCAGTTGATTCCTAATTACAGCACCTTCAGAGCAGGTCTGGTAAACGTGCCGCATTGCAGGAGGATGTGATGATTCTAATGACTGGTGTAACACGCTGAAGCGTACAGGCAGTTTTCACCCATGCCGTTTCTTTAAAGGGTCATATGATGTTAAATTCACTTTCTAAAGGTTTTCCAGCAGGACTAATTGTCTCCATACCTGGAACGACGCCCCAGAAGTGTAGACAGTGTGTCCTCTCTCTCCCTGGCTTGTTCCAGGTTTTAAAAAGTGTGTTGCTCCAACCAGCCAATCAGAAATCAAACCCTATAAAGAGTCATCAGGGGTTTAGCCAATCACAATCAAGGCAGGCTCCTCCCCTTTGACTTCTCCCACAATCAGGCAGCTCTGCTCTGGCACATGGCACCACGAGAGGAAGTACTTCCTCCTCTTCCCATAGATGGGCATGTGTGGGCGGAGCCAGTCCAGCTCACACAGACACAGCAGATTCTGAATGCAGCTCCTAGGATCCAATATTCAAATGGAGGAGAATCAAGGAGAATCTGGATTTGGGGAAATAAACGTTGAATACAACATTTCTGGACCAACAAGACCATGTGAAAGTGTTAAAAAGTTGTATAATTTGACTCCTTTCAACGACACTCCTCTTCAGATTCACCCCCCCCCCAAAAAAATGTTCAGAGTTCACCCAACCCCGCCCACCATGATTCGCAGCAGCGTGTAAAGATACAAGCTCGCGGCTCGAGAAGGACTTAGCGCTAATTCACTTATCCTGTCAGACTGGCGGACGACTTAAAGAAAGGGAATCCTGTCATCTTCACAGCTGTCACAATGAGATTACTCAGTGAGAAGCTCCAGTAGAGAGACTTAAGCATGCCAAAAAAAAAGAAGAAAAAGCACATGCATGGAGGAACTTCAGCTGGAGTATGAAGATGTAATTGAGTTTTGTTTTGTAAGAGTGGCGCTGGACAGCCTCCGGCGATGGGATTATGCTCATGCATAATGCAGCAGTGGGGTTGATGAGGTCTGTACTTGAAGGGGGGGGGGGGGGGGGGGGGTCCGTGTGAAACTCTGCTGCGACACAAAGGGGAGATGGTTCCGCCGGTTTTCCTGGCGTCTCCCTCTGGTCAGGCCTCACCGTGCTGGAAACGATCTCCGCCGACCGTCGGATAAATGATCTGTCAAATGATCAGTCAATCACACCTTCGTCTGCGCTCCATTAACTTGTAAACAGTGGAAATGTTGCTCTGTGCACGCACATTGTCTATCTACTGAGCACGTGCAGGAGAACGATTCACTCCAGATGTGGTGTGCATGTCCAGTGGCGGCGTCAGGTTTATTTCGCTAGTTCTATCGGGTAGCTTGACTTTCCGGTGGCGGCGCTCGGTAATTTAGGGATCTGATTCCTAGCGCAGCGCCAATATTAAGATACGCGCCCCGTGCCGTGCACATTAAGTAAAAGCTTTGGGATTTATAGCGTTGTTATGCTCCACAAAACGCAAGACATTATATCGCCTTCCCGTACGCTCCCGTTTCCATCATGTGGACACGTTTTACTGTTTATGCTAAGTGGCACAGTCGCCCCAAAAAGACGGCTCCCGTCCACTGGAAGTGGTGAGATCACAGCCTAATGCCTGCATAGGTGTTTATTGATGTATTTATTACTTAACCTGATTAGAAATGATAATATTCACACATCAAAAAATACCTATAAAACACACAATAAAAGAAAAAAAAAATATATATAACACACACACACACACACACAATTTTCTTGAGGTGCTATGACTATCCCAGGGGTAGCTACAGCACCATACCATACACCATGCCATACACCATACCATACACCATACCATACACCATACCATACACCATGCCATACACCATACCATACACCATACCATACACCATACCTAAGCGAATACCTGCTGCCGCCTTTGCACATATACAATAGCAGTGTTTCAGAAAGGTTGTGTTTTGTTGGGGATATGGAGTCGTAGCCTTTTCAAAAAGTTGCGTTTTTCCTCATTTCCATGGAGACTGAGCCAAAGTGTTTTCAAAAAGTTGTTTTCCCTCGTTTCCTTGGAAACGCAGTCAGTGTGTTTTGAAAAATGTGCATTTTGTCAAGGAGATGGAGTCGTAGCCTTTTCAAAAAGTTGCGTTTTCCCTCGTTTCCTTGGAGACGGAGTCGGCATGTTGTCAAAAAGTTGCGTTTTCCCTCATTTCCTTGGAGACGGAGTCGGCGTGTTTTCAAAAAGTTGCCTTTTATCAAGGAGATGGAGTCGTGGCCTTTTCAAAAAGTTGTGTTTTCCCTCGTTTCCTTGGAGACGGAGTCGGCGTGTTTTCAAAAAGTTGCCTTTTATCAAGGAGATGGAGTCGTAGCCTTTTCAAAAAGTTGTGTTTTCCCTCGTTTCCTTGGAGACGGAGTCGGCGTGTTGTCAAAAAGTTGCATTTTATCAAGGAGATGGAGTCGTAGCCTTTTCAAAAAGTTGGGTTTTCCCTCGTTTCCTTGGAGACGGAGTCGGCGTGTTTTCAAAAAGTTGCCTTTTATCAAGGAGATGGAGTCGTAGCCTTTTCAAAAAGTCAAGTTTTCCCTCGTTTCCATGGAGACGGAGTCAGAGTGTTCAGAGAAAGTTGTGTTTTCAGTGGCGTCAAGCCCCCGGGTGTGGCGTGAGGGGGCGTCAGTCTGAGACGTCTCGCAGCCTTTCAATCCCGCCGGGTTTGTGATTGGAGGTCCTGACGGGACGGCGTGGCGTCCGCTTCACTGCGTCTCCTTCGCGGGACGGCCTCGGACGGACGCTGGCCACGGCGGGAGGGGAGCCGCCGCTCTGAAGACGCCCTGACTCTTCTGCGCTCCTCCCGTCAGCGATGGAGACTTTGTGGCGTAAACCATGATTTAGACCTTCTTTGACTTCCGCGCCAAAGGAATTCACTGGTTTCGTTAAAACACCTGCCTGGAGGAGAGCCTCCGTCTCAAAAACACTTCATCACATTCACGACTCTGTCTCATTTGGACAGCCTGTGCCATTTTCAGTTTGATGATGGTCAGTGAGTGGCTGGAAATGAGCTCTTGGTTTGAAACTCTCTTGGAGCTCTAATTGAGATAATGTTCAAAATGAGAAATTAAACCCCCCCCGGGAGCTTTTTCAGAGAACCATGTTAGTAAAAATGCTATTCTTGAAGTGAAGAATTTAAAGTCTTAATGGGAACAAAAGGACATGACGACGAGGTGAACCTCCAGTACTGCTGTCGAGTTCTGTGATAATTAGATCATTTTTAATAAATACAATCATTAGCAGATAATGTTAAGACACATTTGCACTTTTTTTTTTTTTTTTCCAAGTGAAAATGGAAAAGTTTCTTTATGTTTAGGAGGTCTGTTTACACAACAGCAGAGCCTGAGGCCACTGTTGTAGCAAACAATTCTCCTGCCATACTCTCCTGGGACTTGGGCGTTTTATTTTGATAGTCACCGTAATAACAATGCAACTGGGTGGTCTGTCCATTAGAATGTCTGTGTTCTACCAGGGTTGATGTTTATAAGGTATTGTTCTCTGTGTGTGTGTGTGTGTGCGTGTGCGTGTGCGTGCGTGTGTGCGTGTGTGTGTGTGTGTGAGGGTGTTTGTAGGAGTTTGGCCTGCTTGCTGTTTCATTATAAAAACAACAGTGCCTACTAGTGGCTCAACATGAAAACTACATTGTTTGTAGCATTTCTGCTGTTGCGTTTTCACTTGAAATGTCACGTAAACGGGACCTTGATGCCTTTTTAAATCATTTTTTGTTGACTGATTAGCCACAATTTTTATCTTAACTTCTGTCCTTTTGAATGCATTTCAATTCAACTTTATTCATATAGCGCCAAATACAACACAGTCATTTAATATGCTGCTCATGAATGCAAAGTCAATTCTCAATATCACAATACAGCAGAATTCAGTAGTTCACTACGGTGGTGGTGTCCACACGCAGTATTTATCAAGGAGACGGAGTCGGCGTGTTTTCAAAAAGTTGCATTTTCCCTCGTTTCCTTGGAGACGGAGTCGGCGTTTTTTCAAAAAGATGCGTTTTCCCTCGTTTCCTTGGAGACGGAGTCGGCATTTTGTCAAAAAGATGCGTTTTCCCTCCTTTCTTTGGAGACTGAGCCAGAGTGTTTTCAAAAAGTTGTTTTCCCTTGTTTCCTTGGAGTCAGTGTGTTTTCAAAAATGTGCATTTTGTCAAGGAGATGGAGTTGTAGCCTTTTCAAAAAGTTGCGTTTTCCCTCGTTTCCTTGGAGACGGAGTCGGTGTGTTTTCAAAAAGTTGTATTTTCCCTCGTTGCCTTGGAGACGGAGTCGGCGTTTTGTCTAAAAGACGCGTTTTCCCTCCTTTCTTTGGAGACTGAGCCAGAGTGTTTTCAAAAAGTTGTTTTCCCTTGTTTCCTTGGAGTCAGTGTGTTTTCAAAAATGTGCATTTTGTCAAGGAGATGGAGTTGTAGCCTTTTCAAAAAGTTGCGTTTTCCCTCGTTTCCTTGGAGACGGAGTCGGTGTGTTTTCAAAAAGTTGTTTTCCCTTGTTTCCTTGGAGACGGAGTCGGCGCAGTATTTCTAGAATAGATGCATTTTCCCCTGTTCCCAGCAGAGATGGAGTTTGTTTAGTTTTCTTAATTGCAAAAAAAACAGTTTTCACTTCTAAACGGCGCCGCGTAAATGGGCCCTAAACAGTACGACTGTTCCTGAGGTCGCCGATGGTTCCGACGCGACGATGGCGAGCACTTCTATCAGCCCTGCTCGGTGGTAAAACACAATTATCGTTAATGCAACGCTCCCCCCCCCCCCCAAAATCAGTATTTTTAGCCGGAGCCTATAAAGGAGGCGGTGGCGCTGTGAGGCAGGCGGCGCTCCACGCGCTTCTTATTGGCCTCCAGTGGCGACGGCCCACTGAAGCCTCGCTCCGCCGACGACAACGGCGGATTGTTAAACTCTTCCCGCGCCGGAGGTCTCCTGAACGTGTCGCCAGGGCCTCAGTTTGTCGGGTTCCAGAGCTTCTCTTAAAAATAGTCGCCGCGTTCGTCGTGCTCGGCTTCTGCCGCCTCGGAATGAGTCGGAGGTGCAGACGAGAAGCGTTGAGCAACGGCGGTGCCACTGACTCATTGTTTGTCGAGGCTGCTGTTTACTCTCCGCTGTGCAACTTTGATAGAGCAGGAAATAAAAGTGTTAATTCTTTTTTTTTTTTTTGGTTTGTTTGTGTGTTTGTTTGTTTTTCCTGGATTCCTCATAAATCCCAAATCAGGCCTGTTGATGACGACGAGGAGATTAGTTGCGATCCACAGATAATCCACGGCTCAGGTTGCTGATCTCGTTCACAGAGGGAATTAAGACGTCCAAATTACCAGCTGTCCTCTTTCATTTGTCTACGTCTCGTCAATATCTGTTTCTCATTGCTTCTTTTAAAGCCAGAAGTTTGGCTCATATCTAAAGGGCGTCTTAACACCAGATATAAAGTGTTGCCATTTTGATGTCGTCTTTGAATAAGAGCTAGAAGGTCCCAACGTTTTCCTCAGCAGAGACAGTTGTTCAGTTTTGAGGGTCGTCAAGAAAAACAGCAGGAGCAATATCACACGCAAACGGCGTTTCCCTCGCCCTGCTCCGCCCCGATCGGCTCGCCAAGCCAGTGAGAGGCAGACGAGGGCGGGACATGGCGTCTTCCTCGTCAGAGTCAGTCTGGCTCGTCGATCCTGCTGCGTGGTGCATCATGGGGGATTTGGAAGAGGGTAGGTTAGGGTTAGGCTATGGGGTTATATGTGTGCCAAAATTCCGAGCAAGCGATGGGAAAATTTGAGCGCAAATTTTTTTTTTATTGTGCAAGCGCACTAATAGCATTTTGAGGAAATATTTCAATTGCGCAAAGAAAAATGTGAGATTGCGCGCTCAAAAATCATTTTCTGCGCTCAGTTTCTCTCCGTGCTCAAGAAGAAGAAGAAGAAGAAGAAGAAGAAGAAGAAGAAGAAGAACAAATGTTGAGTTTTCCGTATTTCTGTTTTCGCTCGCAGTTTGTTTTTCCCTCTTCTTCTTCTTCTTCTTCTTCTTCTTCTTCTTCTTCTTCTTCTTCGTTGGTTATGAGGCACTTCCGAAATCCGAAGGAACCAATCAGAGGAAGAATCTGCGCGAGCACGGAGAGAAACTGAGCGCAGAAAATGATTTTTGGGCGCAATCTCAAGTTTTTCTTTGCGCAATTTAAATATTTCCTCAAAATGCTATTAGTGTGCTTGCACAATAAATTTTTTTGCGCTCAGATTTTCCCATCGCTCGCTCAGAATTATGGCACAAATATAACCCCGTATTAGGGTTAGGGTTAAGGTTAAGGTTTAGGGTCAGGGTTAGGGTTTGGATTTAGGGTTAGGGTTCAGGTTCAGGGTTAGGGTTTAGGGTTAAGGGTTTGCATTTAGGGTTATGTTTAGGGTTAGGGTTAGGGTTTAGGGTTAGGTTTAGATTTAGGTTTATGGTTAGGGTTAGGGTTCAGGTTTAGGGTTAGGGTTTAGGGTTAAGGGTTTGCGTTTAGGGTTATGTTTAGGGTTAGGGTCTAGGGTTAGGTTTAGGGTTTGGGTTTAGGTTTAGGGTTAGGGTTAGGGTTAGGATTTAGGGTTAGGCCACCTCTGATGGGCGGCGGTTATGACGTCGTGACACAATCAGTGGCAAACCAAGACTTGCTGTTAAACGAGACGATGCAGTGATCTGACGTCTCCGATGGACGAGAGCGTGACCAGGTGAACGCAGCCGCCGCGTGAGAAGACGCCCAGAGCCTCCGTCACCTTTCATTTCGATGTTCATGACCTTCACAAAAAGTAGATGCCATATCCCTTTTTGAGTTTCTGTAACCGCCTCATGTCTCATCGATCTCACAGCCAACCCCTCACCACGTAAACTGTGAGAAATGACTAACCATCACTAATATTAGCTGTTATTGTTGTTCGGCACGGCGGCTCCGTTGCATAAAAAGCAGGTCACGGGAGGCAGATTGACTCACATTGCTTCAGTGGGAAAAAAAAAAAAACGCCAAATGGGAGAAATGGCGACGGAGATTTTTTTTTATTTACGTGATGCACCGTGTCATTTCTCCCTGGGCCTTGTTGTTCGATGGGTTATCGCTTGGTCATGTGCATATGGTGTGTGTTGACGGTGCGTGTTTACGGTGCGTGTTTATGTGTGTGTTTATATGTGTGTTTATATGTGTGTGTGTGTGTGTGTGTGTGTGTGTATGTGGGTGGGAGGGTGGGTGAATAGTGAGTTGTTCGCCTCAGACCGTCTGTGCACAACAGCTGACAGACGCACAAACCCGCTCCAAACAGAAGGCTCCACCCGAGTCCTCGGACACACACACACACACACACACACACACACACACACACACACACACACACACACACACACACACACACACACACACACACACACACACACACACACACACACACACGTGGCATGCCTCACTGTGGTATTCGGTTCATGCTGGGTCTCTCGGGTGTGTCTGCAGCAACAGAAAGACACATGGTATACTATCTCTGTTGTCCCACGGGTAAACGTGCTCAACTAAATTACTTTTATTAGAAACAAACTTGGTATACTGTGTTAATTTTCCCAAACAAAAGTGTGGTATACTAGCTTTTTTTTTTTTTTTTTTTTTTTTCACCCAGAGAGAAAAACATACATTCCTTGTTTTCTCAGAGGAAAAACATAGTATACCATGTTTGTTTTGTCTGACAGAATCATGGTATACTGTCTTTGCTTTCTGAGACTCAAATGTGATATACCATCTTTGTTTTGTCAGTAAGAAATGTGGTACGTATATTATATATATACATATATATATATTTTGAGACAGGAATATGTTTTTTTCAGAAAGAAATGTGCTATTCTATCATTGTTTTCTGTGACAGAAACATGATATATTATCTTTATATCATCAGACGAAATCATGATATATACTATCTTTGTTTACCCCGAGGTAACAGGGTGTATTGTCTTTATATGGCCAGAGGATATCATGGTATTCCATCTTCTTTTTTTTGCCCGGACAAATAACATGGTACATTCTTTTGTTATCCCAGAGGAAAATGTGGTATACTATCTGTTTTCTCATGAAGAAATATGGTATACTATCTGTTTTCTCATGAAGAAATATGGTATACTATCTGTTTTCTCATGAAGAAATATGGTATGCTACCTGTTTTCTCATGAAGAAATATGGTATGCTACCTGTTTTCTCGTGAAGAAATGTGGTATACTATCTGTTTTCTCATGAAGAAATGTGGTATACTATCTGTTTTCTCGTGAAGAAATGTGGTATACTATCTGTTTTCTCGAAGAAATATGGTATACTATCTGTTTTCTCATGAAGAAATGTGGTATACTATCTGTTTTCTCATGAAGAAATATGGTATACTACCTGTTTTCTCATGAAGAAATGTGGTATACTATCTGTTTTCTCGAAGAAATGTGGTATACTATCTGTTTTCTCGTGAAGAAATGTGGTATACTATCTGTTTTCTCATGAAGAAATGTGGTATACTATCTGTTTTCTCGTGAAGAAATATGGTATACTATCTGTTTTCTCATGAAGAAATGTGGTATACTATCTGTTTTCTCGTGAAGAAATGTGGTATACTATCTGTTTTCTCATGAAGAAATGTGGTATACTATCTGTTTTCTCGTGAAGAAATATGGTATACTATCTGTTTTCTCATGAAGAAATGTGGTATACTATCTGTTTTCTCGTGAAGAAATGTGGTATACTATCTGTTTTCTCATGAAGAAATATGGTATGCTATCTGTTTTCTCGTGAAGAAATGTGGTATACTATCTGTTTTCTCATGAAGAAATGTGGTATACTATCTGTTTTCTCATGAAGAAATATGGTATACTATCTGTTTTCTCGTGAAGAAATGTGGTATACTATCTGTTTTCTCGTGAAGAAATGTGGTATACTATCTGTTTTCTCATGAAGAAATATGGTATACTACCTGTTATTCTCGTGAAGAAATGTGGTATACTATCTGTTTTCTCATGAAGAAATATGGTATACTACCTGTTTTCTCGTGAAGAAATGTGGTATACTATCTGTTTTCTCGTGAAGAAATGTGGTATACTATCTGTTTTCTCATGAAGAAATGTGGTATACTATCTGTTTTCTCGAAGAAATGTGGTATACTATCTGTTTTCTCGAAGAAATGTGGTATACTATCTGTTTTCTCGTGAAGAAATGTGGTATACTATCTGTTTTCTCGTGAAGAAATGTGGTATACTATCTGTTTTCTCGAAGAAATGTGGTATACTATCTGTTTTCTCGTGAAGAAATGTGGTATACTATCTGTTTTCTCATGAAGAAATGTGGTATACTATCTGTTTTCTCATGAAGAAATATGGTATACTACCTGTTTTCTCGTGAAGAAATGTGGTATACTATCTCTTTTCTCATGAAGAAATATGGTATACTATCTGTTTTCTCATGAAGAAATATGGTATACTACCTGTTTTCTCATGAAGAAATATGGTATACTACCTGTTTTCTCGTGAAGAAATGTGGTATACTATCTGTTTTCTCATGAAGAAATATGGTATACTACCTGTTTTCTCGTGAAGAAATGTGGTATACTATCTGTTTTCTCGTGAAGAAATGTGGTATACTATCTGTTTTCTCATGAAGAAATGTGGTATACTATCTGTTTTCTCGTGAAGAAATGTGGTATACTATCTGTTTTCTCATGAAGAAATATGGTATACTATCTTTGTTCACCCAGAGGGAAACCATGGTATACTCTCTTTATATCCATCCATCCATCCATCCATCTTCTCTCCTGTTCTCATAGTACACTAACTTTCTTTTCCAAGAGGTAAACATGGTTTCCTCTCTCTGTTTACAAAGACAATAACCTGGTATATTATCATTGTGTGAATATGTGGAAATAGACCAGTACAACACGTGCATCAGGCGTTCGCCATCCTTGCCCAAAAGACACATGCGACACATGTTCATTACCAGATGGGAGATCAAACCGGCAACCTTTGCACAAGAGCGCGACCCGCCGTAGCGAGGCGTCCGGGGGGCCAAGAGGTCCGGCCGCCGTCGCAGTGATGCTGTAACAACACAGGCGCAGAGTAATTCAATAGTAACGTGAGGAGCTGGTGTGCATCAATGGGAATGCAGGGAATTCACAACCTCCCCCCCCACCCCCCCCCCCTCCACCCTTCACTGCCACCACCCCATCCCCACCCCGCCGTGTTGTGCCATCATCTGTTCACACAGAGAGAGCAGAGTGGATTCAATCACCCAGCAGTGGAATTGGCACGGCGGCCGGCGAGCGCATCTGATGACGCCACGCGTCTCGCGGGTGAAGCGGCTGGTCGCCGCTGCGTTGAGGATCGGAGGGGGGTGGGGGGGTTTAACTCATTCATTCAGGTCAGGAGCGAGAGACTCCAGTTTGTTTTTTTGTGGGAGGAAATCCGCTCACCAGAAAAGTGGAATCCCGTGTTTATCGGTCAGTTGTGCACACTGAGCAAACACATGGCGCTCGGGGAAATCAGGATTTCCAGCGTTTTGCTCAGCGAGGGTTGTAAAAGTCACGGGAGCATGATTCAGCTCCCGCTGCTTTGGGGAGCATTTGCATACAGAAGCAGTGATAGAGTTCAGTAATTTCCACTGGAATAAATCGAACTTCCCTTCAGTCGTTTTCTCATTTTAATTCATTCCACTATGAACAAGCAGATTTAGAGAACAAAGAGTCATGGCATTTCAAAAGTCCTGTTTTAATGGCACCCAAATTGATGTTTGTTTCAGCGTTCGGGCAGTTTGGTTCACACACTTTAGCATTAATACGTGACTGCTAGCAGGAGGAGGTGGAAGCTCCTAATGACCTCGCGCTGCACGACGTGATCGCCAACATCAAGCTTCAGGAGTTACAGGATGTAGTCACAACCTGTTACACAACAATGAAGCTTTTGCACACTTGAATCATCATTTTGAAGACGTTCAGTTATTGTTTCTTTATAAATGCTATTTTTGTTTTTTTCTCGTGTGTTCCAATGTCATCCGACAGACAGAATTCAATGTTTATAGAATTCTAGACATGGAATATATATATATATATATATATATATATTCAGAAAAGTTTTTCCCCTATTTACACTGAGATGGATCATTTTCAAAAAGTTCCACCTTGGGAGCCGTTTTCAAGAAGTTACATTGCAGACAGCCAAAACTGTGCGTGAACAGATTCTATGACCACACGACGACGCCGTTTCATCGTACACCACATCGTTTTTGGCCGATCATCCACACAGCGCAGCGTTTTTAGGAGCCTCGAAACGAGGTTACTTTTCGAACGGGTTCCAGAAGGCGAGGGTTAATTTTTAAAACGCCAGCTCGGCTTTGGGGTGTGGTTGGGCAAAGACTTACATTTGCTGAAAGCGATGATAGACTTAGACTTAGACTTTCTTTATTGTCATTGCACAGTACATCACACAGTGAGGAAACTGGCAACGAAATTTCGTTGCTTAGCAACCGGTAAAAAAAAGGCATTAAAAAAAAACGTATTTAAATATATTTTAAAAAGTAGTGCAATTTTCAAAATAAGGTGCATATGAACATTAAATAAAAGAGCAGGATGAGAGATAGATTGGGATAGATTAAAATTTGAATAATTGCACAGTGTGATATTGCACAGTATGATGTCATCGCTCTACCTCTCGACCCGAAAGCCCGTCACTTAACAACAACAATGGCGGACTACATGTTCTAGATGGCGCTGCAGAAGCTACTGATGCGAGTCCAGATGTTGGATTTCTCGATCGCGAGTATTTTTGCCTGCCCCGTGTCTTCCTCTGCATCGTTGATGTGTTTCTGTGAGTAACAGTGCCCCCTATAAGCCTGGCATAGGTACTACATCGGTTTGAGTGATCGATCATGGTGGACGTGGAACTTTTTAAGAACAACGGGGAGGGAAAATCTCGCCTGGGCTCATGTGCACTAACTACAAACTAATAGAGCTCATGTTTGCATCAGTGAAATAACTTCTGTTCCTAATGAGCAGCAAGTCGAGCGCTAAGCTCTGCTAATAAGTCTTAATTACCTTGGTAGACATTTTCAGACGTGTGCACAGATTGTTTTATGATCAGGCTATTATGTTGATTGACACATTGCACATTTCTATGAAGAAATCCCTGAATCATTTATTCGCCTCTCCATCGCCTGAAGCAAAGTTCCCTCCTACTTTTCATGCATGAGCGCTTTTGTTGTTTTTTTTTTTGTTTGTTTCCAGCATGCATAATGTAATAGGCGACAGTTGCAGTAAATACGTTTGTTTACATGGATGTGCTCTGGAATGCGTTGCCGATGGAGGACTGGGCAAACCGCCGGGCCGTGGACTGACCTCTGACAGCTGCCGGGTGTCGAACATCCATCTTTTACAAATCAGAGCGAATCTCGTCTGGTTTGTATTGTTAGCGAAGCCGCGCGTTGCCGCAGCAGATGACACATGACCCGACCAGGACGGCCTTTATAGGGCTAACATCAGTGCAAAAAAAACACTTTTCATAGGTGTGTGTGTGTGTGTGTGTGTGTGTGTGTGTGTGTGTGTGTGTGTGTGTGTGTGTGTGTGTGTGTGTGTGTGTGTGTGTGTGTGTGTGTGTGTGTGTGTGTGTGTGTGTGTGTGTGTGTGTGTGTGTGTGTGTGTGTGTGTGTGTGTGTGTGTGTGTGTGAGTGAGGGAGTTTGTAGGAGTTTGGCCTGCTTGCTGTTGTGAAAAGTGTGCCTCTGTGGGAGTCGAGTGTGTGAGTCAGCTATGAATCACACTTTCTGTTTCAGACACACACACACACACACACACACACACACACACACACACACACACTGTACATGTAAAGTATGCATGGCTGCACAGAAACCCACAGATAAATCCGATTATGACCATTCATTTATAACACATTAACAAAGGTGTACTGTCTTTTTATTTTTTTTTATTTTTACTAAAGTGGTGTCTGTGTCGGTGAAATCAGAGTAGTGGAGCCAAGTGACATGGGCTCAAGTCACATGACAAGTTTTCTTTGTGTTGTCACTGTATCATGGGCTTTTTTCAATGATATATAGGTCAGTTGTTGCATCCACCCTGTTAAGTATTAGACACCATATACTAGCTACTCACACAACATACACACAGAATAATGTCATCCAGAACAACAGTGTGCCTTTAATTGTGTTTTGATAAAGATCATTTTTCATTGTTGACCCTCTCATTAAGATATAGATCTCAATATTCGATATTCTATGATGCAATCCAATTGAAACACCACAACTATGACCAAACCTATAGATGTTTTAAATCCTCCTTGAGACGTGAGACCAGAGTTCATCTACTGAGCATGTGCAGAGCAACTATTCACCACGGGCACGGCGGGCACGTTGCAGTAGCAGCGTTCCCGTCGTCTCCGAGGAGATGGGGCCCCCGAGCGCTTCCAGCAAGTGTCGTTTTCTCCCGTCGCCATGGCAACAGAGCCAGATCGTTTTCGGAGAAGTTCCACCTCGGGTGCCATTTCCCCCCAAAAAAGTCCTAACTTCGGCGGCTCATCGGCTTCATCGTTGTCGTGTAAACACAACCAAAGGGTTTTTTGTTTTTTTTCTGGCCTCACATGTTGGATCAGTTGTTTCTCTGTCATCGTTGTGATTTTAATGTTGAATTCTTCTTGATTCCTTCTGGTTTTCTTCATCTTTGGTTTGTCCTCGGCTTGATGTCCATATCGACCTCGAAGGGTTAAATGGGTTGTCGATGCAATTTATTTTTGTTGAGACATCCTATCAGAACACGTTTTAGTCTTTTTATTTGCTTTTGGAATTGTGAAGAAGTTTCCCTCATTTCTGAGAGAATGACCACTATTCCTTTTTCCTCGTCGATCACAAAAACCCTCAGGTTTTGTCAGATCAAGTTTATTTGTAGAACCTACCTGAATGGTGTCGTAACAACATTGGATCAAAACATCGGGGGGGGGGGGCGGCATTGTCTTCACGTATCTACATGTGTACGCGTTTGTATGTCCTCCATATATTATTAAACCCTTTGAAAGCCCTACGTTTGCTGCGATCCCTTCACCTGCTGTGACCTGCTGCTCATAAACTGCTGGCCTGCCGGGCTTCGTATCGGTCCTCTCTCTTCTGCGGGTGTTCAGGGTGGTCCTGATAGTGGAATCAATTTGCCCAGCGCTCCTCCAAAACTGCGATTAAAGAAAAAAATTAATAAAAAAAACAAAAACAAACCTCAAACGATCGTTTCAGTTTAAGGACAGAAAACCTCCACTTATTTACATTTTCATGCATATTTCTCTGGTGTTGATGGCTTCCAGGCGTCTTTTTTTTAAACATATATTTATTTATTTAAATAAATGGCGAGATGAAGCGGCTGTGGTGGGGGTGGGTGGTGGTGGGGGGGGGGGGGGGAAACGAGGGACACATGCTGATGAGAGAAGGAAGCTGCGTGTGCAAAATAGTTGGGAAGCAGTTTAGCAGCTGTCTCACCAGCGTTTAATTTCTTTCTTCTCTCGTCCCTCCATATCTCTGTTAGCCTGCTGATGATAGATGAGGGTGTTGGAAAGCGGGGAACAAAATCAATGCTCATTCCCCTGTGTGTGTGTGTGTGTGTGTGTGTGTGTGTGTGTGTGTGTGTGTGTGTGTGTGTGTGTGTGTGTGTGTGTGTGTGTGTGTGTGTGTGTGTGTGTGTGTGTGTGTGTGTGTGTGTGTGTGTGTGTGTGTGAGGTTAAAAGCTGGTTGTGCTCATTGTTTCGGGAGCCGGGGTCTGCTGGAGAAGTCGCCCCTCATGTAACAGACCCCGGCAGTCGTACCTGATCCTCCATCTCTTCACTCTCAGTCGGCCTCCACTCTTTTCCGAACTCCGAGCGAGGCGTGAAGAAACACAAGTGCTCGTGTTTTCCGTGAAATTCTGTGTATTTTCGAAAATTGGAAACGTTCCATTTTATTCCATTTATGGGAATTAATGGGACTTTGGCTCTCAATAGAGAACTTAATATAATCTTGACTAAAACAACCATATTTCATGGAAGTACAGTTGATCATCGATGCTATTCTTCAATCACATGCACGTAGCACACAGCTTACTGCAGGGCTGTTGAGGCCCCGCCCCCTACATGCATTATGGATTCCTCCATGACATGCTCACTTGATTTCTACAATCCTGGATCACACCTGAGCCCGGAGTAAAAGACTATTTAAAAGGGTCACATTGTCCCCTTCAACACTTTCTCATGGTCTCATTGAACCAAAAACCTTGTAGTCACAGTTTATTGCCCCAAATCCAGCTTTTCCTTGATTCTCCTCCATTAGAATATTGGATCCTAGGAGCTGCATTCAGAATCTGCTGTGTCTGTGTGAGCTGGACTGGCTCCGCCCACACACGCCCATCTATGGGAAGAGGAGGAAGTACTTCTTGACAGCTGCCTGATAGGGGGAGGAGCCTATCTTGATTGTGATTGGCTAAACCTCCCGATGACACTATATAGGGTTTGATTTCTGATTGACTTAAGTGGTAATTAACACATTTGAACTCATGTTAAACTCACAGATATCACATATAAATGTTATTGGTGTTGAACGTAATCGTTTCTATGATGCATTGCGATGTGGACAATTCTGCATTGATGTTGTAAAAATTATAGATTATAGAGAATATTTTAAAAATTCCCCAATTTAACTCGACATTCCAAGTGGGAATTCCCGAATTTTTTGCAGCTTTATTTCCTCATACTCAATTAAAACTCAATTAAAACTAACATACTCTATTACTCCACTGCCCATGAGTATCTCTTCCCCAAAAACTTTATCTATTCATCTACTGTAACGATTTCTCTAATTTAAAGTTAGTTTATGTTCTATGTGCGCAATAATAATCCAGATACATTTGATTCACAGAGTGTAAACGTCACTGCTGCTCTACCTTCTTGCCTCCAATGCTTTGGGATGAGGCATCCAGTCCACCAGAGGGCGCTTCTAATATCAAATGGAGCAGGACTGCAGTTCATTTGAGGAGGAGTTACAATCGAAAGCAGCGTGGCCTCGATTTGTCACACAGTTTTTATATTTCTTCTTTCTGCACCGTTTCATTTGAAGGCTGACACGTTCGTGATTGTAAAAATTGTATTATTATTTCCGATGCATGAAAGAAACAATTTAGACTTTAATAAAAAATGTATTTGGTCACAGTTTCAGAGAAATTTTGTTCTTTGTTTGGAACTTCCTTACATATTTTCTTTTCTTTTCTTTTTTGACATTATTGCTCCAGAAATAGCATCAAAGATGGAGGGTTTTTGAAAACATCCATGCAGAAATCCTGCTTTCTGAGCGGCTCCAGGCTTTTTCAAGCATAAAGGTTAAGACTTATTGTGAGAACAGAGAGAAATGTTCTCTCTCCAAGAACTATGAGTAAAGTATGACTTAAACTGACGAGCCAAGTGCTGAAAGGTCCTGGCGAGCCGTCCGCCGTGAGACGATGAACGGTGGAAATTGCAGGTTGTTCACATGATGAACATTATTAAGACGTTGGATTGTGTAACTCAGGGCATGTTCATGTTCCCACAGTCTCTTCGGGGAAAAAAACATTTGTTTGAGTGACAAGGACACGCGAACAAGGTCTGTGGTCCTCATGAAAATGTGGGTCTCAGGTGAGAGGACGTGATGTAGTGCACAAGACAAACAAACAAAGCTAACGGCCCCAAATCTGAAGAATTAGACACAGAAAGGAAAAGCATGAAAATATCTCACGGGCAGACGTGGAGTAGAGAGGAAGAAGTAGTGAGGAAGACTCTCATTGATCTCTGGTCTGAAGACTATCGCGGTTGTTTGTGGCTACTTATTAGCCACGAGCTAACTAGCTTAGCCAGCATGGGCTAAAGTGTCACGTCAGAGCAGATGTCCACTGCCTCGGGAAACTTGCTTTTTTTTTTACATTGACCGAACAATCCTGAGTGTTCTTTACCAGTTGTTTATCAAATATATTTACTATATATAATATATTTATTCAATTGATCCATTTTTAGCTCTATTTATTATCGTGACTCTTCATTGAATGTTCTTATCCTGGTTTGTTAGTGACTGCTTTTTATCTTTGTAAGGTTTTATTGTGGTTTCTCATCATCTACTTTTTGATCTTATCAATAGTGGAACATTGAGAACTTGTCCCGTCTGTCTCATCTCACTCAAACCAATTATTATCTGCTTGTTTGGTTGATCATGTGTTTTTATTTGCTATGACGTCTCAAGTGATCACAAAACCTGTAAAGCCAGTCTCCCTATAGGTACCATAGAGTGACCTTGACCTTGACCTCTCTTGCCAGTGTTTGTTTGAGGCGACGGCGCCCCCAAACCAGCAGCTGGTGTAACTGCGTGACATTGTTTTCATGCAGTTTAATCTCAAGAGAGAATATGAAAGCCACCCGAACCGAATGAAGATATGAAGAATCTCCCTCCCCAAGTGAACCGAGTCCGCGACTCTCCGAATCTCAGATTAGCTGGAAACCCCTGCTTTTATACCAATTCTGTTTTTGGACGATTAGCAAAGCGTAGCTGAACATCTGAGTCATTTCTGCTTCTAAATGGACTGAAAACAACCTTCAAAGCGTGACAACACAATACAACTCAAGTTCTGAATGAAATCCCTTATGTCCCCCCCCCCGGCTCGTCTTCTGCTTCATTCTTTACCTTTTGCTACTCGGCCTTTGAACAAGGCAAACGTGTACAAAGCTGCAAACAGGCTCTGGGAGAAGCAGCAGCTGTTGTATCATACAAACAAACTGGAACAAGCAGCAGGAGCGGCAGCGGGGAGGGAAAAAACAAAAACAAATTGTAGACTCGGAGACTTTGAAGTGGAGGGAAAGACGGTGAAAGTGCGGAGAGGAAAGCCGATTAGTGCTTCTGGAACTCGGCCCGAAACCCTGTAACTTCCAGTGGAGCGGTTATTGATCGGGCGGCGAATGTGTCTGAGCTGCAGACGTCTTCAGGAGCGACGGCGGCCCTGGGATGAGCGTTATCACCACCTTATCTCTGGACATTGGCCTCGAACAAACCCGCTTGTTTTTCTTTTGTCCAGTTACGGGCAGGATGTAGTGACGGGAATTAAAAGTAACACAATGAACGGGAGAAAAAGAGGGAATATCGTGTTATTTTCATCAATGAAACTCAAAATTCTGCACCACAAATGAGCTAAAAATATCAAACTGCTTGCAGCTTCAAATATATTGATGTATGTGTGTGTGTGTATGTGTTGCAGGTCTGGACGACTGTCTGCAGCAGTACGTGTGTGTGTTTGAGCGCGGCGGCGTGTGCGGCGAGCGGCTGCTGAGGATCAGCCACGCCGAGCTGGAGGAGCTGGGAGTGTCTCGCATCGGCCACCAGGAGCTCATCCTGGAGGCGGTGGACCTGCTCTGCGCTCTGGTGAGTTCAATAGCCACCAGATCTGCAGAAGCCCCCCCCCCCCGCCAGGAAGTCAACCCTCCATTGTGTCGTTTCTGTCTCTCTCTGAATGGATTAACGGCGTAACGTCTGAATCAACTCGCAGTGGGCCGGTTACATATTCATACAAATAATTCTTCCAAAAACAGGAAAGACTGATATAATATCAGATAAATGTCACGGTGATCATCATCCTCACCCACTCCCTGTGCGTTCCTGCAGATTCGACAGCCTCCGTGAATCACTGGCGTCTCTTTTAGAGGAAACTGTGTGACGCGCGGTGGAGCTCATCCCCCCCCCCCCCTCTTCCTCTCGTGATCCCGCAGAACTCGGGCCTGGAGACGGAGAGCGTCCGGACCCTGGCCCACAAGCTGGGCGCCTCCGCCAAGAACCTGCAGAACTTCATATCGGGCCGGCGCCGCAGCAGCCAGTCGGAGAGCAGGAGCTCCCGCCGGCTCCCCAACGACCTGCTGACCTCCGTGGTGGACCTGATCACCGCCGCCAAGAGCCTGCTGGCCTGGCTGGACAGGTCGGTTCCGTCTGCTCCACCTGAGAACCTGCTGGCTGTGACAAACACGCCACGCTTTTTTCAGGTTTCTCTCGCTTTTCAGTGGATATTTTCAGCTTGTTAGACACAAAAAAAAAAAGCACAAGGCCTTTAAAAACTGTAATCTCATGAAGTGAGGCGAGTGTTTGTCTCTGTGATGCTTTGTTTACTTCCTGTTGTCATTCGTTGTGGAAAGTGTCGCACTGAACGATCACGCAGTTTAGTCTAGAGTGCACGCAAAGACGACGAGCCGGCTCTCTGATCACGACAAA